>NC_065588.1:103826500-104127500 GCF_024542745.1 Macaca thibetana thibetana | reverse complement strand
CGTGACATAGAATGAACAATGTTAGCGTCATCATTCTTATCAAAATTATCAGAAATTAATTATCAAAAATTCTTGCAGGTGCCAAGCACTACCCTAAGTGTCTTTACATCTGTGTCCCCATTCTACAGATGAGAAAATTGAGTAAGAAACAGAACTAGAATTCAATTCTCATTTATTCATCACCACAGTTAGGTTCTTAACAATTGCATGATTCTGCCTCACAAAGAAATACTTTCTCTCCAAAAAGCGAGGGGAAGTAATTAATATCTACTGTATGTCTAGGTACTGGATACCTTTCCACATTATCATATTTAATTCTTAAATTCCCCCTGTGACATATACATTTATTTGCCCATTTTACAGGCAAGACAGCTAAGACTTAAAAATACTAAGATAACCTGACCCTAAATCCAAGACAGTAATGATCTCTATCCAAACCAGGGATCTTCAGAGGAAAAGTATCAAGACAGCAGATTCTACAGCAAGGTATCTCAGGGTACAAAGTCCCGAGCTGGCCTTCAGGGCATTCACCAATTATTTATGCAAAACATAGTGTGCACATGTACATGGGAATGTTTTCGAAGGAATGGTCCACAGCTCTGAACACACACTTGAAGGGGTTTTAAACCCAAATAGAAGATGAGAAACTGCATCTTATAAATATTTGTTGACTTCAAGGAAGCAATCGGTGATCAACACAGATTTTCAGTACCTACTCTTCATGGGGTGCTGTGAAAAAACTGAAAAGATAAATATCCATCCAAGTCTTCAAAGAGACAAATATTAGGAGGAACAAAGTCAGCTCTTGTCATTTCCTGTTTAAAAATTTTCACTGGCTTTCTATCCTACTGAGAATAAAACCCAGAATTTTCACTGTGGCCTACAAGCAAGGCTTAGCAGAAGCCTCCTCCACCCCACTCAGCTCTTCACCTAGCTGGTTTCTTCTCATCCTTCAAGACTCAGAATGAAGACTGCTTCATAAAAACCCTCTTTGAACTCACGTGACTCTAGCAAATGTTGGGTTCCCTCTAAGCAATTATTACAATCTGTGATCATTTTATCTATGTGTTTACTTACACATTGTCTGTCTCCCCAGCTAGAATATAAGCTCATAAGGGTAGAGGCTTGCCCATCCTGTTCACCAGCCCCCAAGGGCCTGGCAGGGGGCTTGGCACAGAGTCAGTGATCAACAATATTACATGGATGCATGGGGAAATTACTCCCCTTCTCTAAGTCTCAGTTTTCTCATCCGTAAAGTGAAGACTCAGGCTATGGGTGGTTTCCAAATTATATGCCCCAGGAACCAAGTGGCCTCTCAAAGCACCTTAAGACCCCACAGACAGAAAGAGATACAAATAGTAATGTCCATAGTCTCCTAGCCTCACCCCATCCAAGTATTTTAAGTATTGCCACTTGCAAGAAGATCTCATTTGTAAGAAAAAGAACCCTTCAGTTTAAAGGCAAAGTCTTGAATTGCTGGACTCTGAGAAACTTGCTAGCTCTAAAATCTATAACCTGTAGTCAACAACCACAATTAGTGGTAGAGAAGAGAAGAAACCTCAGTAGTATAGAGAAGGGAAGAGATGCCATCCAGCTAGGCTAGTCCTGGAAGACCTGAAAGAGGAAGGACTTGAACATGATCTTGAAAAATAAGTCAGGAAAACAGGAACAGGAGGCATGGCGTTCTGAACGATGGCAGTGAACAGTGCCTAGAAGGGGCATTGAAAGAGCAAGAATAGTTCTAAGACAATGGTCTCCAAAGGATAGTCCCTGGATCAGTAGCATCAGCATCACCTGGAACTTGTTAGAAATGCAAGCTCTCAGCCACAATCCCAGACTTACTAAATCGGAAACTCTGGGAGTGGGGCCTAGGAATCTGTGTTTCAACAAGCCCTCCAGACATTTCTACACATGCTCAAGTTCTAAGGTTATAAGGGGAAAAAGGGTGGGATGTCTGCTGAAATCCAACTAGAAGGCAATCAGGACAGAATCCTGGGGCATAACTAATTTCTTCTTAGCGTTTCGCAGCCCTGGCTGCACATTAGAATTACCTGGAGAGCTTTTCAAACTCCTAATGTCCAGGCCACATGCCAGACCAATGAAACAAAAGCTCTGGGGATGGGAGCAATTAATTCATATTTTTTAAAAACCTCCCCTTGTGATTGTGCTATATAGACATGGAGGAGAAGCAGGTGTCTCTATTTCATATAGACTGTGTGGCAAGAGTAGCAAGGAAGTAATACACCTGGAAAGTTTGCTTGATAATTTAGCCTTTTGAGGTTCACCCAGTTGCTGCAGAGAGGTGATGGTGATACTGCTCAGGAAGGATAATTAACATGATACAAAAAAGAAAATGCAGTAATAGAATGAATGCATCGTACATGTACCTCATAAGTAGTTCTGTGCAAGAGAGAGAGGGAGAGTCAGAGAGAAAGGAGGAGAGAAGAAGAGAGGAGAGAGGTGATTGTCTATGTTTTCTCTTGTTGGTAGCAACAAAGTGTATTGGGTCAGTAGAATTAGATGAAAGAGTCTAATGATAAAGAAGCAGACACTGAGCACTAAGGACATCTCAAAAGAAAGGAGGTTGCAGAGTGGAGTTTGGAAGGATGTTTTGCAAAAGACAAGGAAAAATTCATACCAAGTATCACCGTGGTCAGGACTCTGAGATCTGGACTTGGACTTTCTGAGTTCAAACCCCTTCTCTGTCATTTCATTTGTGACCTCAGTCACATTGCTCAACCTCTCTGAACTAGTGTCTTCATTTGTGAAATGGGAATAACAACAATTATTATCTCGCAGATTTTGTGTGATGAATAAATAGGTTAATCTATGCAATGTACTTACAGCAGTGCTTGGTGCTCAGCAATGAATAGTTAAATTAATTGTTGTTTTTGATTCTAGGTTGTGGTTCTAAAGGTATATACTGAACCAGGAGCTCAGGCATGAATTCTTGACATGGGACATTCTTCTTTTCTTCGCCCAATAACATGGCTGTGACTCTTGCAAGGAAGCCATGTGTACATTAATTCATGTAGTCGCAAGTGTCCTACCTATGTTGAATTGTTAGCAATTGCTATGATTGTTGCTTCAACTGCTCTTCTGCCTCTGGCCATCATCAAAGAGTGTCAAGTCACCCCTAAGGGTATAGGAAGAGCTCAGAGACTTCCAGCCAATATAGTAGCTGATCTGACATGAGGAGCCCTTTCATACTCTGAACACATAGGAATACTGGATAAAATGTAGCATCAAAAGCTTCAAATACATAGCTTGGATCAAAAATAAAAGAAAAGAGAAGCCCAGTTGTCATAAAGGAAGAGAAAACTAAATGAGCCAGATGGTCCATGAGATATCAGAACTTTATACCCCTAGAGAGTCATAATACCAATGCCTGGAGAGCAGAGTCGCATCCATATGAAGGGATCTGTAAAGATCAAAGCAGGAACCATAAAGGGCTTTCCATCCATGAAAGTGGCACTAGAAAGCTCTACCTACTGGCTTAGGCTCAAGGCATACAAGTGGGTTGATCACCTCAGACTGAAGTTGGTAAAAGATCCCCTGACAGAAATGGAAACATCAAGCCTGTACCATGAGCTTCCCCAATCTTGAGCCCCTGGGAATCCCAAAGAAAAAAATTCCACTAAAGATGAGCTCACAGTTAAAAATTATAGAACACATGAAGAAATCAAGCCCCCCAGCCCCGCATGAAAGTCAAAAGATGCAACTAATGAAGCAATTAAAACCATGGGAAACATGCATGCAATCTACTTAAAAATCTCTTTGAGTTTGAGTATGTATTCAGTAAAATAAAAGAAATAAAATAGAGTCAACTGTGGCTATTGAGAATTAATCATAAAACCTACAAAGCCTGCCCAAAGGAGATTTATGTGTTGAATGTTAGATTGTCACCTGTTCAGTTTCTGCCTACCGGTTTTAAGAATGTGGTGAACAGGAGTGAGAAGAGAACACTCTTAAATGTATGTAGGCTGGTACAATCTTTCTAGAAAAGGCAAGTTACCAATATAGAGGAAGCCTTAAGTATACACTTTGGAGAGGCCCACTTTTAGGGATTTATTCTAAAGAAAAAGCAATAGATAGAGGGAAAGATTCGCTACAAGGACATTTTTTTCAGTGCTAAAAAATTGGAAACCTCCAAACATCCAGCAGCAGGGAATTTGTCAAATAAATGAAGATACATCCAGATGTTGGGATTCTAGGCAGGCATTAAAGTGGATGCCGTAAAAGAATGCTTAATGGCATGGAAGGATGCCCATGACATTGTAAGTTAAAAAAAGCAGGCTATGGAACTGCATGAGCAAGACAATTCCATTTTTATAAATATAGGAAATACTATGGTTTAATACTTAATTGCAGCAATTCAATTATGAGAAATGAATATAATGCTGGAAACAAATGTTACAAACAGGATTATCTTTGAGTGATAATGCATTATGTCATTGATGGAAAGGCACCAACAGCCCAGTTGAAAAATGAAAATTGTCTTTAATAGAAAAAGATATGGAAATTTTTAGACCATTATATGATGCAGAAAATAACATTGTAAGTGATTATGATAGGTGCACAGATCAATATCTACATTATATATTCTGGTGCACAGATCAATGTCTACATTACATATATGGCTTGAAGGCAACCGGGGAAGGCTTCTCAGAGGAGGTGACATCTAAGCTGGATTGTGAATGCTGAGAAGTTTACCAGTTAGACAATGTGGAGAGAGCAATCAAGAGAAAGGCAGAATGAATGAATAAAGAATTGATGAATTGCCCCAGCACTTTAGGAGGCTTAGGCAGGAGGATGACTTGAGTCCAGAGTTTGACACCAGCCTGGGCAACATAGTGAGACCTCATCTCTACAAAAAAAAAAAACAAAAAGGCCAGGTGTGGTGGCTCACACCTAGCTGCTCAGGAGGCTGAGGTGGGAGGATTGCCTGAGCCTACGAGCTTGAGGCTGCAGTGATTATGTTCCTGGACCAAACTGAGGGTCAGGCTGATATTTCTTGTGGACCAATAACAAGATGCAGATGAACTGAGGAAGAAGAGAGTTTTTATTTCTGTAACCTCTCTACAGGGAGAAGGCCTGAAAAATATCACCAAACCAACTCAAAGTTACAAAGTTTTTCAGAACTTATATACCTTCTGAGCTATATGTCTACGTGTAAGTGTGCATTTACCTAAAGACATAAGTGATTCACCTCTTTTAATCTCTAACTAGGATCTAAGTCCTGAAGACCTTCCTCCAGAACCTCAGTAAATGTACTTAATCTAAATGAGTCCAGGTGCTGGGATGATTACCCTTATCTTATCTCCTGCTAAATCATGGAGGTTTGGGAAGTTCCTTCAGACCCCCAATAAACTTGTTTGTGGAGGCTTAGGGAGTTTCTTCAGACACCCAATAAAACTTGTTTAATCCTAAATGGGTCCTGTTAAGAATTCCTTCCTTATCTTGCCATGCTTCAAGGCCCAGGAAAGGCCTGGGCAAAACTCTTGGTGGACTTGCGTTACATTCCAGCCTTTATATAAGGACACTGGCTCTTTCAGCTTTTAATATTTAACTTCACCACTCAGTCAGTGCTAAAATAGTTGTTATAGAGACCTGCGTTAGTGAGACCAGGCCTGCCACAATTGTACCACTGCACTCCAGCCTGGGTAACAGCAAGACCTTGTCTCAAAAAATAATAATAATAATAATTGATGGATTGAGTGAATGAAGACAACATGAGAAAATTCTTGGTGAAGAAACATGCCCAATGAGAGAGGATAGTGTCATCTTTGTGAGGTCCTAATGAGTAAGCCCTTGGAGAATGTCAGGAGGAGACTGTGGGTCATTGTACCTGTGATGACATGCACTACTGACTGTGTAACTTCAGAGTCATTGCAGGGAAAGAGCATGAAGTGCATTTTTAAGCATGGGAAGACACCTTCAGCAGAAGTAATAAATCTGAAAATTCATCTAGACACAGACCTTCACGTGTGTGAAGTATTTTAGGAACAGCCAAAATCATGTACAATGGGGAAGTGCATCCTAACGTGGTGGAACATGGGACCTGCCTTTTCTCCTGTCTGGGATCAGGCCAGAGTTAACGCTTTGGTGGCCAGTCCTCTTTCTGAATATGGAGGAGAACTGAGAGGTTTAATAAAAGTATATGGGAAGAGATGGAGGAAGGAGATGGCCAGTCCCAATGGAAAGGTTTCCACTGTGAGGCTTCCCCGGAAATCTGGAAATGTATGGCCACAGTGAACTGACTGGGAAGCTTTCTGGCCTGCAAGATTCTATTAGATTGTGTGTATGTAAAAATGATAATCAACTGTCTTCAACAATTAAAATAAGGCTCACCTGAAGGCAGAGAGGTGAATTGTTTGACCTCTTAAGACCTTCCTTCAGCCTTATTTTGCAGGATATAGCATGGCTAAGGGAATGTGATATAGTAAAAATATATATCTGCTTTATTCTCAGTTCCTGGCATAGTATTTCAAAATACCCTGGAATTTCCTGAGTGATAGAAGTATCTTTTGTTATTCATAATGGGCACCTTTTGACCATACCAGAATTTAGGCTAATGAGACGACTTATGGGAGGGGTGGGGATCTAGGTAGCTCAGGATAGGGGCTGGTTGCTGGAGGAACCAAGCACATAATTAGAGGATTGAACTTTTCAGCCCCACACCCCATCTCTGGAGAGGAGAGAGGGGATGGGATGGGAATTTAATTCAATCACATAGTTAACGATTTAATCAATCGTGCCTACATAATGAAACCTCCATAACAAGTCTTGGACACCAAGGCTTGGGGGCACTTCTAGGTGGATGAACACATTGATGTGCTGGAAGAGTGCCACACCCTGGTTCCATGGGAGACGGTATGGGATCTCTGTGCTCCTTCCCCCTGCATTGACTCCCAGATCTTGACCCATACATCTCTTCCATGTGGGTATTTCTGAGTTGCCTTCTTTAATGAAATTGCTATTGTTAAATATAATCCCTTTAGTGAGTTCTGTGAGTCATTCTTGTGAATTACTGACACTGAAAGGGGGTCATAGGAACCCCCAAATTGGTGACTGACTGAGCAGAAGTGTAGGCAGCCTGGGGACACCTGGGATTTCCTGTTACTGCCTGAAGTGAGGATAGTCTTGTGAGACTGAGTATCTTAACCTATGGGACCTGTGCTAACTCCAGGTAGTTAGTGTCAGAATTGAATTGAATTGTAGGACACCCAGCTGGTGCTGGAACATAGGGAATGATGATGACAACTGATGTTTACTGTGCACTTACTATGCGCTATGTGCATACAAATCTTTCATGTGCATTTTCTCAGATAAGAACTCAGACCCCAGCCTGCTCACCAGGGTTGATGGTTGCAGGTCTTCTCTTTACAGCAGGGATAGATCCCTCTATGTTTATAGGTTTGAATCAGGCTATACACTCCTCAGGATGGCTTCAACTCGCAAGGGATTCTACAACTCCTGTTTTTAGTTTTCCTCTCTACCTGCAGCCCTTCAAGCAAGCAGTTACAGATCTGTAAACACTCCAGGGATGCTATTTAAAGACAGTCCTTTGTAAATCAAGGAGCGCTTCTGAAACACAAATGGATGTAATCACCTCCTAATTTGCCTGGTTTGTGGGCTTGGAGTTGCTTGCTTGCTTTATTTAGACTGTTTTGGATCCTGTTGTGGGCTGAGAATCAACAGCATCAGCTATAAGTGTGTAGGCACTGGCTGTATTATGTTCTGTTCTGTGCAATACCAAGTGTGATGCCAAATGTATGATTTTTTTTTTGCAATACCATAAATTACATATCCAAGTGAACATTGTCCTTCAAAGTTCTCATCTTGAGAAGGTACTTTCCCTGCACCCCCACCCACCTCTACTTTGAGTAGCCAGAGCACCCCTGCAGCACCCCTCTTCTCAGTCCCTTTCCTGAGCTTCTGAGGGTTCTTCTAGGGCAGGGAATGTGCTGGTTTGACTTTGTATTCTTACCCATAGCATGTGATTGGATCCTACTCACTCCCGCTCTCCCCTGCAGGATCTCCCCATTTCAGTCAATGGGCAAGAATGCAACCAAAAAGAGAGTTGCAGGTGTCAGAGGCATTTGAACCAGAGCAACTCCATCTTGAATAGGGACTGGGTAAAATAAGACAGATCTGCTGGGCTGCATTCCCAGGAGGTTAAGGCATTCTTAGTCACACGATGAGATAGGAGATAAGCACAAGATACACGTCATAAAGAACTTGCTGATAAAACAGTTTGCAGTAAAGAAGCCAGCCAAAATCCATCAGAACCAAGATAGTAATGAGAATGACCTCTGGTTGTCCTCACTGCTACACTCCCACTAGCGCCATGAGAGTGTACAAATGCCATGGCGACATCAGGCATGGTCTATAAAGGGGAAGGATGAGTAATCCATCCATTGTTTAGCATATCATCAAGAAATAACCATCAAAATGGGCAACCAGTAGTCCTTGGGGTTGCTCTGCCTATGGAGTAGCCATTCTTTATTCCTTTGCTTCTGTAATAAACTTGTTTTCACTTTATGGATTCACCTCAAATTCTTTCTTGCATGAGATCCAAGAACCCCTTCTTAGGGTCTGGATTGGGAGCCCTTTCTGGTAACATTCAGGTGCAAGGTGATGGGGACTTGGAATAGTGTATTGGCCGTGGTGATTGAAGAGGCAGACCAATGTGTCACCCACTCATTGGATGTATGGGATGTGGAGGTGAAGGAGAAAGAGATCCCTCTTACAATCTCTTACTACAATGCTTAGTGACCCTTCAGAGCCCTTGTCATGCTTTGTGATCACAGTCATTTGTGATTGTTTTTCCATTGCCTGCATCTTAGACTATGAATTCCAGGTGGGCAGTGGGTAGCAGCTGGCATACATAAATGACAATTTACAGAATGAATAAATGACTAAACAAATGAATGAATATGTTCTCTCCTGATAGAAGCCCACCCAAGCCACATACTTGCTGCATCCAGCAGTTGGGCTCCCTAATTTGGTTTCAAGCTTGAAAGGTGGAAGTTCTCACAGGGTCCCTCAGCCCCCATCATAAGGAGTCCAAGTGCAGAACACAAATGTTCAGATTCACAGAAGACATCACGATCACATCCCGATTTGGGGCCAAACTGAGACTGAGCAATCATCTCAGCCCAGGATTCTTACAATTCTGGAGCCCAGGGACACTTTTGAGACTCTGACAGAAGCTACATGGCCTCTCTTCTTCCCCAAGTGCACATATTAACATAATTTTGCCCAATAATGGAGAGATTTCTTTGACCACACATGGACCAGCCCCAGAGTTCTGGGTTAAGAATGTAATCCAAGACTCTGGTTTTAAAAATGAGCCCAGAGGGCCGGGCGTGGTGCCTCACATCTGTAATCCCAGCACTTTGGGAAGCTGAGGCAGCGGATCTTTTGAGGTCAGGAGTTCAAGACCAGCCTGGCCAACATAGTGAAACCTCATCTCTACTAAAAATACAAAAATTAGCCAGGTGTGGTAGCACACACCTGTAATCTCAGCTACTCCGGAGGCTGAGGAAGGAGAATCACTTGAACCTGGGAGACAGTGGTTTCAGTGAGCCGAGATCACACCATTGCACTCCACCCTGCCTGAGCAACACAGAGAGACTCTGTCTCAAAAAAAAAAAAAGAGCCCAGAGAAGGGAAGTGACTTGCCCAAAATTAGATAGATGAAACAAAAAGAAAAGAATCCCTTCTTTGAAATGCGAGTGGTCAGGTCTTTCTCATTTTCCCAGACCCCTCACTTTCTCTGGGCAGAGACAACCAGCATATTCATCCAGAGCTGAACTTTTCCATTTAAAATTCTTTATTTAGCATATAAATGCATCTTCAGAAGTTTCTTTTGGACCAAAACCTCCCCAGGCGAGGTTTGGAGCTTTAAGGAGAGAAGAGCCGCACACTGATGTGTATGTGTTGGGAGAGTTTGGGGGAGGGTGGTTTCTGTTGTTAGTTGGGGGAAGTATTTTTCATTTTTATTCTCTTTTTAGACTGTTTTCCCAAGTGTTTTCTGGCTCAGAGTGGACCAGAGCTCAGTTCTGCTCCATAGGATTAGTTAACAATCTTTGACAGTGCTGCATTCTCAGTGGAAGTCAGGCTTCCTGCAAAACACTGAATTATTCACACCAAACAGGTCACATTTGCTGAAGTAGTAAGTAGAATTTTGTGTGTCAAAGAAAGACTCATTAAATTGAGTGCTTCAGTACAGCAAGCACCACTGGGATTTAATTTATTGCTGCTGCTTGACATCTGCTTCCCCAAAGTGATGGGGACTGCCTCTGCCCACGTGGGCACAGAGAGTGAGCCCATTTCTGGCTGTGACTAGAACACTTGTCTCATGAGGGTCAGTCCCAAGCTCTGTCCTTCACCCATGATATCGGTGTTTGGATCATAGAACCTGCTATACTCAAAGCCCTATGGGGTAGAGATAACACTGGTCATTTTTTGGATGAGGTGGGCGCTCTTATCCTAGCACCAAATAATGCTGTCTTTATAAGAAGTCATTTGGTTGCAATAAATGAACATTTTATTATATTAACCCAAGCAAAAGGAGCTGACTGGTGGATAGAGGTGGATCTCATCAGAAGTCATCAGAAGACTATGTTCTCTAGCCTTCCCTCTCTCTCTCTCTCTGTAGATGTGCGACAGAAGGAATGAATACATGAACAAATGGATGTAATACATGAATAAATAGGAATCCAAGTGCATGAACTATGGTAGGTGGCCACACAACTTCTGCTTAAATATACCCCCTGACAACCTGGATATAGCCTAACCTGAGTTTCTACAGGAGGTGCAAACACATGTTGCTGTCCATGGTCCTAAATAATCACTGAGCCCAGTGTTTGTTTGTTTGTTTGTTTGTTTGTTTGTTTGTTTTCTCCTAGCACTGCCTCAGCACATCCCAACTGAGCATCAGGTGGCCTATAGAGATGGAGGTAAAATTGCTGAGCTGGAAGTCTTGGCTAATGCTAGCATCTGCATATTCAGTTCTAAGCAGTTCCAAGCCCTTCTCAGTTAGAGTCTGCAATAAGTGCCTTGAGTAGTCCCAGGGGATCAAGCAACCCAATTAACCTGCGTTCACCCCAGTGTAATGTGCCAGTTTTTATGAATGTGCGTGTGCATGCACTCAGCACCCAGGTATCCAGAGGGTAGCCTGCTGTTCACGTCAGCATGTCTCCAAGCAGAATGCTCCCACTTTCTTTGGCCCCCACATCTCATCTTGCAGAAATAAATGGAGATTTGCAATCCAGTGTGTAGTTCATCCTTCTTAAAATCTTGCAGCTGTCACCAGAATTCTGTGGCCCTGTCAGCTCCTCAATTGGGTCTAAGAATGGAGTGTTCAGGTGCACTATTGTTGTTCTAGATATAGATTTTGAATGTTGGAACACCCAGGATTAATCCTTGCTTTCCCCTCCCTCCCAATCAGCTGGAGCTACAGTGACTACTTTGAGGGCATTTCCCCTTAACCATCGTCCCCTCCTCTGAGAGCTGCATTTGTGTTATGCTATTGTCCTGCATCAGAGCCCTCCCCTCTGCCACTGGTGATTGGGCCAGGCACTTATGCCTAATGGCCAATCAAACTATCTTTCTCAGAAATTTGGGATTAAGACTGAGAGGTGCTGATTAGTCTGTGGGTCAATCAAACCACCTTTCCCAGAAATTTGGAATTAGGATTGAGAGGTGCTGGTCAGTCAGTGCTATCTGTTGGTAATGGTATAAGCAGGGTAGCTAGGGAGAAAAAAAGAGTGCCTTCCTCAGACCAGTTTTCAGACAGGTTGAGAGAGAAAAGAAGAAAATAAAGAACAGAGTTGGGACCCAGGGAACATGTGACAGAGTTATTGCTAGACAAACAGAGAGGTTTCCCTTAGACCTGGGATAGCAGGACCCCTTCCCAGGCCCCACCTATCAGCAGAATTAACACTTTGGAGATACTTCTTCTCCTTCTGGAAACTTTCTAAGTCCTGTCTCTAGAGCCTGAAATGTGCTGGATCTGTCAGTGCCATCCAGGCAGGGTACCCCAAACTCAGACCAAGTGTATGAACTCCAGTCTCTGCTCCTACCCCGCATGATTCTCTCTGACTCTTTTCTCTATGTACTGTGTCAACCAGATTCTCCAAAGATTAAAGTTGCTCTGGGTCCTGTGGCCTAGTAAGCTGATAGTCTCTGCTAGCCCCAGTGTGGTATTTCCTTAATGGCACTGGGTGCAATTGGTCCACAGAATGGTGCCAACATGCTGCTTTAGGCTGATGCACATTGTTTACAGAGACAGGAGATCCACACTTCCAGTCCTTCTGGAAGCTCTATGAGGAATGCAGTACCTCTCTGTAAAATCTTGCTGTTTATTTCAGCCAGTCCAAAGGAATTGTTCTCTACAGTCCTGCAGGCAAATATTGTGTTGAGTAAAAGAGCAGCTTCCACAAGACCCTCCCCACTTAGAGCTTCCACCGCTGCATCTAAGAAAGGGGATCACACTCCTGATATCTCCTTCACAGAGCTGGTTCGTGGGTTTAATGAGCTCATTCCTTCATGCCTTTATTCATTTATCAAATACTGAGTACCTACTGCATGCCAGACACCAAAGATACAATCGTGGCTAGGCATGGCCCAAGCTGCTGCTTTCATAAACTTTACACCTAGCAGGAGGAGACAGAAAAGACCACACGAATACATATAAGTGTTAAGAAGAAAAATCAGGCAGAATTGATAATTTCTGGGAATGTGATGTGTGTTATTTCCTATAGGGTGCTTGGGAGAGGCTTTTCTGATAAGATAGCATTTGAGCGAAGACCTGAAGGAGATGAGGAAATGAGCCATGTGGACATCTAGGGGAGGATAATCTTTGCAGAGGGAGTAGCAAGGGCAAATGCCCTGGGGCAGGGGCACGTTTGGCATAATAGAGGAACAGTGCAAAGGTCCATGTGGCTGGACCAAAGTGAAAGAAGAAGGGCATGATCAGAGATGTGATCAGGATGCGAGGTGAAGAGCTGATCCTGTAGGACCTCGAGGGGCATCATAAAGACTTTGATTTTTCCTCTGAGTGAGACGGAAAGCATGGGAGGTTTTTGAGCAGAGAAAGGATGTTATTTTCACAAGATCATTCTGGCTCCTGGAGTTAGGTAAGACTGAAAAGGGGTGAGGTGGAGGTTGGAATATGGACAGAAGCAAAGAGATCAGTTGAGGCTATTATAATCATTCAAACAAGACATGATGGTGGCTTGGATCAGGGCAGTATCAGTGGAGATGATGAGAAGTTCTGAGATTCTGGAAATATTGCTTTCGATGGCAAAAATTTCAATTACTTTTGCATCAGCCTAATATTTTGAAGGTAGGGCTTGTAGGTTTTTCTAACGTGCATTGTGAGAACTGCGCACATAAAGCACACACCTACCACTGTGCTTGGCTAAGGGGTGGAGGTCTGGTGTGTTCGATCAAGGATCCCCCACAGTCTCTGCTGAGGGAAATGTTTCATCTCCTCTTGGACATGGGCTATGGCACTAAGACATGAGCCTTGACCTCCACTCTACCCCTAAGATTAGAAAAGATAATAGATGCCATCCCTACAGCAGCAGATAGTAAAATAAACTGATGGTCCTTCTCCTAGTACTCCTCACTAGGTACCATATTTTATCCTACTGTCCCCATGAGTAAGAAAATATGACCATTTTTACGGCATCCACTGATCTGTGTTCCCAATTATTGCATGCAATCTTTTATTCATATAATAAACATTTATTGAGCTACTATGTGGACCAGGCACAGATAATACACAGATTCCTTACATACAGACCCTTCCCCAAAGCAGTTCATGGTCTGGTGAAGGAGACAGAAACTTATCAAAAACAAATAATTATAGGAAAGTGACGTCAGCAAGATGGACAACTAGAAGCCCCTAGTACTCATTCCTGTCACAAAGACACAGCCAGAAAAATAGATAAACAACTATATTTTAATGAAAATAACTGAGGGAGATTGCTACAGTGCATCAGAGGAGTAACAGAAACCCTGGTGAGTACAAAAACTTCAGATGGCCACATAAAAAAGAGACAAATTCTGGGCCTCCACCACCCCATTCCCCAACCAGGATTACCTGGGAACCAGAGAGAACTTCTTCCTGCAGTGAGGAGGTAAGCAAGAGGATCCCAGTCACTCCTATCAAGACCTTTGACACTACAGACCTCACCACTGAGGTTCCCTGTGGTCCTCACAGGCACTAAGACTGGCTGAGGAAAGTATCTGAAGTCCGCATGGCTGGGATTCCCCTAGAAAAGGAGTCAGCAGTGTGCCCCCCTCCCTGTAGCCCATGTGGCTACTGCACTATGCCATCTTGGAGTTGTAACCATGGCTAGAGTGTGTCTTGTTCTAGGGGTGAATAGCCATGGTTCCCATCATCCTTGAGGCCAAGCCATTGCCAAAACACCACAGCCCAGTGGCATATCTCCAAGCCAAGCTGCAAGCAGCTGCTACACTCTTCCTCAGGGGGCCAAAAGGAGGTAGAGCCACCCCACCTACTCTTTCTTTAACTCCCTTGAGCCAGAGATGAAGGAGCACCCTGCCTCCTGAGAAAACAGTACCCTGGTCATTCAGAGTAGTCATGCCTCCTTGGTGCCTAAGTTGAAGCAGCACCTTTTATCTGAGGAAATGCTGCCTTGGCAACCCACAGTGGTTATGCACCCCAGTACCTAAGTTGAAGCAGTGCCATGAATCTCAAGGAAATGGTGCCTGAGACCTCAGCTGAAGTGGGATAGCACCCCCTTGGGGGAATTGGTGCCCTGGCTGAGCTGAGAAACTGTACATCCCAGGGCTTAGCTGATGTAGTACCCTGCATCCCAGGGAAACAGAATAGTGGCTGATCTGAGACACTCCAGCCACTAGGCCAAGCAGCTCTAATACCCTGCTTTCCTGGAGCTGGACTTTCTTCCTAAAGTTGGAGCTACTGACTCAGCTGAGGAGTAGAGGAATCACTGTGTAGTTCCCTGTCCCTACTAGGATACAAACAGCTGTTTCCACCATTCAGGGGTACTTGTTGCCACTATACCTGGCCTCAAAGAGTCTGGGATACTTTCCAGCTTTGCTATCTAAGGGTATAAAGTTACTACTATGTGGTGCTTCATCTCCTGGGACTTGAGTTGCCACTAAGCTCTATTGCCTCCAGTTCCTAAAGTGCAACCATGCTCTGCTCCTTGAGCCCAAAGCTCCAGAGCACCCCTCCTTCACTGGTGCCAGGCAAGTGCTGAGCTCTTCTTCCCAGAGGTATAACCACAGCTACAACTAAGTTCCCTGGGCCCAAAATGTTAGGAGATGCCTCAGAGTCACAGATCCTGGCTCTGCAGGCAAACTACATCCAACCCTGCCACCAGGGATGCCACCTTGAACCCCAAGACCTAGGTGCCACAATAGATTCATGAGACCCTGAGCCTAACCCCGCTCCCCCGACTAGCCCCCGCCGCCGACAGCTGCTCCAAACACCTACACCCAGAACCCAGTCCTTCTGTAGTGGTTTGTAGATTGTATCAGATCTGACACCAAGAGGGATTCCCTCATTTTAGTCTCCTGCTGAGACACCCACAGTTATTGCTGACATTGAACACAGGTGAAGAAGTTACACACCACTGCACCTATCTGGAAACAGACTCACCACACCCTTCCCAACTAACACACTAAAACCCAACTGCAAGTGAAAGACTTTCTCTATGGAAAGTCAACAAGAGGCAATTGTTTTACCGGAAACACTCTAGAAAGTCTACAAGAGGCAATTGTTTTACCGGATGCATAGACATTAGTGCAGGAACACAAGAAACATGAAATAAAAAGGAAATATGACACCAGTAAAAGAACATAATAATTCTCTAGTAACAGAACCCAATGAAAAAGTAATCAACGATTTGCCAAAAAAAAAAAAAAAAAAAAAAAAATCAAAATAATGATCTTAAGGAAACTCAATGAGAAAAATACAGATAGACAATTTAAGAAAACCAGGAAAACAATTCACGATATGAATAAGAAATACAAAAACTAGATAGAAATAATAAATAAAAGAATCAAACAGAAATCCTACAGCTGAAGAATTCAATGAATGAAATAAAAAATACAATGGGGAGGTTCAACAGCAGACTTGATCAAGCAGAAGAAAGAACTTCTGAACCTGAAGATAGGTAATTTAAAATTGCCCAGTCAGAGAAAAAAAAGACAGAAGAATGATTTTTTTTTAAGTGAAGAAAGCCTGCAAGACTTATGAGACACCATTAAGCAAACAAATTTTTGTATTGCAAAAATTCTGGAAAAATAAGAGAAGGGAAAAATCCATTTAATGAAATAATAGCTGAAAACTTCCCAAGTCTGGGGAGAGATATGGACATCTAGATCCAAGAAGCCCAAAAATCCCCAAACAGAATCAACCAAAAGTCCACCTCAAGGAACACTATAGTCAAAATGTCAAAAATCAAAGACAAAAACAGCAAAGAAAAGCATTGTCACATATAAGAGAATTTCCATTAGACTAACAACAGATTTTCTCTGCAAACCTTACAGGCAAAGAGAGAATGGTATGATATATTCAAAGCACTAAAAGAAAAAAATAAGCAAGTGAAGAATATTATAGTCAGTAAGGCTATTCTTTAGAAATGAGAGAAAAATAAAGTCTTTCCCAGACAAGGTAAAACTGAGGAAACTCATCACCACTAGACTGGACTTACAAAAAATGCTCAAGGGAATCCTACATCTGGAAGCAAAAAGATGATAATGACTATTATGAAAACATGCAAAAGTATAAAACTCACTGGTACAACAAATACACAAAGGAGAAAGAGAGAAGAATCAAACCTCATCACTACTGAAAACCACAGACAGCAATGATAAACATTAGGAGAAGAAAGGAAGAAATTATTTTAAAAATAACCAGAATATAATTAATAAAATGATAGAAATAAGTGCTTACATATTATTAATAACCTTAAATGTAAACAGATTACATTCCTCACTGAAAAGATATGGACTGGCTGAATGGGTTAAAAACAAAAACAAAAGCAAGACCCAACTATATACTACTTACAACAAACTCACTTCACCTTTAAAGACACATATATTCTGAAAGTAAAGCAAGGAAAAAGATATTCCACTCAAACAGAACCCAAAAGTGAGAAGGAATAACTATAATCATATCAGATAAAAACAGACTTTAAGTCAAAAAACTGTAAAAACAGGCACAAAGCATCATTATATAATGATAAAGTGGTCAATTCAGCAAGATATAACAATTGTGAGTATATATGCACTCAATACTGTAGCACTCAGATATATAAAGCAAATAGTATTAGATCTAAAGAGGTAGATATACTCCAATACAATAATAGTTAGGGACTTCAACACCCCATTGTCAGCTTCGGAAATGTCATTTAGACAGAAAATCAACAGAGAAATATTCGATTTAAGCTGAATTTTAGACGAAATTGACTTAATATACATTTATATAACATGTCATCCAACTGCTGCAGAATATACAATCTTCCCATCAGCACATGGAGCATTGTCCAGAATAGACTATATGTTAGACCACAAAATAAGTCTCAACACATTTATAGAAGTAGACATCATACCAAGGATCGTTTCCAACCACAATGGAATAAAACTAGATATCAATAATGAGAGGAAGTTTGGAACTGTACAAACTCATGGAAATTAAACATGTTCCTGAATGACCAAAAAGTCAATAAATTAAGGAAAAACTTAAAAATTTTATTGAAATAAGTGAAAATAGAGACAAAACATACCAAAACCTACAAAATAGAGCACAAGCAATACTAAGAGGGAAATTTATAGCAATAAATGCCTATATCAAAAAAGTAAAAAGATTTCAAATAAACAACCTAATGATGTATCTCAAGGAATTAAAAAAGCAAGAACAATTCCAAAATAAGTAGATAGAAAGACATAATAAAGATCAGAGCAGAAATAAACAAAATTGAGACTAAATGAAACAATAATAAGATCAACAAAATGAAAAGTTGACTTTTTGAAAAGATAAAAAATGTCAACACACCATTAGCTAGACTAACCAAGAAAAAAATAGAAAACATCCAAAGAATAAAATTAGAAATAAAAAAGGATGTATTACAACTGATATCACAGAAATATAAAGGTCACTAGAGACTATTACAAAAAAACTGTATGCCAACAAATTAGAGACCCTAGCATAAATGGATACATTTCTAGTTCATACAACCTACAAAGATTGAACTAAGAAGATAAGGAAACCCTGAAAGACCAATTACAAGTAACAGGATTAAACTTGTAATTAAAGTCTCCCATCAAAGAAAAGCCCAGGACCCCATGGCTTCACTGAGGAATTCTGCCAAACATTTGAAGAACTATTGCCAATTTTTCTCTAACTCTTCCAGAAAATTGAAGATGAAGGAATGCTTTCAAACTCATTCTACCCTGATATCAAACCAGACTAGGACACAACAACAAAAAAAGAAAACTAAAGACCAATATCTCTGATTAACGTACACACAAAAATCCTTAAAACAAAAAACAAACAAACAAACAAAAAAAACTAGAAAACTGAATCCAGCAGCACATTCACCATGATCAAGCGGAATTCATTCTAGGAGTGCAAGAATCATACAATGTTTGCAAATCAATAAATGTGATACATAATATCAACGGAATAAAAGACAAAAACCATACGATCATCTCAACAGGTGCAGAAAAATCATTTGATAAAATTCAACATCTCTTTAAGATAAAAATTTTCAACAAGTTAGGTATAGAAGAAACTTATCTCAACACAATAAAGGGCATATATGACAAATCCACAATCAGCATCATATTGAATGGGGGAAAACTTGAATGCTTTCCCTCTAAGACTTAGAAGAAGACAAGGATGCCCACTTTCATCATGTTTATTCAACATAGTAATGGAAGCCCTAGCTAGAGCAATTAAGCAAGAGAAAGAAATAAGGAGCAAACAAATTGGAAAGGAGGAAGTCAAATTGTTTCTGTTTGCAGACAAGATGATCTTATATATTTAGCAAACCCTAAAAGCTCCACCAAAAATCTCTTAGAACTGATAAACAAATTCAACAAAGTTGTAGGATACAAAATCAACATACAAATTTAGTAGTATTTCTATACATCACCAACAAACTAGCAGAAAAAGAAATCAAGAAAGCAATGTCATTTACAATAGCTACAAAATACAATAAAATACCTAGAAATAAATTTAACCAAGGCGGTTAAAAATCTCTTCTAGACAGACTATAAGACACTGATTTTTTAGAAATTGAAGAAGACACATAAAAATGGAAAGACATTCCATATTCATGAATTGGAAGTTTAATGTAGTGAAAATAACCATACTCCTAAAAGCATTCTACAGATTCAATGCAATCCCTATCAAAATAACAATGACATTCTTCATAGAAATTTTTTTTAAATCCTAAAATTTATATGGAACCACAAAAGACCCCAAGTAGCCAAAGCAATCCTTAGCAAAAAGAACAGAGCTGGAGGAATCACTCAACTAGAGTTCAAAATATACCACTAAGCTATAGTAATCACAACAGCACAATACTGGCATTAAAACAGACACACAGTCCAGTGGAACAGAATCAAGAACCCAGAAATAAATCCACATATTTACAGCCAACTGATTTTCAACAAAGGTGCCAAGAATATTCACTGGGGAAGAAATAGTCTCTTCAATAAACGGTGTTGGAAAAACTGGATATCCATATGCAGAAAAATTAAACAAGACCCCTATCTCCTACCATACAAAAAATGAGCTCAAAATAGATTTAGAAATGGACAAATGATCTAAATAAACATCTCTCAAAGGAAGACTTACAAATGGCCACCGAGTATATTAAATACCAACATCACTTTTCATCAAGGAAATGCAAATCAAAACCACAATGAGATATCATCTTACCCCAGTTAGAATAGCTATTATCAAAAAGACAAAAAATGACAAATGCTGAGGAGGAAGCAGAGAAAGGTGAGTTCTTACACATTGTTGGTATTAATTAGTATAGCCATTACAGAAAACAAAAATATGGAGATTCCTCAAAAAACTAAAAGTAGAACTACCATAAGATCCAGCAATCCCACTACTGGGTATATATCAAAAGGAAAGGAAATCGGTATGTCAAAGAAATGTCTGCACTCCCATGTTTACTGCTTCATTATTCACAATAGCCAAGAAGCAAACCTGATATATAAACAAGATTCTTAGAGCCATTATGAAGAGAGGATAAATTCTGCTCAGTAAATCTGAAAATATTTTGCAGAAGAGAGGGCATTTGGTCTAAGTCTTGAAGGGTGCATAAGAGTTTTCCAGGTGCTAAATGGTGAAAAAGACGTTTCAGACAGAAACAGCAGTATTTTCTAAGGCACATTTTCCAAGTCACATGTGTAAAACTGCTTGGAATGTTTGCAGAAGGGTGATGGCCCTATGGAAGGAGAATATAGGATCCACACCAGCAAATCGACCAGCAAACAGGAATGAACTCCCACTAAGTGCCAGGCACCAGGGATACCAGTAACAAATGTGCCGGACCTAGTTCGCAACTTCATGGAGCCTCTACTGCTTGAGGAAGGAACTGCAGGAGATAATTCCCCGTACTCTCCAATGGGGATGCTGCCATAACATCTTGCACTTCCTGGGGTAGCATGCATCACTTTCTATAGGATTGTCTGTTGACTTGTCATGCTCTCCAATTAGACTGTGAGTTCCTTAAGAGCCGAATGCTGTGCTGGTTACCTCTTTTACATCTCAGCTCAGTTCCGGGCACACAGTGCCCACTCAACAGATTAGTGATGAAGGAAAGAAGGAATGAAAAGTTGATAGGACCAGTTTGTGACTGGCCTGCCTGCCTCCTCAGCCTCTTGAGGGAGAACTATTACTGTTGCAATAAAATACAATATATTCACTGCAAACATGCAGGAATTTTTTTAAAGTAGCAATAATTGCATTACCACAACCCAGGATCGAATTAACCACAGCCTTTAACGTGAGTTATTAAAAACGTTTTACTTCTCCCAGTGGCACTTAGAAGTCAGCTCTCCTACTGAGCCACTCTCTTCCTTCATTGACTTCTCTTTATCAGGAATGTCAAGATCATTGGCATTTAGAAAGCACATTGTGTTAGCTCTTTTCTTTCCAAACACTGCAAAAGAAGTGATTTGACCTTTCATAAGGAAAATGGAACTCCCAAGCTTCCCCTACATGGCGGTGATGTCTGGGATTTCTTATCTCCTTGTCAGAAGACCTTCTCACCAGCCTGGCAGGAGTCAAGCTGGAAGATAGATGGAGCCTTTCTGATACTGTCCCCTTGAGAGAAAGTGCTGAGGGGGAAGGTTTATTAATAGTGCAGACCAGCCCTGCTGAAGGCAATTGTGAGGAGATGGGAGAGTGAGGGGGAGGGCAATGGCCTCCAGGGTCACAGTGAACACTGCTGACATTTCATTTCTTTGACAGCTGTGCTGAGAACCATAGGCTGTTGTCCTGGGGATTGAAAGGAGAGGATGGCTACAGTCAGAAAACTAAAATAGAAAAAGTTGACTGACCCAGCAGCCAAAAGGGACACTGAAAATTCCTTCAAGGGAAAGAGCAGGTCTTAATAAGTCTCCTGTTTGTCTTAAAAGATAAGAAACAGGTCCATTGCTATCACCTACTCTTAGAGCTCTCTTTTGTGATTACTTTTGCATCTGGTAAGAATTAGGAGCAGATGAGTCCTTGGAGTATATTGCCAAAATTACCCCAATTCTTCCTTTCCCTTTGCCCATGGCCCTTGCAATGAGACTCTGCTAGTGCTCCCATCAAGTAATGAAGCCTATTTCTTCACTACCTGAATCTGGACTGGGCCTTGTGACTAGCTTTGGCCAGCAGAAAATGGCAGAATTGATATCATGTCAGTTTCAAGCCTAGACCTCAAGAAACTGTGTATACTTTCATTCTCTCTGGGATACCTTCCCGGCTGCCACATGAAGAGCCTGGGCTAGCCTATGGGAGGATGAGACACATGTGGACCAGAGTCCATTCAGAACAGCTATCCCCGCTGAGGCCCTCAAACGTGTGACATCCTAGTCAGGATCAGTAAAGTGGCCTACCCAACATAGCTGAACATAGATGCAAGAACATGCCCAGCCAAGATCAGAAGAACCACCCAGCTGAGCCCAGCTTAAATTGTCAATGGCAAAATTTTAAGCCAATGAAATGGTTGTTAATTTAAGCCACTAGATTTTGAGGACATTTTGTTATACAGTGATACCTAAATGACACACTCTTATTCTTGTTCAGGCACCCCTATAGGAAAGGAGGATTTATACTTCAATGAGAAGATACCAGAACTCTATGTTAGAATGTAAGTTTCATGAGGGCAAGAGCCATATTTACCTGGTTCAACCCACTGAGAGAAGCAGGTGATACAGAGCAGGGGATGAATACATCTTGTTGTATTGAGTGTCAAGATTATGCAGAAAGTTGAACATCTTCTGAATGTATACTCCAAGGACTCATCTGCTCCTAACTGTTACCAGATATAAAAGTAATCATAAAACAGAGCTCTAAGAGTAGGTAATGGCAGTGGACTTACTTCTTATCTTTCAGGAGTATACTTTCAGGGGAATTTGCCCAACTTACTTCTTCAGGTAATTATCACCCTGGTTCAAGTTTCAGTAAGAATTACTGGCAAGATCAATAGCATTTCTTAAATTTGACTTAAAGAGATGTATGGCCTGGTGGAGAAGAGCCAGCTAATAGTTACAAACATCTCTACCACACATACTCCATTACCCTACAAAAATGCTCCATCCTTTGTCTACTCAGTTACCCCAGGGTCATTCTTAGCAACCATGCTGCTCCTCTCCCTCACTCAGTCCCCATGTCCTGTTGCTTATGCTCCTTAAATATATCTCATTCTATTCACTTCATGCCACTGCCCTACTTTAGAATTTAATGTAATCTCATAACCTCCAATTTATTCTCCCCAGAGCAGCCAGTGTCATCTTTCCAAAGAATGAGTCTGATCACCCCTCCCTTGCTAGTCTTCAGTGGCTCCCCATTGCCCTTGGAACCAGGCTGCTCGACAGGTTTTCTTGGTCTGTGTGTGCCCCCTGCTGGCTTTCCTACTTCACCTCTCCCTGTATGTTTTCACCAAAATACACCTGTTAGATCAAGTTTAGCCTAAAGCTGCCTCCTTACATATTTTAAGTTTATCCTAAAGGTTTCTCTATACATTGCAAACTATAACCTAAATGGAGTTGTAAACAGACTGTAGCCTACTCTTGTGTCAATCACTGAGGTTTTGGCCAATAAAAGGTGGTCAACTGTTCAAATCGTGTTCATATTAGGCAGACGCCAAGCTTTAATCAATCTGGCTGCTTCTGTACCTCACTTCCATTTTCTTTACATCAGTTTCCTTTTTCTGTCTGTAAATCTTCCACTACGTGGCTGCACCGGAGTCTCTCTGAGCCTCCTCTGGCTCAAGAGGCTACCCCATTCATAAATCATTCTTTGCTCAATTATAATCTGTTAAATTTAATTCAGCTAAGGTTTTTCTTTTAACACACCTTTCCTGCAATACTGAACTATTTGCAGTTCCCAGGCTTGGGACATTCTTGAGCTGAGGCAGTCTCTCCACTCCCTATTCTACTGCTTGGCTATTTCTTTTCTTTTTAGGTCTTCCCTTAGATGGCATAGTTTCCTTCCCTGATCTCAGCTTCCTGCCCATTTCCCTGATCTCAGAGGTGTCACTGTTTTTCCCTTCCCTCCCTCCACCACTAGACAATGAGCTCTGGGAGGCAGGGGCTATTTCTTTCATCTCTGTGTGTGTTACAGACTCTGACTTAGGGTAAGTGGTTGAAGGAATGAATGAGGCAAACTAACCAAGAGACTTTGAGCAGCACCTCCTGATAATGAATCAGAGAGAGAGCTGGAAGAACCAGTTCCCATTTCCAGGTTAGGTAATGAAGTAACTATTTCCAGTTACAGGATTTTCTTGGAAGTGTATTAGAAGTGAACAGTAACTAATATCTGCATCAGGCACAGACATGGAACAAATTCATGAATTGGTCATTCTCAATAGACTTCGGTTGTGAATGGTGAAATTTGCTGAGAATCAATAAGCACCAGTGTTTATTAAACACTTAACTCTGTTCCAGGTACTGCACTAAGGGCTTTACACTTAGCTCACTTTTTTATCTTAGCCACCCAATAAAGTAGCTTCTATCACTATCCTCCCTTTCAGATGAGAATGCAGAAGTACAGAGAGGTCAAGTAACTCATTCAAGGTCATTCAGCCAGTGAGTTTGGTTAAGTAAAATTATTTTGCTTGAGTGCAGGTTACATAGTCCTTACCTGATCCCCCGCTACAAAATGTAGAATATGGCATATGTGATACAATTACACAATTTAAACATATTTTGTTTACTTATGGGTTCAGATCAAGATAAAGCATCATATTTAAATGATTAGCCTAGTCAATACAAGAGTAAACAGAATCCCAATCAATAAACAAAGTTTTATCTTTCTTTCTGAGATTATGATCTGCAGTGCACATTTCTTGCCAAAACACACACATTCTGTTTTCTGCCACCAGGCTCGTAAGAATGAAGTGAACATTTTATATGCGTTTAATATGGCTAATTAGTACAATCCTTCTCTACTTGTTTCTACATATAAGATTAATGTTGTTTTCCCATTTTCCCTCATGTTAACCAGCCTCCACTAAAAACTAGCTACTTTTTCTGCAATCCTAGAAATTCCACCATCTCCTGCGCCCTCATACATATAGTTTCCCTTGCCTGAAAGCCACCCCCATCTAAATATGTCACTCAAGTCAAGAAGAGCCAGGTAACAAACATCTCTACCATACAAAAGTGTTCCATCCACCATCTACCCAGTTACCTGGAGTCATTCCTGGCATCCACCCCTCTCCTCTCCTTCATTCAGTTCATGACCCACCTCCCTTTGTCTTGTCACACATTCCCATTGTAGGAAATCTTAAAATCTTACAACTCACACCAGTCAGCATTTACATTTATCCTGCTCTCTGGAGTAATTCTTTCTTTCTTTTTCTTTCCCCATCCTTTCCTTCCCTCCTTTTTTCCTTCCCTCCTTCTTTCCTTCCCTCCTTCTTTCCCTCCTCCTTTCCTTCCTTCCTTTCTTCCATACATATATTTGAGGCACTTACCACGTGTTACTATCCACGTAAGATACACATACTATTAATGGCCTTGACATTTGGATTGTTTTATCCCAGTTAGTTGTATATGTCTCTATACGCTCTTACTGGTTGCCAGTTACTTCATGTTTATTAATTTCAGTTCTTAAAACAACCCTTTGAGAAGGTGCCCAGTAGCTCCTGCTCATTAAGTACTTCCAATGCTTAGCCAGCTACAAGAGCTGTTTCATTTTACTACAAACTCAATTACATGTGTCTGGAGAAGCTCACTTGCTAGAACGTTTGTGGCAGGAACAAACTGGGGTTCATCTCCATGTTCATTATGAATCTCATAGGATTCCACATTAGAATCACCTGGACATTGTTTAAAAAAACTATGGAGCAGTCGGCCGGGCGCGGTGGCTCACGTCTGTAATCCCAGTGCTTTGGGAGGCCGAGGCAGGTGGATCACGAGGTCAGGAGATCGAGACCATCCTGGCTACCACGGTGAAACCCCATCTCTACTAAAAATACAAAAAATTAGCCGGGCATGGTGGCGGGTGCCTGTAGTCCCAGCTACTCGGGAGGCTGAGGCAGGAGAATGGCGTGAACCTGGGAGGCGGAGCTTGCAGTGAGCCGAGATCTCGCCACTGCACTCCAGCCTGGGCAAAAGAGCGAGATTCTGCCTCCAAAAAACAAACAAACAAACAAAAAGCACTATGCAGCAGTCATAGAAAATCCCATATTTGGGGAAAAGAGAAAACTGTCTCTGTGTGTTTGTGTGTGTGTGTGTGTGTGTGTTTATAATGCATAGAAAATCTCTGAAATGGCATGTTTGGACACATACCAAACACTGGAAGAAGTCATAATCATCGAGAAAAGGAGAATCAGAAGATGGGGACAACAGCAGAAAATAGAAAATACATTTTTTACTTTCCACATTTCTGCACAACTGAATTTCCATAATCAGTCCATATTACTTGTTTTTCTTTAGATTTTGTATTTACTATATATTAGCACATTCTTGTGAAAGAACCATAAAATACCTATTTATACTTCATGAACTTTATTTATTGAGACAGGGTCTCTCTGTAGCTCAGGCTGCAGTGTAGTGGCCCCATCACAGCTCACTGTGTCCTCAACCTCCAGGGCTCAGGTAATCCTCTTGCCTCAGCTTACCAAGTAGCTGGGATTACAGGTGCACACCATCACAGCTGGCTAATCTTTGTATTTTTTGTAGAGACAAGGCTTCACCATGTTGCCCTGGCTGGTCTCGAACTCCTGGGCTCAGTGATCCTCCCACCTCAGCCTCCAAAACTACTGGGATTAGAGGGGTGAGCCACCACACGCAGCCCCATGAACTTTATTTTGATAGTCCTTAGTGCTGATCATGAAAACTTCCAGCTTTCTACCTTCCAGCTTCCTGGTAAAGTTGCATTTCCCTATCTCCTTGAAGTTAGTTAGAGGTGGCCGTAAGACTTGCTTTGGCCGATGAAATGGTGACAGAGGTGATCCATCACTTCCAAGTGAAATAACTTAATGACCAGTGCTCAACATCAACCTTCCCTTCCCGTGGCTGAGGTAGTTGGAGAAGCATACATGGCAATAACTATTCTGGCAGCTGAGGTACTGAGTGATCAGCAGAGCACCGGATACCAGCCAACCCATGTTCCCAAGTAGCACGAGCAAGAAATAAATATCTGAGTATTAAGTCACTGAATTTAGGAGATATTTCTTGTTGCAGCAAAACCTAATTTTACCAACTAGTGTATCCATTTTTTTAAAGAGAAAAGATAGAATATTTTAGGACAGTGGCTCTCAATTCTTGCTTTACATTCCAATCTCTTGAGGATATTTCCAAGAACAAATGCTCCAGACCTCATCCCTAAAGACTCCAATTCAACTAGTCTTGGGTAAGGCCGAAGCATTGATGGTTTTTTAAAAAGTGAATCTAATATGCAGTCAGAATTGTGACCAACTGTGGTAGGGGAATGGCAAAGAGAAAGGTTACTTCGAGCTTAAATGATCTAGTAGAGACTTCACGGAAGAGATGATAATCTGACCTTGGCCGTGAATAATGAATGGCATTTAATGCTGCATTCCTCTGCCTTCTCTAGTGTGTTATTAGACTCACCTAGAGAGCTTGGCCTGCTCCATTTCATCTGGAGCATTCCCTCTTCTTTATTACTAGCGAATCCCAATTTTGTTTGGATATGCCCTAAGAGATAAAGCATGTTAGCAGAATCCCAATTTTGTTTGTATATGCCCTAGGAGATAAAGCATGTTTGGTAAGCCAAACATTTCTCTTCAATAGATCCTCACTCTCTCGGACTCCCTTGCAGCTAGGGGAGTCATGTGACACAGTTCTGCCAGTGAGACATAGAGTGAAGGTTTCTAGATGCTCCATGGTCAAAAGACAGAGGATTTCAGGAGAGCTGTCTTACCACCATTGCTTCCAACTCCCTGTTGCTTCTTCAGCCCCTACTTTCTACCTTTTGAAAGCAGTTGTGTGAGGCCATGAGGTTTGGTGCCATTGCAGTCAGCTCACGACCATGTGGTAGGGGGCTGGGGAATGGCAGAAGAATTACAGAGCCATCTTGAAGCCCAAAGTCCCAAGTGAATCCTGGAACCTCCCCACTTATTTTTCTCAACCTTTATTCTAGTTACAGGGGGTACATGTGCAGGCTTGTTACATGGGTATATTGCACTCAGGTAGTGAACATAGTACCCAGTAGGTAGTTTTTTGACCCATGACCTCTTCCCTTCTGCCCACCTCTAGTAGTTTACAGTGTCTAGTATTCCCACATTTATGTTTGTGAGTGCTCAATATTTAGCTCCCACTTATAAGTGAGAACATGCAGTATTTGGTTTTGTGTTCTTGCATTAATTCACTTAGAATTATGGCCTCCAGCTCCATCCATGTTGCAGGAAAGGACATGATTTCATTCTTCTTTTATGATTATGTAGTATTCCGTGGTATACATATATCACATTTTCTTTATCCAGTACATCACTGATGGGCACCTAGGTTGATTCCATGTCTTTGCTATTGTGAATAGCATGGTGATGAATGAGTTCATGTGTCTTTTTAGTATAATGATCTGTTTTCCTTTGAGTGTACACCCTAGTAATGGGATTGCTACAGATCTCTTTTTTTTCCTGAAATGAAGTCTTGCTCTGTCACCCAAGCTGGAGTGCAGTGGCATGATCTCGGCTCACCGAAACCTCTGCCTCTTGGGTTCAAGCAATTCTCCTGCCTCAGCCTCCCAAGTAGCCAGGATTACAGGCGTGTACCACCATGTCTGGCTAATTTTTATATTTTTAGTAGAGACAGCGTTTCACCATGTTGGCCAGGCTGGTTCTCAAACTCCTGACCTCCTGGCCTTCCAAAGTGCTGGGATTACAGGTGTGAGCCACCACGCCCAGCCAGATCTCTTCTTAATGGAGGTAAATGTGCTTACAGCTTCCACCACTGTTAGGCTTTCTATTACTTCAGGCCAAATATATCCAGATGGATGCATCAACTGATTGCAAATCTAGGGCCCAGGTAGGTGTCACTTTTAAATGTTCCCTCCAGGTGCTGATATTTGGTGAATGTTAAAGTTCCTGATGCAGTCATTTGGAGATGTCAGGGAATTGGGCGAACTGACAGGAGCAGAGGCTTAGAGGAATACGTTCTTACAAAGTTTCAAAGGCCCAAAATGGAGGAGATTTACTCGGCTAAGGGCATCTCCAGAGGTTTTTCCTGGAGACCAAAACCTTAATCCAATTAAAACAGTTTATTCTGGCTTGAGAGTTAAGAGCAATGTATCTCAGTATTCCTGGAAGCCTTAAAATAGTGCCTCGTTTTGCATAGTGCTTGTTAGAAATCATATTCTTGAACCTCCCTTTCCTAAAATATTTGGACTCAGTAGGTCTGAGTTGGGGACCAAAAATCTGCATTTTTATTAAGGACTTAATTCTGGTGTGAATGATCCATGGACCTCACTATGAGAACCACTGCTGTGTTTACCAAACTTCACATTTCGAAGGAAGTGATTTGTTGGGTAAAATGTATGTGTGTAATCTCTATAAACACCTGTCATCGGTTGAATTTAATTGGACCACAGCTGGTGTTGATTGCATATTTTTTAATGTGGCTTTTCAATACTCACACCCCTAGCGCAGCCTTTATGTCTGAAAATCAGCATTGAGTCCAATCTTGGCTGTCGATTTTAAGGCTTATTTAAAGGCACATGACAGCTGGAGCTGCACGTTCTTCGGCTTAATTGATTCTACATATGGACTTAGGAATTTAGGTGCAGTGTGTTGAAAGCAGAATTTCCACCATGATTGGGTAGCTATCAGTTGGTTTTAGAAACTGTGAGTCACTTGCTCTCAAAGTCAGCTTAGGCAGATTATGTCACTACCTACTACTCCAGCAGAAGGCTCACTATCCTGAAAATAGTCATCAAGGTTGCTGCAAGCCTAGATGGGTCTGTGTATGTGAATTGGAAAAAGGTGACTCTTCCCTCAGGCAGAAAGCATTCCCTGGCTTAATGAGTAGTATAAAATCTGGAGAATGGAGGGAGAAGGCATCTTAAACAAAACAAAACAATACTGGGGTGTTATCACAAAAAGAAGGGGAAATGATGATGTGCATGTTCATTGCTGTTGGAAACAAGATCTCAATATGCTGATTTTCCATATGATTCACCCTCTCATTCAGGCATCTCTTATGCAGTGCACAACCCATACAACTACATATGACAGCTATGTAGGATTTACAAGTCTTGGTCAGAATTCAAGAGTTGGAAGAACTCCAAACATCAACTGGTGGCTGTGAGTGTTGGTGGGAAAATAAAAACAGAGCAGCAAGACTTAGTTAAATAAGCCAGATGGCATGGACCTCTGTTGTGAAGTGTGACCAGAAGGAAAGAGTCTGTGTTTGGCATTTACCCCTGAGCTTTCTCAGGGGTTTGAAAGCACACAAGACCCCTGTGTGCTTTCTCCAAAGGCCACAGTGCATCGTGGTCACTTGGGCATCATCACAGAATCTCTGCCTTTACAGGCCTGTTTCCAGCAGGAGTGGACACACTCAGGATCCCTTCTCCATTTGGGGTAACAATACCCCAGTTGTCTTTTGAAGAATTGCTTCACTTCCCCTCACTGTTTTAATGATTCGGGTTTAAAATCAACACAGCAGCTCCAGGGATGAATAAATGACTTTGGCATCAGCATTCAGGGTAAAGCCCCCAGGCAGTGCTTGACTTCGGCTTTCACAGTCTGTTGAATCAGTTGACAGGACAGCATAGTGGTACAACATGAGTCTTAGTAGCTGAGTCCTACTTTATGTCCTAACCTTTATGTGGCAGACAGACTCTAGGGTGGCCCCCATGATTCCCACCTCATCGTACTCATGCTGCATGTGATCCCCTCCCCTTGAGTGTGGGTGAGACCTGTGTCTGGCTTCCAACCGAGAAATTTGACAAAGATTGTGGAACGATGTCATTTCTGGGATAATGTTACATAAGATTGTAACATCGATCTTGCTTGAAGACTCTCTCTCTCCCACTGGATCAGAAGAAGTAGATGACTGTGTTGGGAAGGGCCATGTGTCAAGGAACTGAGGGTTTCTGGCCAAGAAGCATCAAGAAACTGAGGTCCTCAGTTCTACAGCCTATTAGGAATGGACCACTAAAAACAGCCATGGGAGCTTGGAAGCAGATCCTTCCCCCGGTTGAGGCTCAGATGAGACCACAGCCTTGGCCAAGACTTGGATTGAAAACTTGGAAATCCCTGAGCAGTAAACCTACTTAAACTCCATCCAGACTCTTGATCACAGAAACTGTGAGGAAGTAAGTGTGAGTTTGTTGGAAGCAGCTAAGTATGTGTCAATTTGACATGTAATGATAGGTAATTAACACACTTTCTTAGGAAGAAGATGGAAAGATGGTCACACGATTGACAGTAAGGCCCCACTAATTGCTGTAAAGGTTAAAATAGCATATTGTAGGGACATGCCTGGTACATAGTAGGTACTCGATAAATTTCACTTATCTTCCTCTCCTCATAAGTTGGCAATCTCAGGATGCCAATCATATGGGAAATATTCAAACTGAACCCAGTGCCAGGATTACCCCAGGAAAATGCCAGAAGTTAAAAAGCCAGGCTTCTTTTGTGGAAGATAAAATCATTTTACATCATATAGGGGGCTGTGCACAAAGCAAAAACGGTTTCATAATCCTGCCATGTAAACCAGCTGGGATTTTCCTTCACAAAAATTGGATTTTGATTTATATGTCAATAAATGCCCCCAGAAATCTCATCATTTGAAAGTTCATCAATCTCCACTGAAACTGCAGATACAGCCCTAGAGGAACCTCCCAGGGAAATACAGCACTCGTTTACCAGCTCCCCCACCCCCATGCTGATAGGGGCGTGAAAAAGGGAGTGAGTGGCAGGGGAAATGGGGTCACCTACTGTGGCTTCTCAGTGTCAGATTAAGAACTAGGCTCCCTGGAAGAGTTTGAGAGTGCCTGGTGTTTCGGGGACCTGCATGAAGGTGTGGCAGGGCTGGGGCATACATAGAATTGTCGCTTGAGAACAGGAAGCTGGGAAGGGGCCAGCTGGGAATGGGCCAGGTTTTTACTAGCCTGGAATGACAGAACATGGGGTTTGGGTTCTGAAGCAAGAGAATGGCATATCAGATTTGAATATTGGAAATAGCATTCCAGCTGCAATGTGAAGAACAGGTTGGAGGGGCAAGACTGGGGGCAGGAAGACCAGTTAGGAGGCTGTTTCAGTCCTGGGATGAGTAATAATGGTGCCCTGGATGAAGGTGGCAAAGGGAATGGGGAGATGGAAATGGATGTAAGAGTTCTTGGGGAATTCATTTTGGTAAGCTTGGTGATTAACAAGACTGGACAGAGAGGGCTGCTAGGATGCCACTAGTTTCTGATTTAAGTAAGTGAGGGAATAGTGGCGACATGCAGAATGGAATTGTGAAAGACAAACAACATAACCAGTGGCCAATCAGAATTCTCAGAATAGTCCCAGAAGAGCTTTTCACTAAAGAGATAGGGAAGTCTCATGTCAGGAGAGCACAGCCTCTAGCTAAAAGAAAATTGCCCCAAATCAGCGACTTCATGCATTAGACCATGAAAACCTCTGCCACAGACATTCCCTAGAATATCCTCTTGGGGGACATTATGACCTAGCTACAAATGAGTCACAACATCCCTTTAAACCTAACAAGGTTCCTTCTATACAAGCCATGACTACTTTGGCTGTTCTGACATAAAGGATTAAATTGATTTGGTTGAACATTTTACTGAACTAAGGGAATATTTGGCTGACCAGGAAAATTGACAAATGTGTGTTATGTGTTTGAGGGCTTGTCAATTCCATTTTCACTGTCCTTCCTTAGTGGAAGCCTATATCAAGTCTCAAAAGACTCCAGTCATTCTGCCCTCAATCTGTCCAGCACACAGCCAAAATATCCAATATTCTAAGCTCATAGGGTCATTGTCAGGACTAAGTGCCACGATACACGTAAAACATTTAGCACAGTTCTTGGTACAAAGGAGAAGCTCAAATTTTCTCATCATCAGCACCACTGTCATTATTAACATCATCGTTATTATTAATATTGTATGAATCTTATCCTAGCACTCGCCTGCTCAAAAGCCTTCCATGGCACCCCACTGCCTACAGGATAGAGTTCAAACTCCTTAGCTTGGCCTTTACTACATGACATCATCAAGTCAGTCCAGGTTTAATGTCCTCAACCCTCTAACATATGTCTTACATTTCAGCCATAAAATAATATAGGTATCTACAGTATTTTGCCAAAGGCTAGGGGAGGGAACTAGACATGGATTAGATGTTCTGGCCTCACAGAACTCATGCTCTGTTTGTAGATTAAAACACCCCTAGTCAATGTCCACAGAAGGCTAAATGCCAGGCAGGGGGCAACTTTATAACTCACCAGAGATGTGATGCCTGGCTTAGGATGGTCCCTGATGAACAGAACAGAAGCCTGCAGAAAATCCCCCTTGGCCAGACTCAGCTCAGAGCATTATAGTGGGCATTTTATATAATCATTGTTCAGTTTTTGAGCCAGACATTGTTCTGGGCATTGCCATATATTATCTCATTTAATTAGTCGCAGCTCTATAATGTGTGTATTTGTATTCCCATTTTACAGAAGAAGAACCTGAGGTTTAGGGAGATTAAGTAACTTGCTTAAAGTTATGCAGTGAATAAATGACAATGCTAATTCAAGTCCAGATATTTTAACTGCAAATCACATAATACTTTCAAGGCCACTGGAGCAAGTTTCAGATTTGGATTGTCACTGAAACTCACAAGATACGATAGGCTTACCAGTCATGAGTTTTCCTTCATTTTAAAAGTCCAGGAGTTTGAGACCAGCCTAGGCAACAAAGTGAGACCCCATCTCTATAAAAACTTTAAAAAAATAAGCTGGATATAGTGGTGCGCACCTGTAGTCCCACTTACTATGGAAGCTGTGACAGGAGGATCACTTCAGTTCAGGAGGTTGAGGCTAGAGTGAGCCATGATCATGCCACTGCACTCTGGTGTGGTCTATAGAACAACATCCTGTCTCAAAAAAAAAAAAAAAAAAAAAAAAAAAAAAAAGAAAGAAAAAAAAAGAAAAAAGGAATATGGAATAAGAAGCAGTGTAGCATGTTAGCCTAACAGTATCATGAAGGACATGGACAACTAGACCCAATGTCCAACGTCCCAGTCACCATTTTGGTCTTTAGGGATGGGCACTGGTGTGACTGTGGGTCACTTCAGTGCAGGGAAGCTGCAGGATCTCAGGTCCCTCAGCTTGAATATCTTGCTAGTGACATAGAACCTAGGATATTCTATAGAAAATGGGAAGGGTGCATGTCACACTCCCATTTTTCAGTGCACCTGCAGCCCATAATTACATCACCTGTAATTACAACCAACAAATAAGAACCCAACAACAAAGTGTGCTCAGGACATCTCTGGGTCACTGATTAGCAGATAGCCATCCCAGCAAGACCATCATTTATCTCTAATGGTCACATTCCTTTTATTGATACCACCAAGAGTCCAACTTTCCTCAAGCATTCCTGAGACTGAAAGAAAAACTTACAGTTCACCTGCTATCCTCAGCCCCTTCCTTCTAATTATATGACAATAAATAATTATAATGATAACCAATACTTACTGAAAACTCATTATGTGCCAACCCCATGCTAAGCTTTTAATCTGAATTACTTCCATGAGACCCCACAATCCAATCAAACAAGCCTAATTATTATTGTTTATTTTTCAGATGAGGAAACTGAAGCTTCAATAGAGAGGTTTAGTAACTTTCCCAAAGTCACACCTCTAGAAAGTGAAAGTGCCAGGACTTAACCTTGGTGCATTGGACTCCCACAGTGGTGTTTTCAACCAGTCTACAAAACTGGTTAATGGATTCAAAAATTAATCCAACTTAACAATTCAGTTGGTTATGTGCATGAGTCCCAAATCAAAAGTAAACTAATTCAAGTAGTGGAGAAAAAGCTATCAAATCAGTAAGTTGTCTAATTTGGTCAGTTACTTAACCTAAATTGACAAGTCATTTTATTCAAAATAATTCAGCTGATAATTGTGTATGGCAATGATAGCATGGCTTAATTGCCATGCTTAGCAGCTTTGCTCAATTTTTTTACTTAAAAAAGTTGTAGTGTTTCAGAAAGAATTCTCTATGGAATTAGTTTTACGGTGCCGCGCTATGGTCAATGATTGGAAAAAGTGGACTAAGCTTTGTTAAAGGCATCATTTTTCTTCAAGAATCACACAGCCTCAAACAAGATCCCATACGCTGTGAATCTCTCACAGGGCTCAGTGGTGCAAGGATTCCCCAAATCCTGTCCTGGTAGGCCCCTCTTTGGATAGGAACATACAATTCCCAACACATGCAAGGAAATACTGCTACATCTCATCTCTACACTCTGCCTCTTTTCCCTCCTCCCGGAACCAGAGCAATTTTTTTTTTCTTCTATTAGTCTGCATCAAATCAGCTCCCAGCTTCCCAGAGCGTCATCTGTAACACAGCAGACACCAAGAACAGGACAATTGCTCAGGGAACTAGGGAGCATGGACTTCTTTGCATTATGTAGACCCAGTCTATCCACTGCTGAGTGGATCAGCTCAAAGAAAGGATTTACAAAGAATACTACGATACTAGAACAAAAGAAATGCAAGTACACACACACACACACACTCATACATGCACACCCCCCATAAAGGTTATTGGGTTTCATCCATCAAGATGCCTTTGAACAGAGCTTATAAACATTTAAAAAATGTTTACGATGGTAAACAATGCACTTTAATATCTCCTGAATAATTTGTGTTGTCTTGAGCAGCCATTGCAATATTTTCTCGTTTTTGTCCTCTCCACTGCTGCTGACCACTCTGAAAGAAATGAGCTTCTGACTGCATTAATAGCTTTTTCATCTTCCTGCCACTGCTCCCTCTAAATGGCTTGCCGTTATCTATTCATGAAATAAATAACTGCTGCCTTTCATGTCTCCCACACTCTCCTTGTGCTTGGCGAGATTAGGGAAATCGAATCTCTTCAAGGGGCTCTCTAGATTCCTGCGTGGCAGGATAACTTGGCAAAGCTGGCTCTGTGCAAAGTTGAGGGGAAATTAGGTACCTCTGGACATATCTTTTTGTCACAAGAGAATTTCCACAGGGGCTCCGTGGAACGTGCTTCAATTTGCAGATGTGGTGATTGAAGCCCTCAGTTAGTTTGGAATCCTTTCCACAAATTTCCTGTGGGTATTTAGCCACCCTTCTGTGGGAAGCCACATAACATGGCAGTTAAACATTAACATCCACAGATTAAAAAGAGATAGGGATTTAAATCCCAGCTCTGCCACTTACTAGCTGTGTGATCTTAGGCAAGTTGCTTTGCCTCTCTGAGCCTCAGCCTCCTTTATTATAAAATAGGGATAATAATTATACCTACTTCATAAGGTAGTTGTGAGCATGCAATGAGTTAATTAATATCATAAGGTGCTTAGAACAATGCCTGGTATGTGATAAGCTCCATATAAGTACTTGCTTTCTTATTCTTATAAATTGAGAATGAATGTAAAGCACTTGGCACATAGTAAGCATTCAATCCATGGCAGACATCATTATTACTATTACTGTCAAATTTAGCAGTGAAGAAGGAAAAATAAATAAAGTATCCTTAATATGTAGTGAAGCAGTTTATATATATTATCTTATTTAATTCTGATTATTATTGAATAATAACTCTATCATTATTCTCACTTTACATTTGAGAAAATGGATCCAGGGAAGTACAGTAGTGTGTCCATGTTCAGTGTGGGCGGCAGAGGCAAGAGTTGAACCCAGTTTGATCTGATGCCCAAATTTGTCCTCATTCCAGCTAGATGGTCATCACCAGGAGGACAAGGCCTTGCCTGTTTCTAATGTATCTTTAATAACCAGAAAAAAGCCAGGACCATAGGAAATGCCCCCTGTAAGTCTTAATCAGCTCTCACAACATACCAGGCATTCTTAAGCATGTCCCACATATATCTTCATTTAACTTATGTACCATATAAGCTGGGTACTAATACTACCCCAATCTTAAAGATGAGGAGATGGATGGATGGATGAAGGAATAAAATGATGGATGGGTGGGTGGATTCCATTACTCATGTTTTCCAGATTAGCTGGATCATAAATTACCTGACGTTCTTATTAAAATTCAAAATCCTAGACCCCCTTTAACTCCTGCCCACCCCAGGGATTCTGTTTTAGTAATTCTGGTGGGCTCCATCCTGAAACATACATATAGTCCAATCCTCCCATGAGGTCTGATGAGTTTTATGAGTTGAACAAGTTTCTGGTTCTTGAACAAAAATTTTGGTCGAAGAATGGAAATCAGAAGCAGCTGCTGAGAATAAAACCAGCTTCTGTTTTGGTAATTTGAAGAGGAGACTCTAGCAAGTCAGGGCCACATTATACGCACTATACTCCGTAACTATTATGTCTTCAGTAGAAGCGAAAGGGAATGGAAAGACAGTTCATTGGCAAAATTTGACACCCATCTGGGAGATGGCGTAGTGGGGTGGTCTGGAAGTGGCCAAAGTTGGATGTCAAGACACCTGGTTCAACTATGTGCTCTGCTCCTTTTCAGATGTGTGCTTCCCTGAAGTTCAACTTTTCCATCTGCAAAACAGAGGTAATCATTCCTACCTCACTGGGATGGTTTGAAGATAAAATGAGATCATGGATTTAAAAAAAAAAAAAAAAGAACACTTAGCACAATACTCATCTCATCATCATCATCATCAGTAGTGATAGATAAGAAATATAGCACACTCAGCAGAGGGCCCAGCTCATCCTCCTACCTGCCAAGAGTCACACTGAGAGCCATCTTAGTTGCTGTCAAGTAAAGGGTGGCGAAAGAAAATATTGTACAGCAAGTAATAGAATTAGCCTCATGAATGTGCCTAAATCCCTGAACCAGAGATGATCAAAGCAGGTAGCCTCTACCCCAGGATGCAAAAGACAGTTCATTAACTGTAAGATATTGTTGAAAGAAACTAAAGAGAACCTAAATATATGGAAAGATCTCTCATGTTGATTTATGATTTTTAAGATGGCAATAATCCTCAAATTGATTTACAGATTCAATGCAATACCTATCAAAATCTCAGCTGGCTTTTTTTCCTTGCAGAAATTGGCAGGCTGATACTAAATTTCATATGGAAATGCAAGGAAATCAGAATAGGGAGAATGATCTTTAAAAAGAACAATATTGGAGGACTCACAAGTTTCAATCAAAACTTACTACAAAGCTACAGAAACTGAGACAGCGTAGTAGTAGAAGATAGACATATAGATCAATGGAATAAAATTGAGAATCCAGAAATAAACTCTTATATTTTGGCCAAGTGATTGTTTATTGAGGGTCTAATTGATTGGAATAAGTTCAAGAGATTTATTGTACATAATTGAGTTAGGAGGCGGGACCCAACTGACTCTGGAGGTGGAGTTTGGACTCTGGACCAGATTGAAGACTGGCTGAAACAGGGAAGTGAAAGTACTTCTCCAGGCTGGGCATGGTGGCTCACATCTGTAATCCCAGCACTTTGGGAGGGCAAGGCAGGCAGATTACTTGAGCCCAGGAGTTTGAGACCAGCCGGGGCAACATAGCAAAAACCCATCTCTACAAAAAAATACAAAAATTAGCCACGTGTGGTGGTGCATACCTGTAGTCCCAGCTACTCAGGAGGCTGAGATGGGAGGATTGCTTGAACCTGGGAAGTGGAGGCTCAAGTGAGCCGAGTTCACACCATTGCACTCCAGCCTGGGCAACAGAATGAGACCCTGTCTCAAAAAAAAAAAAAAAAAAAAAAAAAAAAAAAAAAACTCTCCATAAGACATGCCCACCATTGCCGTGTCAGTTTACCATTGCCAGGGCAGCAGCTGGAAGTTATCACCCCTGTCCATGGCAACAACCCAACAGTCAGGAAGATACCACTCTTTTTCTAGAAATTTCTGCATAATCCACCCGTTAATTTGCATATAATTAAAATGGGTGTAAATGTGACTGCAGACCTGCCACTGAGCTGCTGCTCTGGGCACACTGCCTGTGGGGTAACCCTCCTACACAAGGAGCAGTCCCTCTGCTGCTGCTGTGCACTGCTGCTTTAATAAAAGTTGCCACCCAACACCACCAGCTCACCCTTGAATTCTTGCTTGGGCAAAGCCAGAAAGCTTCCTGGGCTAAGCCCCAATTTTGGGGCTCATTTGTCCTGCATCATAATGGTGACTATAGTTAATGTATTGTATACTTGAAAATGGCTGATTGATTTTTGACATGAGTGCCAAGGCCATTCAATGAAAAAACAATAATATTTTCTACAGATAGTGCTGAGACAAATGGATGTTCACATATAAAAGAATGAGGTTGGTCCCCTACACTATACTAAACACAAAAGCTAACTCACAATGTTTTACAGATTTAGATGTAAGGACTAAAACTACACAATTCTTAGAAGAAGAAAACAATCTTCACAACCTCAGATTTGATGTCTTAAATACATTACCCAAAGCAGAAGTTATAAAAAACGTAAATTAATTGGACTTTATCAAAATTAAAATATTTTTGCTTTAAAGAATGCCATCAAGAAACTGAAAAGACAAATCACAGAACAGGAGAAAATATTTGCAAATCTTGTATCTGATAAGGGACTTACTTCCAAAATATGTAAAGAACTCTTAGAATTCAATAATGAAAAGATAAATAAGCCAATTAAAAATGGGCAAAGCATCTGAATAGACATTTCTCCAAAGAAGATATGAAATAAGCAAATGAAATTATGCTCAACAATGTTAGTCATCAGGGAAATGCAAATTAAAACCATACTAGGACACATTTACACACACGAGTGGCTTTAATTTAAAAGGCAGATAATAATATGTGTTGGGTAGGACATGGATATATTAAAACCCTTATACATTGTTGGTAGGAATGTAAAACGGGGCAGCTAGTCCGGAAGGTACTTTGCTTCCAAAGGTTAAATGTAGAATGACTGTATCACTTAACAACTACACTTACAGTTATTTTACCAAGTGAAATAAAATATATACCCACATAAAAATCTGTGCACAAACAATCATAACAGCACCATTCAAATATCAAAAAGTGGGAACAATCCAAATACTTATTAACTGATTAACAGATAAATAAAATGTGGTATGTCCATGCAATGGAATATTATTCAGTCATCAAAAGGAATGAAGAACCAATATATGCTATAATATGGATGAACCTTGAAAATATTATGCTAAGTGAAAGAAAACAGACAAAAGACTGCATATTATAAGATCCCATTTACACAAAATATTCAGAACAGGCAAATCTATAGAGACAGAAAGTAGATTAGTGGTTGCCAGGGGATGGAAGAAGTTGGGGAGTGACTGTTAACAGCATGGGATTTCTTTATGGGGTGATAAGAATGTTCTAAAATTGATTCCTATAATGGTAGCACAACTGTGTAAATAAACTAAAAATCATTGAAATGTATACTTTAAATAGGTGAATTGTGTAGTATGGGAATGATGTCTCAATAAAGCTAACTTTTTAATTCACCAGGAAAAAAATACTAGAATCTTTCTATGTGTCTTATCATTTTTAAATTTTATATATGTATATATTCTCTACAGAATTTTATATATAAAAATCTGTGTTATGGGTTGAATTATGCCTTCCCCAAAATTTATATGTTGAAGTCCTTACTCCCAGTACCTTAAAATATGATCTTATTTAGAAATAGGGTCATTGCAGATATAATTAGTTAAGATGAGGTTATACTGGTGTAGAGTGGGCCCCATATCCAATATGACCAGTGTCTTTATAAAAAGAAAGAAAACTTGAAAGCAAACAGGCATACAGAGAAGACAGTGGGACAAGACATAGAGAGAAGATGGCTATCTGCAAGTCAAGGAAAAGGTCCTGGAGCAGACCCTTCCCTCACAGACCTTGGAAGAAACTAGCCCTGCTAACACCTTGATTTTGGATTTCTAACCTCCAAAATTGTGAGACAATAAATTTCTGGTTTTGCTTTGTTAATTTAGTAGTAGACAAAGTTTCCCTATGTTGCCCAGGCTGGTCTCAAACTCCTGAGCTCACACAGCCCTCCTGCCTCAGCCTCCCAAAGTGTTGGTATTACAGGCATGAGGCAGTGTCTGGCCTAGATTTCTGCTTTTAAACCACTCAGTTTGTGGCACTTTGTCACTGCCACCCTAGAAAACTAGTACAACCCATATTACTTTAGTAGAGTGGTACCTGCATATAATTTATTCATACTTACATACACTTACAGGTGTTGAGGCACCTTCCTTTTCCCTGTGAGTGAAGCAAGTCTCCTATAGTATGTGAGCCAGGGAAGGAGACCAGGTCTTGCTGACCAGCTGACCTAGACCTGGCTCCTCACTCACTGTTTAATAGCTGTCTGATGAAACCAAATCACGTAACCATGCTGAATGTCAGTTTCCTCAACTGCAAAGCCTAGAAAATCATCTCTTCCACTAAAGGTTATGGTCAAACTTTGCAACAATATATTTTTGATGCCTCCATGATGCCTAGAATATGGCAGGCATTCAACTAATGATAGTTTTGATTATAAATTATTTAGGACATGGTGTGGTACAATGGAAGCTTTTGAGCCAGGTATACTTCATCCATTTATTCAACAAATATTTATTACTGTGTGTTGGGCTCTGTACTAGGAGCAGTAAATATAGCAGTTAACAAAATAAAATTCCCTACCCTGTGGGGTTTATAATCAAGCAGGAGACAGACAGAGAGTAAAATACATGCATAACAAATAAGTAAATTATTTAGTAAGATAGTAGGTTGGACAGTTAAAAAGTGCTTTGCAGAGAAAAAAAAAGAAGAGTAAGGGAAAATAGTCATGCAGAGAGAGGTGTTGAAATTTATAAAGGATGGCCAGGCACGGTGGTCCATGCTTGTAATTCCAGCACTTTGGGAGTTCAGGGCGGGCAGTTTGCTTGAGCTCAAGAGTTTGAGACCAGCCCGGGCAACATCATGAAACCCCGTCTCTACCAAAAATACAAAGATTAGCTAGGCATAATGGTTTGAACCTGTATTTCCAGCTACTTGAGAGGCTGAGGTGACAGGATGGCTTCAACCCAAGAGGCAGAGGTTGCAGTGAGCCAAAATTGCACCACTGCACTCCAGCCTGTGTGACAGAGCAAGACTCTATCTAAAAAAAAAAAAAAAAAAAAAAAAAAAAAAAGAGAGAGAGAGAGAAGGAAAAGAAAGAAAGGAAGAGGAAAGAAATTTATAAAGGATGGTCAGAGTAAGTTTCATGGAAATGAGGATACCTAAATAAGGCTAAGCAGATAAAAACTTGTGCCTTGCCGGATCTGGGATTTGAATTCTTGTTTTGCTATTTTACTTTCTGTATAATGTTGGGAAAGCCATCTTATTTCCCTGAGTCTCCATTTCATGATCTGTAAATGAGGATAGTTGTATCCACTTCACAAAGTTTTCAGATCTTGTAATAATGTGTATTAAGCTTTTTGTTCACAAGATACTTTTAGGAACACTGGTAAAGTAACTTCTGATATTTATTAGGTACCTCTTCTGTCTACTGTGTCCTCCCCTAGGCATTTCATATGCATTATCTTGTTTAATTCTCACCATAGCTCAACAAGGTCAGTAGATTATACTCCCATTTTACAGATGAGAAAACTGAGGCTCAGGGAGTTGAAGTGATTTTCCCAACATCACTAAATTAGGAAGTCACGTATAGACAGGACCTGAACCTGGGTCTATCTGACTCCCAAATCTACTAAACTTCTTCTCTGGCTTATTGGCTATGTGATCGTCAATGAGTCACTTTTCTAAGCCTTCATTTATAATCATTTAAGAATTGGAGCATCATTTAATTTCCCATATGATGCCTTGATTAGCATCTTAATTCAATCCAGTTTGGCCTGTAGCTGAGGCTGTCTGGCAGGAAAACTCAAAAAGGACATAAAATAACATCCAGTCAAACTTGACCAATAATCCAATTTTGATCAGTGGCAGTGGCTGCCTGAAGCCCTCTACTGGGAAGGATTTTAATATCACAGCTGGTCTGAGCAGGCAATAGTGCCATGATCTATTAGTGATGTCTGGCATGGATGAGGACATGGAGAGTAGGGGTCTGTGTGGTGTAAAAGTCACTTCTGCTGGTCCTAAATGGGAAAGCCAAACAACCCTGCAAAATCAAAACTTTATTTGGTCAATGTAAAAAGCAACTTAACATACTTAGAGCCAGTTACCAACCCTGATAATGTGAACATAAATTTAGGAATCATTCTCTCCATTCTCTGGATATTATCTACTTCTTGACCTTTAGTCATCAACCCAAATGTCTTTAACAACATGGTTAAGAAAAAAAATTTAACTACTTTTGAATCAAACATAAAGGAAAACCATACACATTTTCTTGGTTGGAAAGGAATGTGGTTTTCTTAAGGATTATGTAATAAATGGCAGCCCAAGAGAGACAGAGAAGAACGTGTTTCCCAAACTGCTGACCCACTTACTCCATACTCAAGGAACCATTCATCTCTTCAAGGTCCGAGAGCCTCCTGATTTACAACATAGCTCATCAAGGAGGCCATAAAACCACATGCCAACAAGGGAATGCAGGGAAGGAAAGCAGACCCCTTCTTATCTTTTGAGAAGAAGGATTTGCATGGGAAGTTGCTGAAACTAATTCCCAAAAGTGCCAGTCTGAATTGCCTTAGTCAACTCCCAGTGACCGTGGATGAAGCCAGCCTGAAACACTGGTAAAATGAAGTAGTGGAAAACCCAAGCAATGTTTTCTTGGGGGCCAGTGCAAAGACTGGGAAGTGTCAGACAGATCTGGGTCAGAATCTTTCTGGTCCGTTTCCTGATTTGTGACCTTGGGCAAGTCATTTCACCTCTCAGAGCCTCAAATTCCTCATCTCTAAGGTGGAGGTAGTAACATACCTTCCTCCTACCCTTTAATGTGAGATTTAAATGTAATAATGAACATAAAGCACTCAGCAGAGTGCCTGCAACATAGTAAGCCCTCCATCAATGTGAGTTCTGCTTAATGTGTTCTAGATGAGGAAGGAGAGCATATTTATATTTCTCAATGAGAGTCATGCAGACTAATATCACAGTGAGTCAGAATCCCCATATTAAATTTAAGAGCTGTACCAGGGAAAGCTGCTAGGTAGAAATCTAGTTTCCACTCTGCATTCACTCGCTATTCAGCCTTGAGAATTTTACCCCACTTCTTTGAGCCTTGGTTGGACCATTTGTCATATAGGATGGGGCAGCACAGAATTTGAGATGTGGACACAGTGTTCAAATCCCAGCTCTGTATTTTTTGTCTGTGTGACTGAGCCTTGGTTTCCTGATGATGATAACACTAGCTTCCCAGTGAAAATTAATAAAATAAGCACTCAAAAATGTGAGCAATACTAAGTCTTAGCTTCTTTAATAACATTATTATTAAAATGACTCTCTCTCAGGTTCTTCCCCACTTCAAGAAGCCAATATCAGCAGCAGGATGGAAGGAAACCAAATTGTGGTTAACAATTTTCCCCTGACATGCTACATGCAGAGAGCTGAGAATCACCTGGACATTGGCCATTGCCATCCCAAGAATATCCCTCCCTCTTTCATCCAAAGGCAATGAAGAATATTCAGAAAATTTTAGAAATGTAAATGTCTCCTCCTCCAGTGCTCTGTAGTTCAAATTCTAAGAGAAAGCAAAGCTCCTATATCAGCATTAATTAAACTGCCAGCTAGTAACAGCCTCATTACTCAACCAATAAATCTAATTCCTATCTGTTCAGCAAGAATCCCTAGGCGACATAAACCCCGGCCGGAGTTTTATGTAACCTTAAAGAACTCTTGATAGCTCCTGGAGTTTTTCTTCTCCCCACCCATCCTGCAGTATCAAGAAGGTCTACTCTGCAAGTTAATGGGGAAAATAGCTTCTCTCGGCACTTTCCCCGTCTGTCTTAATTTTTTAAATTATACTTTTATTAAACCCTTAAGGAAAATGGAGTTGCCGAGTTCTCATTAAACAGGGAACTATGTACTGCATAAAACAGAGCAATGAAATTTTTTTTGAAAGCTATCCTCACAATTTGCCTTAATGAATTCTCCCTCCGCTGCTATATTACGGAGAGTGTGCAAATAAATAGAGCACTTTGTGAGTGGTGGATGGGAAAATGGATATTTAAGTAGATAATCATAGTTCTTGCAGCCTCCAAGAGGGATCTTTCTTCCCAGGAACTCAAAGCACTTGGTGCATTATGGCGAGCTCCTCTCTTCTTGGAGATGGACTTCACACCAGTGAGGGAAAGCGCCTCATCCCTGGAACCAGTCACAGAAGGAGAATCACTCCCATCTAAGAGACTTAGAGGAAGCTGTGGGAGTGTATGCTCTAGGGGAGTACATGAGGTTTATTGAGCAGGTACTGGCCAGGTACCTTGGGAAGTGATTCTCCTAGCATCCATGGTTATCAGTGGCAGTAAACTGGGTTACTGTTCTCAACTCCACATCCGCTCTCAACAGACTCATCCATCTGAGTTCTTTACCAAGTGACTTGGCAGTGTTTCTCATTGTGGGTAGAGTCTACTTCCTTGCCCTGCTGTTGCTGAATTTAGTCATGTGACTTGCCTTGGCCAATGTAATGTAAGAGGAAGTGATCAGAGGACAGTTGTAAGCTGAGCTTTGAGAGGTGGCACATGTTTCCAATCTCTAACACTCCTGCCATCAACACCATAATAAGGGCATGTCCCACAGAGCTCCTGGTCTCAGGATGAGAAACAGAGCAGACACACACTGCCTGGAGCAAAGCCCGACTAAACAAACCCTAGCCCATCTGCGGATAAAAGAGTAAGAAAAATGTTTGTTATTGTAAGCCACTGAGATTTCAGAGTTATTCATTTCATAACATTATTGTAGCAGTAGCTGACCAATATATCAACTGCGTATCAGAATCACTTGGGAGGCCGGATGTGTGGTGGCTCATGCCTATAATCCTAGCATTGGAGGAGGCTGAGGCAGGAGGATTGCTTGATCTTAGAAGTTTGAGACCAGCTGGGCAACATAGTAAGACCTTATTTGTACTAAAACTTAAAAAGAAATTAACCAGGTGTGGTTGTGCTATAGTCTCAGCTACTCAAGAGGCTGAGGCGAGAGGATTGCTTGAGTCCAGGAGATCGAGGGTGCAGTGAGTTGTGATTGTACCACTGCACTCCAGCCTGGGTAACAGAGGGAGACCCTGTTCCTAATAATAATAATAATAATAATAATAATAATAATAATAATTTGGGGAGCTTTAAAAAATGTTGACGCCTAGACCCCATCCTAGAGATTCTGACTAAGTTGGTCTGAGATGACTCATGGCAACTTCCCAGTAATTCTAATGTGCAATCGGGATGAAAAATCCACCAATCCACATCACACCAATCTGCATCACACCAATCCGCATCACATTTAATCCCCTCTACAGTCCTGCGAGGTAGGGCTTGCCCACTCCACCTTGCAGGTGAAGAAACTGAATGTCATAGACAGGGAGTGATTATCTAAAGGCCTCCCAGCTAATAAGTGGCAAATCTGACACTCAAGCCCAGATTTGTGTAACGTAGAGTCTCAGAGTAGCTGGGAAGTTTGCTAAAATGTGCATTCTGGAGCCCCACAATGCCTACAAAATCAATTCTCTTGGGTTTAGAACCAAGAACCTACTTTTTAAATCGACTTCTGTATAGGCAGAATTCTGAAATGGCCCCCAAGATCGCTGCCCCTTTCTGTCCCTGTATAATTCCCTCACCTTGAGTGTCGCTGAGATCTGTCAATATGATGGTTGTCACTCTTCTGATGAGCTTACATTATGTGGCCAAGGTGAAGGGATTTGTAGATGTAATTAAGACCCCTAACCAGTTAACAAGGAAATCAAAAGGGAGATTATCCTTGGCAGGCCTGACCTAATCAGGTGAGTCCTTTAGAAGAGGATGTAGAAGTCAGAGATGGAAGACATTGGGGAGGTCAAAGTAACAGAGACACTCTTACTGACCTTGAAGAAGCAAACTTTCATACTATGAAGATGACCACATGGCCGAGAACAGTGGGCAGCCACTAGGGATTGAGGACCTCAGTCCTACAACCTCAAGGAACTGAGTTCTGCTACCTACTAGTGAGCTTGGAAAAGGACCTCAAGCCCCATCTCTGGCCAATATGTTGATCTTAGCCTGATGAGATCCCGAGCATAGGACTCAGACTTCTGTCCCCATTGAAATGGCAAGATGAATTTGTGTTGTTTTAAGCTAAGTACATGGTGATTTCTTACAAAACAATAGGAACTAACACAGCTTCTTAGGCAATTTGGATAAAGGCAGTTGTCCTTGGGCTACACTTTGAAAGAGACTGGAACTACTTTCTTCTAAGCCTGCACAAAAATGGAGGCCAATGAGATTACCCAGATCAAAACTAAACCAGACCACAAACAAATTATGAATGGGTCAGATTTGGGGTTTTGTTGTTGCTGTTATCATTGCCTTGGTGTGGTCTGGTTTGAGGTTTACTTGTTTGTGAAATGAAATGTTGATTGATGACTGGGTGTATTCAAAACAATGACATCCCCAATAAGGTTTAGACCAGTGCTTCTCAAACTGTCTATGGTAAAGGACCACCTTTGGTTTTCTCCCAATATGTTATGGCCTGATACATGGTTCTACTGTGCATGACTAGTACCAGCTGGCACCACAAGCAACTCATCAGTGTTTTAAAAAGTCAGGTGCAAACTTGTCTACACCCTGTTTAACAGGACACTTGGACTGTCTGCACTACTGAATTGCTATAAAAGTCCCCAAATGGCAGTTTTTGGTGTCTAACTGATCTTGTCCTGGACTGGTAACAAACATCTCATAGACCCACAGCTCAGAGACCACACTTTGAGTGACATTAGCTTAGAGTCAATCAGAGTCCTCACCCCTTGCAACTCCAGTCCTGGTTTGGGACCACAGATTACACTGAGATGCTGAACACTTCCAAATGATCCACATTGTGCTTCTTTCCGTGCTCAGATTTCTAAAAGTCCAACAGAGGCAGGAAGAGTCTTCTGAGTTTTGGAGATTTGCTCCAAGGTGGGAGTCCACAGAAGACTGAAGACTAGGGTGGATTTACCATGACGTTTATAAAGTATAAGTTTCAGGGCCCCTTACTTGAATGCACCTACTAAATAAATATATACGTCCATACCTAAGTTTTATTAATAATTTTGTGTTTTAAGAGGGTCATTTAAGTTGTTTACATGTCAGTTTGCCAAAACCTGATCTGCCCCTTTTGGGGACATAGGCCTAAGTTCACCAAGACATTAGGTCCATGAGATGAACCTGCAAGCATTCTTCCCTCTGCAGACAGAGATGTTTTATCTGCCTACCCAAGAAGCGAGTTTTAGATGTATAGCCTGAGAGCCCTGGAGTGGAATCTCAGTAATGCCATCTACCCACTGAACTTGGATGAGCAGCTGCACTTCGGATGGCCTCGGTTTCTTTATCTATACAATGAGGACAAAAGCAGCATCCTTAAATAGTTAGTGAGATCACAGGCTAATGGGCCCAGCACAGAGCTGGATGTGTAAGAGAGTGAGTACGCAGTGACTCGGCACCCGGCCTCTGGAAGCAGAACACCCCAGGTTCAAATCCTGACTTTGCCATGATCTCGCAAGTTAGACAAGATCTCCAAGCCTTGGTCTCCTCAGATTTAAAATAGGGCTAATATTGTAACTCTATCCTTGGGTTACTTTGAAGATTGAGATGATGCATGAAAAAGATTAGAAGATTTCTTGGGGCAGAGTGAGTGCTCATTAATGGCAACCATTATTACTTTGCAAACACAGGTGATGGGTTTGGTCCAAATCACTAGGGAAGATATCAGAGAGCCAAGGGATAAAGGATCCCACGACCCTGAAGCTGAGTTAGACCAACAGGCCACTCAGGGCCCAGACCCACACCTCCAGCTCCTTAGTGCTGAAGGAGCTGCCCCTGACAAAGCCAGTTTGCCACAGACCACCAAGCCTGTCTCCCTTTGCAGAGACCTGGCAGCCACGTCAGACACTCACCAGTTCTCAGTTTGCTACTGTATCATTCTCCCTAATATCTCCCTGGGGGGCTGATTGATGGCGACAGGCAACAATCTATAGCTATGTGACAGAATGTTTACTACCAGCCCTCTAGGAAATGATTACTTCGAGGTAATTTTGAACCTCCAGACTATGATGCATTGTCTCATATATTAAACTGCAGCAAGCAGTGTATAAAAGTATTACAAGGAGACCTTGTATTTCACAGCTTACTGGGAAAGGAGCATGCAGTGGCAAATTGGTTTCAGGGGAAGGCAAGCACAGAGGTTTCAAATTTTTTGTATTCATCCTTAATGGAAGGAACCAAGAACTAAGCTTAAAGCCTACACAGCCAAGGGCAATGCCCACATTATACCCATGGACTGCTCCAAGGAGACACTATGGTCAGTGCCACAGAGGCCCTACGCACTGTAACTCAAATTACTAAGGCTTTAGGACTGTGCCACAGCTACCTCTAGAAGTAGCTTCTCCCACAATCATCATCAAAAAAATGGGTTCCTCGGGGCACCTCCTTCTTCACAAATCTCTCTTCCAAGTGAAAGTTTCCTGAAGGTTAGATATAGAGACCAATGGAACAAAATATAGAGTCCAGAAGCAGACTCACACATACATAATCATCTGACTTATAACAAAAGTATCACCGCAAGCAGAAGAGAGAGGGTGTTATTTTCAAATACTGGTGCTAAGTTAATTGGACATTCATATGAGGAAAAGATTCATCCTGAACCCTACCTCACAGCATACACAAAGATCAATGCCAGATGGATTATGCATAAATGTGACAGGTAAAACAATAAAGCTTTTAGGCAAAAACATGCGAGAATATCCTCATGACCTTGACGTTGGCAAATGTTTCTTAAATAGATCACAAAAGTTCTAACTAAGGGGAAATATCACATTGGACTGCAACTACAACTCTTAATATTAATCAAAAGCTATAATCTACTAGCGATGAAAAGACAACAAGTAGAATGAAGATGAATGTTTTGCAAAATCAAAAAGGACTTTTATCCAAAGTATAAAAAGAACCCCTACAAATGAATAAGAAAGAGCCAGACAACCCAAGAGAAAAAGTGGGCAAAAGACATAAATAGGAAGTTCATAAAAGTCAGTATCCAACTGGCCAATAAATACATGAGAAGGTCTTTGGATATCAGGGAAATGCAAATTAAAACCACAATGCAATACCTATCACTACCATAATAGGCTAAAGTTAAAAAGACAGTTAACAGCGAGTGGTGGAGCAATTGGAATTCTCATATATTATTGGTGGCAGTATAAATTGCTATAAATACTTATAAAATGGTTTCACAGTATCTGCTAAAGCCATCACATACATAACCTATGACTCAACAATTCTATTCATATATATTATATGCCCCAAAGAAATGCTTATGTGTTCACCAATAAACATGTGTAACAACATTCATACCAGCCCTACTTGTATTAACTAAAAACTAGAAATAACCCAAATGTCCATTAACAGTTGAATAGAAGAATAAACAGGTATATTCACACGGTGGAATATGTACTACACTACAATGAGGATGAATAAAACACATGCAACAATACGGACAAACCTTACAGAGTGTTGAGTGAGGCCCAGCGTGGTGGCTCACACTTACAATCCCAGCACTTGGGAGGCTGAGATAGGAGGATCACTTGAGCGAGGAGTTTGAAACTAGCCTGGGCAACATGGCAAAACACTGTCTCTACAGAAAATACAAAAATTAGCTGGGCATGGTGGCACATGCCTGTAGTCCAAGCTACTCTGGAGGCTGAGGTGTGAGGATCACTTGAGCCCAGGAGCTCAAGGCTTCAGTGAGCCAAGATTGTGCCATTGTACTCCAGCCTGGGCAACAGAATGAGACCTCGTCTCAAAAACAAACAAACAAACAAAAATTCCAACAACAACAAAAACGGTTATTGAAAAAGCCAGATGCAAAATGATACATACTAACACATGCTGTTTAATCCCATCTATATAAAGTTCAAAAATTTGGTACTTATACACCATGGAATACTATGCAGCCATAAAAAGGAATGAGATCATGTCCTTTGCAGGAACACGGAAGAAGCTGGAAGCCATCGTCCTCAGCAAACTAACACAGGAACAGAAAACCAAATACTGCATGTTCTCGCTCGAAAGTGGGAGCTTAACAACGAGAACACATGGACACAGAGAGGGGACAACACACACTGGGGCCTGTTGGTGGGTGGGGAGTGGAGGAGGGAACTTAGAGGATGGGTCATTAGGTGCAGCAAACCACCATGGCACATGTATGCCTATGTAACAAACCTGCACATTCTACACATGTTTCCCATTTTTGTTTTTGTTTTAGAAAAAAATGAAAAAAAAAATTAGTAAAATTAGCCTATGCTTCAAAAGTCGAGATAGTAGATATTTACATGGAATAAGCTCTGGAAAGGGGCTCAACGAGGTCTTCCGGGAAGCTGGTAGTGTTCTCTTTTTTTGTTTTAGACACTGGTTACCAAAATATAATCACTTTATAAATATTTAACAAGCAATATATTAATGCTTTGTGTGATTTTCTGCATATCTATTATTCTTTAATAAGACTTTAAAAAAAAATTCAGGTCATCTGAATTGGGTCGTAGGGTTGGGTCACAAGATTGAAAAAGAGATGGCAAAGTGAGTTTCTGGCTTTTTTCCTTGGGAAGGTAGGACTCTTAACAAGGGGAAATACCTACACATAGGGAGAACATTATAATGTTGCTGGCTGGTCAAAAAGCATAAGAAATGTGAACTGGAGCAGATGGAAGGAGGAGGGTAGAAAAGCTTTCATTGTTAAGCATCATCCCTATACTAAGTGCACATATCTCTTCATTCAAGCCACATCTCCACCCATGAGGCAAATACCGTCCCATTCCATGTCACTGCTAAGAAAACTGAAGCACAGGAAGATCCCAGAACTCACACCCAGGTCTCAGCGGCTCCAAACCCATGTTTCCAACCTCTGTACGTAGCCCATAACATGCAGTAGCTGCTTGCTGTATGAGAGAAGCGGCCAGGGTTCTATGTCTCTGTGACCTCCCAGCAGAAACGCAAGGACCGCAGCAGGCAAGAGAAGACTCCGCTTCCCAGCAGGCTTGGACGCACTGCCCTCATGCTCAACATGGACTCTGCCTTTAATTGGTGTGACCCACTCCACAACAAGGAAAATGTTTACAATCCTAACAAGGCAAACAGTTAATTAAGAGAGCAATACCTTCAGGGCATTTTAATTTAGGGCAGGCACCGACTGGGATAAAGAAGACATTCAAACCATTGGAATTGTGTAGTTTTCACACTCAACTGACTACGATGTGGAATTTAGTAAAGATGACTTCCACTTTCTAATTATGACTTCCAGATGCCTATAAATAAGGCCTTTGCTGTCTCCGAAGGCTTTGGAGTTTGTACTTGAAGTGCTAATAACTTAGAAAAGGGAGGATATTTAAGGCAATGAAAGGGGGTGATGAAGAGTTAAGCTGCCCTGGTTCAAATCTCGGCTTTGCCACTTACTAAACTGTGATGAATTACTCAACCTCTCTGAGCCTCAGTTCCTCATCTATAAAATAAGTACAGTATGTGCAGTGAATAGAGTTTTCAAGATTATTAAATTAGAATATGTACATATATATGCATATGCATACACACTCATTACATATATACTCAAATATATACACATCTCATTTGGCACAGTCCTGGGCATATAACAAGTGCTCAGTTATTATTAGTTATGAGTATTCTGCTTACAGCTCACTGTACTGATTTTGGCTTTGGGAAACTGATCTAGATGTTGTAAAGACTTTAACTTCAGAGAAATTATCTAAGTTATCCAAGGTCACAAAGTTAGAAGGTTTGGTACTTGGCCAAGGTGAGGTTGGGTTCCAGCTATATCTGACTTTTGAGTCTCTCCTTTTTCACTGCACTCTATTTCAGATTTGTCTGAATTCAGACCTCCCAGAACCAGGCCCAGCTGCTCAGATCAGAGTAATTTGCCTCGAGGGCCAGCCAGGCACAGAGCAAGAGCTCCCGCTATGACAAAGCAGATCACTTTCGTATCGTTGGCGCTCTGGTCCCATGGGGCTTTCCACTCTGGCTGCTGTTCTTGGCGGAGGATGAGATGAATTGTGGATTTCATAGCATCTGGAGGAACCACTAAGGGTTGAGGCATAGGAAGAGGTAGGAAGAGGTCAGAAACATCAGGCCTTCTAACAACAGCTGAAGCAACTCCCCTTGGTGCAATTGTTCCCTTCTCACACTCCCAGTGAGTGATGAGGCACCCAGAAGACACAGGGTCAAGGTGTTCTAATGCTGGATTCCAAGCTGAATAAGCTTGGTCTCCTCTAATGCCAAATTTCAGCTGCTTGAGATACATTCCTTCTCATACCAGCCCTGGCTTCTCTGAATGATTTGATTCTAGCCATGTGGCTTGGGACCGAGACATGGATGCAAGTTCATGTATACCCCTAAGGAAGTCAAACAAACATGAGCCTTTATTCTAATCCCCCTCAAGCTGACCTTGAGCACATGTCTAAACTTCTCTGAGCCTCAGTTTCTCCCTGTAAAAGGAAATAATAATGGTACCTACTCCATAGGATGTTGTAAGGATAAATGTAATAATACAGGAAAAACACATAAAACATGCAGTAAGCACTTAATAAATGACAGCTAATATTTTTTTCCAGCACCATCCCCGAAGGCAATTGAAATGTGTCCAACACCCAAGTGAAACCAGGTACAGGTGGGATGAGAGTGGTACAGTAGCCTTCAAGTCCATTCATGTCATTCTGCCTGGATAAAACGTTTCCTGGCTTTCTATCACACGTACTGTAGTCACCAGGCCCTGCACATCTGGTCCTGCATATTTCTCTGATGTCATCCCTGGACACTCTCTCCTATAGCCACTCTGCTCCAGCCACACTGGCCTCCATGGTCTTTCCCACCTCAAGGCTGGGAACATGCTTTCCCTACCTGGAACCCTCTTCCTACTGTGTTGCTCTGCTAACTCCTACCTGTTCTTCATTTAAATGAATGTTCCATAATTTGAGGATCAGAGAGATTCTTATCCTCAAATTCATTCCTTTGTGGGTTATCATGGCTTGTGATCATTTGTTGCCTTGTTTGTTGTCTTCCCCTATAGACTGTTGACCCTTCGGGGCAGGTCATGCCTGTGATGCTTATCATTATACCCTCAAAGCCTAGCACAGTGCCTGCAACCTGGTAGAGAACTCAGTAAGTGTGAGGATGGATGGATAAATGGATGGATGGGTGGATGGAAGGAGAATGATAGAAGAGAGCTAGCTCTTGGCAGTCAAGGAAAAATCACATTTTGGACACACACAGTGAGGTGTTCAATGAATTTAAAAATAGATGGATGCATGGATGGATGCATGGATGGATGGATGGATGGATCAACTAGAACACAATGTAACATAACAGTTAAATGCACAGGCTTTGGAGGTGACTGTTTTCAGTTTAAACCCCATCTCTGCCATTTACTAGCTGTGTGACTACAGACAAGTCACTTAACCTCTCTGGGCCTCAGATTCTTTGCAGTTGGTGAAGGTTTTCATTGTAGGACCCGTGGGCAGACAACACCTCTCCCATGACTCATTAATTCACATTTGTTCAAGGCAGAAACTGTCCAAGCCTCAGTGTCTACATCTGTGAAATGGGAATCATACCACCTACCTCTCAGAATTGCTGTGAGCGCTACATGAGATTCTGCAGGTATAGCCTTGCTTTGTGAATGATGAATTGTGTAACGAACATAGGATGTTTTCTGTAGTCATACAGCAAGGTCGTCCCAGCAATGCCCTTGGCAGAGCAGGGAGTCATTCAGAATTTTCCCCTCTAAACTTTAATCCTTGGTCACACTGTGCCTCTTCCTGTTCCCTCCTCTACCACTTTCTGACCCCACTGCCTCCTCCACCCAGTAAAGACAATCATAGAGTGCTTATTCCTTTAAAAATAAAATAGTTACTGGGTCAGAAAAATCCTCTAAGAATTCACGACAAAACGTGGTCTTGTTTCTTGGCAAAATCCATTCTGAACTAGGCAGTTGAAAACAAACACTGCTTCTTTCCCTGGTGTCGAAAAACCATACATTGTGCTTCGAGGCCTCCCGGAGAGTGTTGAAATATTCTTTTTCTTAGGGGAAATGAAATTCGGCCTCATACACTGCAGTTGGAACTGTTTCCAACCTCACAATCAGGACATTTGCTATTCTGATTGTATAAGCCTGAGTCAGGTACACATGCTGGGACTTCTGAATATATTCGCAAGGAAATCAGCATAATACACAGTTAATATTCAGAATGTGATTAATCCAAAAGCCCCATTCCATATTCCAATTACATCCACTGCTCCCCTACGTGGGCTGAGTTTTGCTTAAATGCATATGGAGTCAATTGGAGCGCCAGATTTATGGAGGCTGCCGAAAGCCTGGCGCTCCAACGGTAATAAGTTATATTCCTATTATGTGGTAGGCAATAAAAAATCTAATATTTATTCTGCTGGATTTTGAGAAACTCTTGGAAAGAACCTAGGCTGCTGGAACACTGCGACATATTTCACAAACAAATGTCCCCTCTGCGATTTGACTGTTTAGAGGAGCTGAGGCCGTCTTAGAAACGCAGTGCCTGCGTTCTTGAGGAGGTCAACAAGCCTCCCCATCACTGCTAATAGCTTCTCACAAGGTAGATACCTGATTCTGTCCTCCTGGAAAAAGCGCAGGCTGTGTGAGCTTAGGCAAGACCCGCAGACACATCTCTGAGCCTCCTTTTCTCCATTTGCAAAATGGGAATAGCAATAACAATCTCGAAGTTTTGTTCAAATAATTAAATAAAATAATAAGCAACGCACATGCCTAGACCAGCGCCTGGCACACAGCAAGCACCTAATAGATGATTTTAAAAGAAAAAATGGAATTTACAAATGAATAAGTGGATCAAAGACAAGGTTTTCAACTCATGAGAGCACTTACTGGAACAGTGTGTCTTCAAAGTGTGGTAACCACACCACTGGGGGTGAAGGGAATTATTTTTGTTGGTACATGAACCATGATTTTTATTTTTAAAATTATGTACTTATTTTAACGTGTGGAAATAACAAACACTTCAATCCCATGATTTCATGATTATTATTGCTTGGGATATGACTAAAGAGGATTGACTATTAGAACAAATCTTAAATTGAAAATTAAAGAGGCATAAGTCAAGATACAACCAAAATCTTGAAGATAACGTTAAAATAACTAGGGTTTGGTAAGCACCATTCTGGGAGGAGAAAAACGTTAACGTAAAAACTGGGGGGTTACCAAAGGCCTTTGTTAACATTTTTAAAATCAGAAACCGCGAAGGGCAAGATTGAGTCACGCAGGAATCCCAGGGTTATTCAGAATTCCCCAGATGGCCCCCACCGCCCATTCCCTCCCATCCCGCACCTACAGGAAAGCACATCTGACAACAAGGCATTGAAAGCAGTATCATTACAAAGATAAACTTTAATGTTCTCAAACGTATTTTTTAAATACTTTTAATTGATACATAATGGACAATTTTTGGCAAATGTGTAATAATTTTACACATTCATAAAATTTGTGAAGATGAGATACCCATCACCTTAAATGTTTGTCTTTTCTTTATGCTAGAAACATTCCAACTATTCTCTTCTAGGTATTTTGAAATGTACAGTAGATTATTGCAAACTATATTCACCCTACTGATTATCAAACACTAGGTCTTATTTCTTCTATCAAACCATTTATTTGTACCTATTCATCCCCCCGACTCCCTACCCTTCCCAGCCTCTGCTAACCACTAATCCACTCTCTATCTTCATGAGATCCACTTTTTTAGTTACCACATATGAGTAAGAACATGTGATATTTGTCTGTCTGTGCTTGGCTGGTTTCACTTAACATAATGGCCTCCAGTTCCATCCATATTGCTGCAAAAGAAAGATTTCATTCTTATTATGGTTGAATAGTATTCCATTGTGTATATATACCACATTTTCTCTATTCATTCATCCACTGATAAGCACTTAGCTTGATTTCATATCTTGGCTCTTTTGAATAGTGCTCCAATAAACATGGGAATTGAGATATTCTTTAATATATTGATTTCCTTTCTTCTGGATATATACCCAATAGTGGTATTGATGGATCATATGAGAGTTGTATTTTTAATTTTTTGAGAAATCTCCATACTGTTTTCCATAGTGGCTATACTAATTTACCTTCCCAACAACAGTGTTTGAGGATTCTCCTTTCTCCACATCCTCACCAGCATCTGCTATTGCTTGTCTTTTTGATAAAAGCCATTTTAATTGAGATGAGATAATATCACATTGTGGTTTTGATTTGCATTTCTCTTACGATTAGCAGTGTTGACATTTTTTTCGTATACTTATTGGCCATTTGCATATCTTCTTTTGAGAAATGTTTACTCAGATCTCTTGCCCATTTTTTAATCAGGTTATTTGTTTTCTCAATCAAGATTGCTGGTTTTTTGATATTGATTTGCTTGAGCTCCTTATAAATTCTGATTATTAATCCTTTGTCAGATAAATAGTTTGCAAATATTTTCTTACATTCTGTGAGTCATCTCTTCACTTTATTGAATGTTTTCTTGGCTGTGCAGGAACTTTTCAGCTTGATATAATCCCATTTGTCCATTTTTGCTTTGGTTGCCTATGCTTTTGAGGTCTTACACAAAAGATCTTTGCCCAGAGCAACATCCTGGAGCATTTCCCCAATGTTTTCTCCTATTGGTTTCATAGTTTTAGGTCTTAAGTTTAAGTCTTTAATCCATTGTGATTTGATTTTTTATACTATGAGAGAAAAGCATCAAGTTTCATTCTTCTGAAATGGGGTATCTTGTTTTGCAGCATCACTTATTAAAAAGACAGTCTTTCCTCCATTGTATGTTATTGGAGACTTAGTCAAAAATGAGGTGACTATAAATGTGTGGATTTACATATGGGTTCTCCATTCTGTTCCATTGTTCTACGTGTCTATTATGCCAGTATCATGCTTATTTGGTTACTATAGCTTTGTAGCATATCTTAAAGTAAGGTAGTATACTGTCACCAGCTTTATTCTTTTTCTCAGGATTGCTTTGCCTAGTTAAGAGTCTTTTGTGATTCCACATACATTTTAGGACTGCTTTTTCTATTTCTGTGAAGAATGTCATTGATATTTCTGTAGTACTGCATTGAATCTGTAAATTGCTTTGGGTAGTATTGTCATTTTAACAATATTAATTCTTCCAATCTATGAGCATGAGATATATGTTCATGGATTGGAAGAATTAATATTGTTAAAATGACAATTTCATTTTTCGTTTGTTCTCTCCAAATTCTTTCCTCAGTGTTGGATAGTTTCTCTTGTGTAGATCTTTATCTTTTTTGGTTAAATTGATGCCCAGGTATTTTGTATTATTTGTCGCTATTGTAAATGGGATTGCTTTCTTTATTTCTTCTTCAGACTGCTCGCTGTTGGTATATATAAATGCTACTGATTTTTGTATGCTAATTTTGTATCCTGTAACTTTCCTGAATTCATTTATCAGTTCTAAGAAATTTTTGATGGAGCATTTGGGTTTTTCCTCTTTCCAGTTTGAATGGATTTTACTTCTTTCTCTTGCTTAAGTGCTCTGCCCAGCACTTCCAGTATTATGTTGAAAGTGGGCATCCTTGTCTTGTTCCAGGTCTTACAGGAAAGACTTTCAATTGTTCCCAATTTAATACAATGTTAGCTATGGGTTTTCATATGTCTTTTCTTATTTTTAGGTATGTTTCTCTACACCCAGTTTGTTGAAGATTTTATCATAAAGGGATGTTGAATTTTATCAAATATTTTTTCAGCATTTATTGAAGTAATTATATTGCTTTTATTTTTGGTTCTGTTAATATGATGTATCATATTATTGACTTGCATACATTGAACCATCCTTGCATTCCTGTGATGAATCCCACTTGATCATGGTGAACGTTCTTTTTAACGTGTTATTAAGTTCAATTTGCTAGTATTTTGTTGACAATTTTTGCATCTATGCTCATCAGTAATATTGGTCTATAGTTTTCTTTTTTCATTGTGTTCTTATCTGGTTTGGATATCAGAGTAATGCTGGCCTCATAGAATTAGTTCAGATGTGATCCTTCCTATTCACTTTTTTTTTAAGAATTTGAGTAGAATTGATATGAGTTCTTCTTCAAAGGTTTGGCAACATTTTGTGGTGAAACCATCAGGTCTTAAACTTTTCTTTGATGGAAGACATTTTATTACAGCTTCAGTCTTGTTACTCATTACTGGTTTGTTGAGATTTTCTATTTCCTCATGATTCAATTTTGGTAGATTAATATCTACCAAGGATATTAATTCAGAAATTTATCAATTTCTTTTTAGTCTCCCAATTTGTTGTTGTACAGTTGTTCATAATAGTCTTTAATGGTTCTTTTTATTTCTGTGTTCTCTGTTGTCATGTCTCTTTTTTCATTCCTCATTTTAGTTATTTGAGTCTTCTTTCTTTTTTCTTAGTTAATGGTTGGTTGATTTTATCTTTTCAAAAACCCAGCTTTTTGTTTTGTTGCTCTTCTGTATCTTGCATTTTTTTAAAAAAATCTCAATTTCACTTATTTTTTATCTGATCTTAATTATTTCTTTTGTTCTTTGAATTTGGGGTTTAGTTTGTTCTTGCTTTTTCTAGTTCCTTGAGGTATATCCTTAGACTGTTAATTTGAAGTCTTTCTACTTTTTGCCCTGTGAGTTTATTGCTATAAACCTCCCTCTACATGCTGTTTTCGCTGTATCTCATAGATTTTGGTATGTTGTATTTCCATTTTCATTTGTTTCTAATTTTTTTTATTTCTTTCTTAATTTCTTCATTGACCTATTGGTTGTTCAGGAGCATATTTTTTAATTTCCATGTGTTTGTGTAGTTTCTGAGGTTCCTCTTTTTATTCATTTCTAGTTTGTTCCTCTTTTTATGCATTTCTAGTTTTATTCCACTGTGGTCAGAAAAAATACTTGATTTGATTTATACTATTTGGATTTGTTGAAATTTATTTTGTGGTCTAATAATGGTCTACTCTGAACAATGTTCCATATGATGATGAAAATAATCTGTATTCTGCATCAGTTGAGTGAAATGTTCAGTAAATGTCAGGTAGGCTTATTTTAACTAGTATATAGTTTAACTCCTATGTTCCTTTGTATATTTTCTGTCTGGATGATCTATTCATTACTGAAAGTTGGGTGTTGAAATCCCCTGCTATTATTGTATTGCAGTGTATCTATCCCTTTAGATCAATTTATGTTTGCTATATATACTTGGGAGCTCTGGTGCTGGGTGCATAGATATTTGTAATTGCTATATACTCTTGCTGAATTGACCCCTTTATTGTTATATACTGACCTTCTTTGTCTTTTTCTAAAGTCTTTAATTTATAGTCTATTTTATCTGATACAAGAATAGCTATTCCTGCTTTCTTTTGGTTTCCAGTTGCATGGAATGTATTTTTCCACCTCCTATATTTTCAGTCTATCTGTCTCTTTATAGGTGAAGTGGGTTTCTTGTAGGCAGCATATATTTGGGTCTTGTTTCTTATCTCTTCAGTCACTGTATGCCTTTTAATTGGAGAATTGAGTCAGTTTACATTCAGTGTTATTATTGGTAAGCAATAACTTACCACTGTCATTCTTGCTTGTTTTCTGATCATTTTGTAGCTCCTCTCTCCCTTTCTTATGGCCTTCCTTTGTAGTCAAGTGATTTTATCTATTATTAATAGTATGTTTTAGTTCATTGGTTTTTATTTTTAGTGATTCAATTACAAAATTTTTGCATTGCTGTTACTATGAGGCTTACAAAAAGATCTGTATCTTATAGATACAACAAGATATTTTAAAGAGATGACAACTTAGGTCACAAAGAAAATAATAAAAACAAAGAAAAAATGAAAAAACTCTCTAACATTTTAACTCTATCCCTCTCAAATTTTAAATTTTTTGTTGCCTGAATTTACATATTTTTGTATTGTCTATCTTTTAACAGGTTGCTGTAACTATTATTGCTTTTTGATAGATTTGTCTTTTGGGCTTCATACTAGAGTTATTATCATATTGCATACTACAATGACAGTATTAGAGTATCCTAGGTCTGTCCATATAGTTAATTTTACCAATAGGTTTTGTATCTTCACATGTTTTCTTTTTGGACATTAATATTTTCTTTTTTCTTTCAGATTAAAGAAATCTCTTTAGCATTTCTCATAATATGGGCCTGGTGGTGGTGAATTCTCTCAGCTTTTCTTCATCTGAGAAAGACTTTACCTTTCCTTTATGTTTGAAGTATAGCCTTGCTGGATACAGTATTCTTAAACAGCAGGTCTTTTCTTTTAGCCGTTTGAAAGTGTTGTCCCACTCTTCCTGGCCTGTATCGTTTCCACTGAGAAGTCTGTTGCCAGATGAATTATAGTTCCTTTACATGCTATGTGTTTCTTTTCTCTTGCTGCTTTTAGGATTCTTTCTTTGTCCTTGACATTTGAGAGTTTGATTATTATATGCCTGGGGGTAGTCTTATTTGGATCAAATCTGTTTGGTGTTCTCTGACCTTTCTGTACTTGGATATTTGTATCTTTCTCAAGTTTTGGAAATTTTTCTGTTATTATTTCTTTGAATAAGCTTTCTACCCCTTTCTCTTGCTCAACTCCTTCTTGAACACCAATAAGTCTTAGATTTGGACTTTTGTAGTAATTTTCTGTATCTTGTAAGTGATCTTTGTTCCTTTTCATTCTTTTTTCTTTCTTCTCCTCTGTGTATTTTCAGATATCGTAAGTGATCTTTGTTCCTTTTCATTCTTTTTTCTTTCTTCTCCTCTGTGTATTTTCAGATATCTGTCTTTGAGCTCACTGATTCCTCTGCTTGATCACTTTACTGTTGAGACCTTCCAATAATTTTTTCAGTTCCGTAAATGTATTTCTCAGTTCCAAGATTTGTTTATTATTTCAATCTCTTCGTTAAATTCCTTCAATAATTTTCTGAATTGCTTTTCTCTGTTATCTGCAGATCACTGAGTTTCCTTAAAACTGCTGTTTTCAGTTATTGGTTAGAGAGCTCACATATCACTGTCTCATTAGGGTTCATCACTGTTTCCTTGGTTTGTTTGGGGAGATCATTGGTCCTTGTTTCTTATTGTTTTTGTGGATGTGTGTGTGTGTTTGCATTGAATGATTAGTTATTTATGCAGTCTTCTCTGTGTGGTCTGTTTTCATTTTTACTGGGTATGTTTGCTTAGAAAGTCTTTGGAATTTATTTGTTTATTTTTTTTCTGCTAAGTTGCTGCCTCCATTTCAGCACTAGATGGTGTCCACACCAAGCTCTGGTAAACAATCAGAGTGCTGCTTGTCTCAAAGGGAATGAGGTTTCAAAGGGAATATTCTAGTGGTGTGAAAAGGCTGGCTAGGGGTGTGAAAAGGTCTGGCTAGGAGACCTGTGGAACAAACCTCCTTCTGCATGGTGCAGCTGAACAGCCACTCTGATTTAGCATCTCCTTTGGCTAAGTTATAGAGTAGAGCTTTCAGAACTGCGGATAGTACTCCTGCCTCCCTGCTTTGTCTCTGTCTGTCCTCAGAAATATTTCTTCCTCAGGCACTCCTGATGCTTCCTGTAGGTTGAGGCAGGGACAGGTGTCCTGCCAGGGAATGTAAGATAGTGGGGAAGTTAGTTGTCCCCTTGGTCTCACTTTTTTCAATGTAGAAATCATGAGTTGGGGGGAAATTTTCCATGTACTTCATGCCAGGCAGATTGGGTGTAGGGACATTGCAGATATAGAAATCCAATTCTCTAACCATCTGCTCAGAATTTTTTCACTTCTTTGTGGCCCTGGGAGATGTCTCATTCTCATATTTGAGTTCTGGGATCTTGCTGGTAATAATCTCAGGACTGTAAATATGTTTTTGGTTTTCTGTGTGGGGTAGTGAAGCCAGCTTGCTTCTACACTGCCATTTTGGAACCAGAAGTCTCCACAAATTTATTTTTTAAGCAAATAATGTTCCAACTCTAGGATTTAACCAATAGTTCCAATTATTTTCCAACATTTCTGATAACTGATGGCCATCCACTAGTGACATAATGCAGTGGCTAAGAACAGTTGGTTTTCAGAACCATACTATGGGCTAATTAAAACCACATGGTATCAGGGTTCAGGTTTTAGCCTGAACCCAGACTTAAAAAGGAGAGAGTTGGGTCCAGCTCTTTTAACTAGAATGTCAGCAGCTAGAGAGCTGCTAAGTCCTTTGTTGTCTGGCTATCTTAATTACAGAGTTTCCTTCTCCCTGCAAGATAAAGTCACTACAGCTGGAAACTGTGAAGAAAGACATGCATCTGAAGCAGCAGGCATGGGGTTTGGTTGGTTGGGGTGGCATCTATTTTTATACAAATTTCTGAAGTCCTCTCATGCACATGGAAAGAGGAAGAGCTATCCTGCTTTGGCAAATGCTAAGTAGCTAATGGCTTTTCAGATTACCAATGCCAAGGTTTATCATCCAGAAACTGTGGGTAAGATTTAGAAGGTCTGTGGAACCCTTGAAATTACAGACGAACCAGTAAAATCAGTGTATGTCTGTGTGTGGGGCAGGAGGGGGCGGTCTGCATGTATATACACTTGAGTATTTCTCTAGAAGAAACTCCATGGTTTTCACAGGATTGGCAAAAGGGCTAGCTTGGGTTTTGTCAACTGTTTTGAGATTCAATGACACAGAATCTTAAGGAGATTAAAAAAACAGTAGGAATAAGGGAAAGAGGTGCATCAGTTAACTGGAGAAAGATATTTGGGGTGAGGCTGGGATTGAGGGGCTTGGGAAAAGCTGTAGTATGTGAGGGAAGCTGTGGTAAAGGGAAAAGATTTAGGAAATATTTCTATAGACTATGAGTCCTCTTCATACTGTTAGAGAATTACAATAAGTGAATGTGGGTTACTTCGAAATTGTAGTCAAGATTTTTAGACTGAATTCTCTTGATCCCAACTGGGCCATATGGATTCCCACATTACGAACATTACATAGATTCTTCATTCCAGGCCTCAGCTCTCTTACCAGATGCTAATCTCCTAGAAAGCAGGAACTCTGGCTAATTCAACATCATATCTTCCTCTGCACTGAAGCTGACACTCAGTAAATACATGCTGAGGGAATGATTGGGCCTGTCTTCAGGAATGATTAGTTTAAAAAGCATGGGCTTTGCATCTAAATGGACATGAATTCGAATTGTTATCTCTATCATATAATCAGAATGTCTTCTTGGGTAAGTTACTTAAGTAACTATGCTTATCTTCAGCTTCCCATCTGAAAAGCAGTGGTGAATGTTCCTGTACTATATGGCTATTGAGATGATTAAATGAGTAAGTGAGCGTAATGTGCTTAATATTGTTTCCGGCACGTGCAAGGCATGTAGCCAATCATAGTTATTGCTCTAAAAAAATTTGAGGGCTGGGTGCAGTGGTTCAGCCTGTAATCCCAGCACTTTGGGAGGCCAAGGAGGGCGGATCAGGAGGTCAAGAGATTGAGACCATCCTGGCCAACGGGGTGAAACCCCGTCTCTACTAAAAATACAAAAAAATTAACTGGGCATAGTGGCACACACCGGTAGTCCTAGCTACTCACGAGGCTGAGGCGGGAGAATCCCTTGAACCTGGGAGGCAGAGGTTGCAGTGAGCTGGGATCGCACCACTGCACTCCAGCCTGGCAACAGAGCAAGACTCCATCACACACACACACACAAAAATTGTTTGAAAGACAAGCCCTACTTAATTGTTTAAAAATCATTTAGGATCGGCCGGGTGCGGTGGCTCAAGCCTGTAATCCCAGCACTTTGGGAGGCCGAGACAGGCGGATCACGAGGTCAGGAGATCGAGACCATCCTGGCTAACACGGTGAAACCCCGTCTCTACTAAAAAATACAAAAAACTAGCCGGGTGAGGTGGCGGGTGCCTGTAGTCCCAGCTACTCGGGAGGCTGAGGCAGGAGAATGGCGTAAACCCGGGAGGTGGAGATTGCAGTGAGCTGAGATCCGGCCACTGCACTCCAGCCTGGGCAACAGAGTGAGACTCTGTCTCAAAAACAAAAACAAAAACAAAAAAAACTCATTTAGGATCAGTAGCATAAATCTCAAGTTGCCACGAACCTCAAGAAAATATCACTTCGTGAAATAAATATTTGCCGAGAGCCTTCTTTGTGCATTCTATTTGTGGCTGCAGTGATGTAATTATTGCCTTCATGGGGCTCATAAAGGGGAAAGCAGGGGAAGGTGGACTTGCTTAAGTAATTGCAAGGCAGATGGGTGCCATTAAGAGGAACAGCTGGTTGCCATGGGAATAAGAAACAAGGAACGCTCACCTGCACTTGGGGTCAGAGAAGGCTTCATAGATGAAAAGACATTGGATAAGAGGGCCTTTTTTAGGCCTAAAAAAGAACTGGACTTAGCTAAACAAAGGGGCTGAAAGGAGGGAGAAACCCTGAGGTATGAAAGAGCTTGGTGAGTTAAAGGAACTGGCAAAGGTTCCAGTCTGGTTGGAGTAAGTGAAACATGAAATCCCTCAGATGTGCCTTCTATACGGAGTAGGACTTCTGCAGTAGTCTCCCACTTGTTCTTATTATCACTCTTGGACCTCTGTTTCCACGTTTCCCATGACATTCAGAGAAATCATTGAAAAAAGTATTACCGGGGTCCTGCTGTTCATTTTTATGGCTCCCTGCCGACACCAGGCCAAAGTCTAAGTTCTTTTTTTTTTTGTGGGGGGGGGTCCTAAAATGCCCTAGGGACCCCTACCCACCTCTCCGGCCTCAAGCCGCACCAGGCTTCCCTGTGTATTACCACATGCATTGTGCTTTTGCCTCAACTGCATCCTTTCTCTCCTTCATCTAAGCAATGCTCACTCCCAGCCCAGGGTCACTGTATCTGCTCTTCCATGTGCCTGGAATGCTCCTCCTCCAGGTCCTCTCCTCACTGCCTCCTTCTCACCATTCATATCTCAGCTCTGCTGTCACCTCCTCAGACAGGTCTTCCCTGACTGTTTTCTCTACGCAGATCCCACCGCTGCTCTGTCTGATCCCCCTTGTTTCCTTCATGTTGCTTATTATTTTCTAAAAGTATTTTATTTCTTGGTTTTCTTATTTCTTTTACCTCCATATTAGAATGCAAGCCATAAGTGCAGGGACATTGTCTAATTCACTGGCTAGTTCATGAAACACTGTTTGTCATTGTGAGTTCTCAATCAATCTCCAATGAATGAATGAATAATTGAATTGAATTGAATTGCATGTATGAATAAAATGAATACTGACCAAATCTGAGGTGTGCTACAGCTGAGAGTCTTCAACCTCACAGTACTTCTGACACCTGTGCTAGAGGCTCAGGTGAGTGTGCACCTCCACACGCCTTTCCCTTGCATTGTTTCCCCCAACAAAGCAGCTCGTGCTGGCTACAATGGGACTTATCCTTGATACAGTCACTTCTCCGTAAAAACAAATGTGCACCTGCAAAGTGCTGGATTTGAGCATCAAATATAATGAATAAAAACTCTGGGGGCAGCCTGTCTTGGAGTTGAATCCCAGTTCTGCCATTTAATGGCTGTCTAAGCTCGGGAAAGCTTCTTGACCTCTCTAAGCTTCCATTTTTTCATCAGGAAAAGGGGGCCAATTATAGTACTTGCCCCACAACGTGATAGGGAAGAAAAGACGAGATGATTTCTTCAACGTGTTCAGCAGAGACTGATGAGGTTGAGGGACAAACCAGTCATGCAGTGTGTGCCAAAGCACCCTTGGATTGGATCTAGAATGTGGGCCCAGTCAATGCAGGGCTACACATACTCATAACTGGCCAAATGCAAACCAGAGCCCTCGCTCTGGAGCAGACAGCATGAACAAGTGAAAAAACTTTAAAAGTCTGGTCACTGGCATCAACTCTGGTCTTTTGAGAATTTAGCACTGCACTTGTGCAGCCCACAGAGCTCTTTGCTAGAAAGGAGATTTATTTCATGATCTAAATGTTGATCACTTTAATATGTCTCCTAAGAAGCTAAAAGGAAAACTGAAGTGAGAAAAGGTGAGATAGACAAGGGAGAAACATGTTGTCCAATGTTTTCAGTTCATTTATTCCATGCTGGCCCCGGGGTGTGAATGAGTACACGTGACTTTTTCTCCATTCCTACTCTGAGTGAAACATCTGACCCACATTTGGAGTTAGAAAAAAGCAGGCAATTTCATTAACAGAAACTGAGTTTTCCTGACACCCAATACATAGATGATGAATAAATATTAAAACAGAATTATATAAAGAGTGCCTAATTATGAGCCTGCCTGGGTAACCCATTGGTCTCACAGCTGGGCTCCGCATCAGGCTCAGGAAAGCTCTGAATGACTGGGAGCTGCTATTGTCATTTTGGTAGTAGTGGTGGTCGTGGCTGTCTGATTGGTAGACCACTGCCCCCATGGAATCATTCTCTATATTTAAAAAGGAGTAAGTCTTATGTCCACAGATCTAATTTCTTCAGCCCATGTGGCCCAATGGGGAGGAATGCAGCGGAGGCATGAAACCAGATGGCTACTTCTCAGGAAGCAACGCTCATCACATTTTCAAAATGGAAACACTTAGGTGTTCTGAATCAGACCTTTGGATCATATCCAAAGTGGAACTTTCTTCCCCCAACGCTACAGTTGCTGCACTTGTACAGCAGCATCAGGGCACCCATGGTATTTGGTGCAATTGCCATGGAAAACTTGATTTCAAATGCCGAAAATCCCTGATTAATCATAAGGTCAAAGGAATTAGAGATTCTGATTAATTAATTTTCTGGTCAGCTGAGGGCTAATCAGAAAATCTTTGGCTTTTTAGCCCCTCTGGCTGGTTATCTTTCAGGAGATATGGTGGTTCACTCTTGTTCTGAATCCAGGTTCTATCACTGAGGAGTTACGCAGCCTTGGGTGAGTAACTCCATGTCTTAGTTATCTATTGCCACATAACAAGTTACTTCAAACTAAGTGGCTTAAAACAACACACAATTATTATCTCACAGTTTCCATGAGTCAGAAGTCTAGGTGTGGTTTTGCTGGGTCTTCTTCTCAAGGTCCCACAACACTGCAATTGAAGTGTTAGCAATCTCTTTTCTGAGCCCAGGGTCCCCTTCCAAAGCCACGTGTTTGCTGGCAGAATTCAGTTCCTGCAGATTAAGACTGAGGTTCCCATTGTCTTGTCAGTTGTCAGCTGGGCCACTCTAGGTTGGTAGAGGACGTCCACTGTTACTTGCGAATGGCCCCTTCTCATAATGCATTAACTTACTTAACACTAACTTGTTTAGGGTTCACCATGATCTTCTGAAGTAAATGCAATTATTATTCCTGTTTAGCAGGTGGGGAAACAGGTTTAACGAAGTGCTGTGATTGATATGAGGAAATCCATCTATCAAATGGCAAAGCCCAAATCAAAGTCAAATAGGTCTGGCTTCAAAGCATACGCACATAATCACTACAAGATGCTGCCTCATGTTTGTCATGTCTTATTAAAACTTAGCTGCATTTTATTTTGTCTTTTTTATTTCAGGGTATATCATTCACACTGGGTATAGAAGTTCTTGGGGAAAAAAAGTCATTTCTTAGGCATGTGTGTACCAGGTCCATAGCATAATCCCTGGCACATAATGGGTAATTAATAAATATTTGCTAAGTGGATGGATGAACTGGGTGGGTGGTGAATGTTTGGACAGATGGATGGATAGGGTGGGTGCCTGTGTAGGAAAAGGTTGGTGGATAGTGAATGGATGGGATTGGGGATAGGATGGGTGGTTAGTGGAAAGATGGATGACACAGGGTGATAGATTGGGTGGGTGCATAGTGAGGGAATGGATAGATGTATGTGCAATGGATGCATGGGTGGCTGTGAGACTGGGTGGTGGGTAGTGAATGGGAAGGTGGCAGATGGAACAGATAGAGGAGTCAATGGAACAAAGGTTTCATAGTTGATGTGTGAGTGGCTAGGTGGGCATATGGGCTTGAAGGGGAATCGGGTAGATGGAGGAATGGATGGATGGAGGATGGTCTGTGTAGTAGGTGAAAAATGAGGAAAGTGGTGGGGGGAAGGATGAATGAGCAGCTAGATTGGTGATGGATAGGGTTGGTCATGAGGTAGGTGACAGTGGAAACAGATAATAGCTTCTCTCGCATTTGAATAGCTTCCTAGAATCATCTCTACTTTTCTTCTGCAATCATCGTGTATTATACATATCACTTATCTACAAGAGTCAGGCTGACCCAAATTCACCATTGAATTGATACACATAAATCTATGTTTATATTTAATAATTCACAAATCCCAGGATATTATAGGGTTCAGCAAATACTTGTTTCTCCAGAATTGAGTGAAATGAATGCTACTTAATTGGTGGATGGCATCAGAAGAGGGACCACCAGCAGGGTGATCCTCGGAGAAATCCCCTTCCCAGTACAGCCAGGAGCCCTGGAAGACTGAGAGATGCCTCAGCTTCTACCTGCCTGGAAAGAAGAATTTTGTTTTTCCAAGAGCTAATGGAATTCCACTGACAGAAGAACTGTGCATAGCCTGCCCAATACCAGGAGTGGGTGGCTGAGTGCTGTGGCATCAGCTAGAGCATTCGGTGCCACTCCATTCTAGAGTCAGTCTTACCCCTGACCTCACTTAGGAAGTGTATAGTAACTAATTTATTAAGCATTAACAAAGTACAGTGCTAATGGCATTCATGGATATCCCATTTAATTCTCATAAGTGACTCTAGAATCTGGTGCTGAAATGATCTCTGCTGGCTCGGGAATAAGGTCAGGTTCCTCTGTTCAAGGTCACACAGCTGCTAAGAAGATAAGTTGGCCTCTACAACTTAGATCTGATTTCAAAACTCTTTCTCTGCACTTTTGTGCTAAAGTGCTCCTGTCAAAGTCAATTTTTTTTTGACTAGCAAAAAAACTGGAGTGCACAGGATGGAGCTGGGACTCCTGTGAATGATACCCTAGAACATATGGTTTTGCTAAAGATGTTGGGAGCCAACAGGAGGAAAAAATAACGGCAACAGACAGAAGAAAATATTCCCCGAATGTCTCAGCCATGACAATTTTGGAAACACTTCCTGTGTGGCTGATGGATTAAGAAGGGCAAAAATTCTGAAATAATTGGGTTCTTCAAGGGAGCCCTCTTGGCTAACTTCACTGAGCTTCACTTCCCAAAGAATGTTCCTGGTGACCAAGCAGAACAAGGGAAATCTAGGAGGCCAAGAGAGAGTTGGGAAGAAGATGCCCAAAGGGCCATAGATGGAGCCCCTGGGCAAAGGTCTTAGCACAGTTATTTGTTAATATGTGAGTCCCACATACCCTCCTTCTCCCTTAATTGCACTGGATATGATATGGTTTGCATCTGTGTCCCTGCCCAAATCTCATATCAAATTGTAATCCCCAGTGTTGGAGGTGGGACCTAGGGAGAGGTGACTGTATCATGAGGGCAGAGTTCTCATGAATGAGTTAGCACCATCTGCTCAATGCTGTTCTCGTGATCATGAGTGAGGGAGTTCTCACGAGATCTGGTTGCTTAAAAGTGTGTGGCACCTTCCCGCTCTCCCTCTCGCCTGCTTCCCCTTCACCTTCTGCTATGATTATTTCCTGGAGCCACCACCGAAGCAGATGCCACCATGATTCCTGTACAGCCTATGGAACCGTGAGCCAATTAAATGATAATAATTTTTTAATAAATTACCCAGTATCAGGTACTTCTTTAGAGCAATGCAAGAATGGACTAATACAAGATAATTCCCATTTGCCCTTCCACATCCACTCTCCATCCTTCTCTACCACATGCTGTGCCCCAGGGAGCTGGTCTTCAGCGGTTCTCTCATTGACTGCCTTATTCTCTACTTCTAGTTGAGTTCAGCCAATGGGAAGCACCAGGAGGAGACAGAAGGTAGGGAAAGGAGTGTAGGGGAGCTGTTGACTTCCCCTCTTGAAGGCCACAGCTCCTCTCAGGCAACCCAATCCAGTAACTTCACCTCCCTGCACCCATTATCATCTGGGGGCAGGTGTTAGTTTTTACTGCATTACAACCTCAAAATCTCAGTAGCTACAGGAGCAAGCATTCATTTCTTTGCTCAAGGATTCATAGGAGGTCTTCAGCTGATCTTGGTCAGGCTGCCAGCTGGGCTCAGATCTGCTCCTCAATCCAAGGCCATCAGATACCAGGAGCATGTTCTTCTCATGGCAAATGACAGAAGCACAAGAGGGCGAGCCAAGTCATGCAAGCATATTTCTAGCCTCTGCTCCAATCACTTCCTACTTTATATTCTATTGACCCAGGCAAGTCATATGGTCAAGCTCACAACAAATGGGATGGGGAGGTTCATTCTTCCTATTCTACTGGGAGGCATTGCAATGGCTCAGAAAGAAAGTGCTAGAACAATCCTCTTATTGGCTTCACAGCGGCAATGGCTCCCCACTGGTGTATTCCTGGCATTCAGCATGCATCTTGTTTTTCCGGAGCTCCATCCACATATTTGTAAATAGACCATGCAAGTATAATTTTAATGGTTGTTTCATTATTTAAATATGTCTTGCTGTCATTAATTTTTGTATTAAACTCTCCTCAAATTACCCAATTTAAGGGTGTTAAAAACATTAATTTATCATGCAATTGAGCCTACGTTAACAGAAAGCTTCCTCTGTGCCCTGTTTGGGATAGATGAGAATCAGATTGACAAAAATGATGCCCTCTTCTTGCTGAATTCGCATCATGTTACATGCAGTGTGCTAATATAACTTTATGTGCATCATGTAATCTAATTTAATTGTAACCACCACCCTGGACAGACATTCCTATTACTATTCCAATATAAGGAAACTGAAGCTCAAAATGGTGGAGTGACTTACCCAAGGTTTACTCAGCTAGTATGTAAAAGAGGCAGGATTTGCCCCCAGGTCCACCCAACTCTGCAGTCCTTTCCTCTTAACAAGTGCATTTGACAGCCTCACATGCAGTAAAATAAGCACCTTGCAAACATAGCTTCATTTCACCTTCGTCTGTGCAACAGGTTCAGTTATCTGCTCATCTTGCAGATTAGAAAAATCGTCTTGAAGAATTGAGCCCAACTCCCTAGAGTAGAAATCTGTACAGCTGAAATATAAATCCAGTTTTATCTGACTCCAAAACTTATTCCCTTTCTACCACACCTCACTGTCAATCAAATCTGCTTTCTCACCAAGACTATCCTGAGCAGGTCCCACTGGGAACTCTGGCCGGCTGTGACCACGGCCCACTGGACAGAGGTCAGCCTCCTCTACCCTCTGCTTTATCTCCCTCTAAATTGTCTGGCCTCTCTCCAGGCTCTGTTAGCTCTCCACTCCCATGTCAACTGCTTTTGGGGGCTGCCTGTCGCCCATGTTTTACAGCCCTCTCGATGAAAAGCAAATTCATATTGATTTCAGAACAACTCGAGCTGTCAATTACTGGTCATGATCAGCTTGGTCATCCCGAGATGAGAATCTATTGACTGGACCAGAGGCCTAAATCTAATTATTGTCCCAGGAAACCTATTGGCAAGGCCGTCCAATGCCTATGTGGAAAGAAACTATTAAAATGGCCAAGAGCTACCTGCAAAAGTACATATCACATAATTTTAAACCTTCATCTTTGTCTCACAGATCGAAGTTCTGTAGCTTCCTTCGACCATTGAATTAAGTGAGAGAACTAGCCTTGAACCATTTTTGTTATTAATAACAGTAATAATGACTTGATGACAACACAGCAATAGCTAATATTCACTGACCACTTTGCATGCATTATCTCCTTCTAAACCCTCACGATAGCCCTGTCACTTACTAGCTGTAGGGTCCTGTGCAAGTAAATCCTTAGCTTTCCTGTGCCTCTGTTTTCTCATCTGTGAAATGAGAGGTAATTGTAAAACTACTTCATCACAAAAAGGTAAAAGTTAAATATAAATTGCTAAGATCAGGAGCTAGATGTATTCTTGTCCCCATTACCCATGAAGAATCAGAAACTCAGAGATGTTAAGGGGCTTGCCCAAGGTTACACAGCTGGAACAGGGTTTTTGTCTGGACTATGGTGGATTAATTTTTAAATGTTGAGCTGGGTGCGGTGGCTTATCCTGTAACCCCAGCACTTTGAGAAGCCAAGGCAGGAAGATTGCTTGAGGCCAGGAATGCAAGACCAGCCTGGGCAACATAGCAAGACCCCCATCTCTACAAAAACTTTAAAATATTAGCCAGGGGTGGTGATGAGTGCCTATAGTCCCAGCTACTCGGGAGGCTGAGGTGGGAGGATCGCTTCAGCCCAGGAGTTCCAGGCTGCAGTGAGCTATGATCACACCACTGAACTCCAGCCTAGGTGACAGAGCAAGACCCTGTCTGTCTCTTTAAAAAAAAAAAAAAAAAAAAAAGTTGCTGAAGTGGCAGCATTTTAAAATGGAACTGATTTCCTGCTTCTCTTGAGCGTTTAAAAACCCTCCAGCACTGAGCTCACATTTCCTTCTACCACACTCACTGCTAACCAAATCTAGTCTCTTAGCTCAACTGAGCCCAACAATGCCAAAGCCCACCAAGAAACTCTTGAACAAAGAAACAGATTCCAAGATTTTAAGGATATCTGTAACGCCCTGGATCAAATGCCAGAGTGCCTGGGTCAGATCATGCTGACCAGCTGCACCCGTTACATGGGGCTTGTGCTCCCTGGTTTACTGCAGTCCCCACCACTCCCTACTGCCCTGCATCTGACCCACTTCTCTCATTCATGACGTCTGCCTGGTCCCTACAGGCATCTGAGGTTGTAGAATAGGTTAGGCCATTCAACATCAAATCATCTCATCAAATCAAACTGAGGGATACACTATGATCATCCCCAGCAGATACAGAAATAGAGTCAGGGAGATGTGACTTGCTTAAGGTCACACAGCACGTGACAGAACTGGAATCTGAATATCAGCCTACCTACCTCCAGAGCCAATCTTCTCTGCCCTTCACTGAGGTTCCTTCCCTATCACAGGCGAAAAAGCCTGCAAGCAGAGGCAGGAAACAAAAAATCCCTGTCCATCTCTCACACTGGGGAAGGAAGGTTAAAACAGCGCTCACGTCTACTTGCAGGTCTCATAGACTGTCCTGCAACTGCTTTTCCGAGGACAGTGTTATTTCTTAGGGTTAATGGCTCCATCGGTGCAAAACCCTTATCAGGGATTGCACAGAGCTTACACTTGTTGCTGTTTTGTGACCAGCACAAAACACATTCCGTTTGTTTATCCTTTTTTATTCTTCAGACCTCCAAGGAAAGCAGGAGGCAGGGAGGGCTGTGGCTGACAGCGACCCCCTTCTCAGCACCCACCCCCACGGGGACGGCGCCAAAGCCCCACTGTCCTGCCAGCCACTGTGAAAAGACAGTGTTCCCCCACCCCAGTAAAGCTGCTCCTCAGTTGCGGGGAGGCCCAGGGAGAGAGATTTTATTTTTTCTCCCTCTTATGGGACTGACAGCTTGGACAGTAGCTTCCCAGAAACAAACTTTATTCTCAGGGAGACGGACGTGCCTGAACCTTGAATGTTTCCATGAATATTTATGGCTTTTCTCTCTGCTCTGGTCTCAGTTTTGGCCACGATACAAGATTCCCATTCACCGCCTGTAGATGCCACATTATTGCTCTGCGGGCTCAGCTTATCTGTAGCTGGGGCAAACAAACCACTAAGTGGCGCTGTTGTCTCCAGTTAGAAACGATGGTGCTATTGCTATGTGTATTAACCATTGCGATTGTGGAGTCAGATAGTGCTTCATATACATTCAATCATTTCGTTCTAACGACACCCCCAATTCGGAGGCAGAGAGTTGCTGGGAGGGGAAGTTGGTTATCCAAGGTCACAAGCTAGGAAGTAATGGAGACAAGATTCGAATCCATAAACTAGTGTCAGAAGTTGTCACTGCAAAAGTGCAAAGATACCAACTATCTCTGTCTGCCCAGGGATAATTTTGTTTTTGTTTTTGTTTGTTTGTTTTCTGAAGTTATATCCTTCCTACTCTTTGGGATTTAAATGGTATTTCTTTTATTACATGATGGAGACAGTGGATGTGTTTGTTGTGGTTGTTTCTAGCCCTTAATAATATTTTTGTGTGTGTGTTTTTTGAGACGGAGTTTCACTCTTGTTGCCCTGGCTAGAGTGCAATGGCACGATCGCGGTTCACCACAACTCCGCCTCCTGGGTTTAAGTGATTCTCCTGCCTCAGCCTCCCAAGTAGCTGGGATTACAGGCATGCACCACCATGCCTGGCTGATTTTTTTGTATTTTTAGTAGAAACGTGGTTTCTCCATGTTGGTCAGGCTGGTCTCAAACTCCCGACCTCAGGTGGTCCACCTGCCTCAGCCTCCCAAAGTGCTGGGATTACAGGCATGAGCCACCGCGCCCAGCCAATAATTTTTAAAAAGAGCCAGACATGGTGGCTCACACCTATAATCCCAGCACTTTGGGAGGCCAAAGTGGGAGGGTCACTTGAGCTCAGGAGTTTAAGACCAGCCTGAGCAACACAGCAAGACCTTGTCTACTAAAAACAAAAAAATAATAATAACCTGGCATAGTGGCAGGTGCCTGTAGTCCCAGTTCTTCGGGAAGCTGAGGAAGGAGAATCACTTCAGCCCAGAAGGTTGAGGTGGCAGTGAGCTGTGACAGTGCCACTGTACTCCAGCCTGGGTAACAGAGTGAGACCTGTCTCAAGTAATAATAATAATAACAATAACAGCAACATTTTAAAATTGCCATCCTCTGTCTTTCCTCCCACCCTCTAAGCCCTCAAAATCCAAGATCTAGAGCATTTCTCCTGATGATCAAAATATAGTGCTGAGCTTAGAGGAAATTCACTCTAATCCAACAAGAATTAGGTTGGTAACTTTCTATTCTTAGCAATGTTTTTGCCCTACTCCAAAAAAAAAAAAAATCCAAACATACATTGAACACTTAACTATGCATCATTTACTCCAATAACAAATGCTTATTGAACATCTACTTTGTGCAAAGCCTGGTGCTAGGTGCTAGAAATACAAGGTCAAGCAAAAGAGGCAGAGCTACTCCCTCAATGAGTTTACACTCTACTGGCGGAGATGAGAATGGATCAAATACACACACACACACACACACACACACACACACACACGTGAACTTGTGAGTATGAAGGGGAGGTGGAGGGCATGCTGTGAGATGGCTGTTATGTGGACTGGGAGGTCAGGGAAGCTTTCCCCAAGAAAGTCACTTGTGAGCTGAGATCTGAAGGATAAATAGGCATCAGTTAGTAGGACAGAGGCAGGAAGAATCTTCTAGGCATTAGGAAGAGCATGAGCAAAGTTCCCATGGCTGAAGGGAGACGAACACGTCTGAGGCCAGGGCAAAAGCCAGTGGGGCTGGAGCAGAGTAAGCAGAGGGGACACAGCATAAGACGAAGTTCAAGCAGCAGACAGGAGCTAGGCCTTGTCCTGTGGGACTCATTCAGGGACTTGCTGTTTATCTCGGGAACACTGGGGAACCACTGAAAGGTTTTCAGCCCCAGGCACTTGAGGAGGTCCATTGATCAAATGTGCTTGCATTTTTAAAGATTCCCTTTACATTTAAGGTTAATATTTAAAGTATAAAAATGAAAAAAAGAAGCTATACCCTTAAAAAAAAAAAAAGATTCCCTTGCTGCAGTGAGAGAGAGGAAGTCAGAGGGGCTACAGTCAGTGAGAGGAGACGGATTAGGAGTCCACTGGATGGTACCGATCTGACCGTCAGTCACATGGACAAAGGCCAGTATTTGAACTGAAAGCCAGGGTGTTCAGGGTCCTGCCAAGCAGAATGGAAAAGAATCAGTTCTCAAGTGTAGTGCTCTGGTGAGCTGGTGAACAAGTGCGATGCCTTTTGCAAGGGCCTCACCCACCTGCACCATTTCAAGTAGGGAAGGCCACTTGTTGTCCCAGTTTGTCTGGGACCTTTACCACTGAAAGTCCCATGCCAGGGAAAACGCCATCCTGGGAAAACTGGAGGGTTGGTCACCCTAATTTCAGTACCAGGTCTGCTGTATCAGTCAGGGTATATCTGTACCTTGCTCCATTTAGCATTTCATTAGAATGTGCCAGGTGACCCTTGGGGTCTGAACTTGAGAATTTTGCCTTGATTGTGTCCTGCAGTATGCATTAAAATATATTCTCCTTGTAGTGACTGGGACAAGTGGTCTCAGGAGAAAGACGCCTTGTTGCCAAAATGCTAGTCAATAACCCAGGAAATGGATTCTTGAAATAGTAAAAAATTTTGAATAATATTTATATAATTATTATAAAGGAATCCTACATGTTACTCTATTAGGTTGGTGCAAAAGTATTTGCAGGTTTTTGCCAGTACAATATTTTTGTACCAGAGAAGTTAGGTCTCTTGTCTATGTCCATAGCTAATAAGCTTGAGTAGTTCTGAGACTTGGAGTTGCACCAAGAGATGGAACACAATGTCCTGCCCCTACCCACTGAGATCCTCATCCTAGGGCTGGGAGGCATTTCCGAACTCCAGGGGGCCCCCACTTCCTTGCCTCTAAAGTGGGAAGAGAGGCATCATCTGGTGCAAAAAAGTATTTGGACCAAATTAATATTACAATGAAAATGTACTTGGCAAGTAGTGCTTGAGCTGCAATGCCAGACTGCCTGGGTTTAAATTATGGCTCTGGCATTTACAACCTCCAAGACCTTGCACTTGTCTTGGCCTGTCTGTGTCTCAGTTTCCTCGTGTGTAAAATAGAAAGAATAATAACATCTACTTCTTAAAGTTATGATGAGAGAAGGCATGGGCATCCTGCCTGGCATGCACCGGATGTTCCATAAATGTTACCTCTAGGTGTAGATTAAGGGACCTTATCTAGGGAATTGTATGAAATTGATTACACTAGAGCTTCGCTGTTCAGTAGCCCCTACTGTATGCAGTTATTGACCACTTGAAAGTCTCAATTGAGATGTGCTATATACTGTAAAACACTCTGTAAAGATTTCTTAAGAAAAAGAGAATATAAAATATCTCCTTGCTAATATGTTTATATATTGATTCCATATCAAAATAATAACATTTTGAGTATACCAGGTAAAATAAAATTAAAATTATTAAAATTAGTGTTGTCTGTTTTTTAATATGGTTATTAAAAATTTTAGAATTACATATGTGCTTTCCATTTGTGGGTTATGTTAATTGTCTATGGAACAGTGCTGGATTAGAGGTCTGGAGGCCAAAAGATGAACAATCAATGAATTAGGGAGAAGGGCTACCACCCTCGAAACACTCCTCTGGAACCACACAAGTCTTCAGTACCCACAGCTCATCGATGAAAAATTATGCATTGCGATTGCACCCACCCATCCTGAATGAAAAGGTCCCTTCCATCAGACATTAAATCACTCCATGCTCAAGTCTGGATTTCCTTCCAGAATACTAGAAAGCAAAGAGAAATCAGAAAAAGAATGATACTTGGAGAACAGAATTTTCTCTCCTGGCTGTTGAAACAGCACCGTTCTTTAGCCATAAACAAATGTACTCTTTCATGTGGGTAACCCCATTTATCCTCTGAACCCTGGGACAGTGAAGTCTCTCTTCCCACTTTAGAGGCAGGGAAGTGGGGACCCCCTGGAGTTCGGAAATGCCTCCCAGCCCTGGGATGAGGATCTCAGTGGGTAGGGGCAGGACATTGTGTTCCATCTCTTGGTGCAACTCCAAGTCTCAGAACTACTCAAGCTTATTAGCTACGGACATAGACAAGAGACCTAACTTCTCTGGGCCTCAGCCTCCTCATCTGTAAAATGGAATAAATATAGTAACTAAGGGTGTCATGGTAAGGAATGAATTGGGTAATGTGTGTGATTTGCTTATCACATTATCTGACAAATACTAGGCACTCTTTTGTGTCTGGTTTCTTTCCCTCCATGTGAGATTAGTCCGCATTCTTTCATGCAGTTATCATTTGCTCGTTCTCAAAGTGGTGTAATATTTCACCACGTAAATATACGGTAGTCCTCCCTTTTCCATGAGAGAATACATCCCAAGGCCCCCAAGGGATCCCTGAAACCAATATAGCACCAAACTGTATGTATATTATTTTTTCTATACATATAAAACGAAAATAACATTAATTTAGAAATTAGGCACAGTAGGAGGTTAGCAACAAGAACCAATAATAAAACAGAACAAGTATAATAGTATACTGTCATAAAAGTTATGTGAATGTGGTTTCTCTTTTTCTCAAAATACCTTATTGTGATATACTCACTTATTTTCAGACCAAGGTTGACCATAGGTAAGTGAAATCTCAGAAAGCAAAACTGAGAGAGAACGACTATACCACACTTTATTCTATTGCTGATGGGCACTTGAATAGTTTCAGGCCTTCAGCTGTTATGAATGGTGATGCTATGAACATTCCAAATCATGTGTATTTATGGACACAAGTACATATCGGTGTTGGGACAATACACAGGGGTCACTATAAAGTCTAAGGGTGTGGATGTATTCAGTTTTAGGAGATTTTAGTATATAATTTTTCAGAGTTTTGTATCTACTTACCCAAACATCAGCAATGAATGGATTTTCAGCTCCCCCATGTCCTCAGCGACACTAGGTATTGAGAATTTTCTTTTTAGTCTTTCCAGTGAAAATGTGTTAGTATCCTGTTGGGTTTTCAGTTGTATTTTACTGCAAACTAATGAAGCTATGTACGTTTTCATTTCTTTCTTTTCTTTTTTTTTTTTTTTTTTAGCAGTGTGGATACCCTCTTTTGCAAAGTGCCTATTCACGTCTTTTGCCCATTTTCTCTTGTTTTTTTTTTTTTTCTAGATACAAGATATTTGTTGGCTATGTGTATTATGGGAAGCATTTTCCACTCTGTGACTTCTCTTTTCACATTCCTAATGGTGTCTATTGATGAAGAGTCTTTGTTTTAAAGGAGTTTATTATTTTTCCTCCATGGTTAGCACCTTTGACCCAGTTATATAATCTTTGCCTACCCCTAAAGTCATGAAAAATTCTCCTTTATTTTATTCTGAAAGTTTATTGTTCTATCTTGCATAGTTAGATCCACAGTAAATCTTGAACTGATTTTTGGACGTAACTGTGAGGCTGAGAATCATTTCTTGAAAAGCATGGCCAAATTTGTTTTTGTTTTTATTTTTATTTCCATGAGTACTATATTTCAATATATATTAAAATACAAAATATATGTGAAATATATGTATTCAGTATATAGAAACAATATATTTTAATATTTCAGTTGCAATTATGTTTTTTAATAATTTTACTTTAATTTCCGGGATACATGTGCAGAACATGCAGGTTTGTTACATAGGTATACATGTGCCATGGTGGTTTGCTGCACCTACTGACCTGTCCTCTAAGTTCCCTCCCCTCACCCACCACCCCCCAACAGGCCCCAATGTGTGATGTTCCCTCCCTGTGTCCATGTTTTCTCAATGTTCAGCTCCCACTTATGAGTAAGAACATGCTGTATTTGGTTTTCTGTTCCTGTGTTAGTTTGCTGAGTATGATGGCTTCCAGCTTCATCTATGTCCCTGCAAAGGACATGATCTCGTTCTTTTCATGGCTGCATGGTAATCCATGGTGTACATGTGCCACATTTTCTATATCCAGTCTATCATTGATGGGCATTTGGGTTGGTTCCATGTCTTTGCTATTGTAAATAGTGCTGCAATAAACATACATGTGCATGTGTCTTTATAGTAGAATGATTTATATTCTTTGGAGTATATGCCCAGTAATGGGATTGCTGGGTCAAATGGTATTTCTTGTTCTAGATCCTTGAGGAATTGCTACACTGTCTTCCACATGGTTGAACTAATTTACATTCCTACCAACAGCATAAAAGCATTCCTATTTCTCCACAGTCTCGCTAACATCTATTGTTTCTTGACTTTTTAATAATCAGCATTCTGATTGGCATGAGATAGTATCTCCTTGTGGTTTTGATTTGCATTTTTCTAGTTATCAGTGGTGTTGAGCTCAGCTCACCACAACCTCCACCTCCTGTGTTCAAGCGATTCTCCTGCCTCAGTCTCCCGAGTAGCTGGGACTAGAGGCACACACCACCATACCCAGCTAATTTTTGTATTTTTAGTAGAGACGGGGTTCACTATATTGGCCAGGCTGGTCTTGAACTCCTGACCTCGTGATTCGCCTGCTTCAGCATCCCAAAGTGCTGGGATCACAGGCATGAGCCACCACGCCCAGCCCGAGCTTTTTTTCATGTTTGTTGGCCACATAAATGTCTTATTTTGAGAAGTGGCTGTTCATATCCCTTGCTCACTTTTTGATAGCGTCTTTTCCTTTTTTATTGTAAATTTGTTTAAGTTTCTTGTAAATTCTGGATATTAGACCTTTTTCAGATGGGTAGATTGGGAAAATTTTCTCCCATTCTGTAGATTGCCTGTTCACTCTAATGATCGTTTCTTTTGCTGTGCCGAAGCTCTTTAGTTTAATTAGATTCCATTTGTCCATTTTGGCTTTTGTTGCAATTGCTTTTGGCATTTTCATCATGAAATCTTTGCCCATGCCTATGTCTTGAATGGTATTACCTAGGTTTTCTTCTAGGGTTGTTATGGTTTTGGGTTTTACATTTAAGTCTTTAATCCATCTTGAGTTAACTTTTATACAAGGTATAAGGATGGGGTCCAGTTTCAATTTTCTGCATATGGCTAGCCAGTCTTCCCAGCACCATTTATTGAATAGAAGATCCTTTCCTCATTGCTTGTTTTTGTCAGGTTTGTCAAAGATCAGATGGTTGTAGATGCGTGGTGTTATTTCTGAGGTCCCTGTTCTGTTCCATTGGTCTATATATCTGTTTTGGTCCCAGTACCATGCTGTTTTTGTTACTGTAGCCTTGTAGTATAGTTTGAAGTCAGGTAGCATGATGCCTCCAGCTTTGTTCTTTTTACTTAGGATTGTCTTGGCTATATGGGGTCTTCTTTGATTCCATATGAAATTTAAAGTAGTTTTTTCCAATTCTGTGAAGAATGTCAATGGCATTTTAATGCAAATAGCATTGAATCTATAAATTTCTTTGGGCAATATGGCCATTATCATGATATTGATTCTCCTATCCATGAGGATGGAATGTTTTTCCATTTGTTTGTGTCCTCTCTTATTTCCTTCAGCAGTGCTTTGTAGTACTCTTGGAAGAGGTCCTTTACATCCCTTGTTAGCTGTATTCCTAGGTATTTTATTCTCTTTGTAGTAATTGTGAATGGGAGTTCATTCATGATTTGACTCTCTGCTTGTCTATTGTTGGTGTAAATGAATGCTTGTGATTCTTGCACATTGGTTTTGTATCCTGACTTTGCTGAAGTTGCTTATCAGCTTAAGGAGTTTTGGGGCTGAGATGATGGGGTTTTCTAAAATAGAATCATGTCATCTGCAAACAAAGACAATTTGACTTCCTCTCTTCCTATTTGAATACCCTTTATTTCCTTCTCTTGCCTGATCGCCCTGGCCAGGACTCCCAATACTATGTTGAATAGGAGTGGTGAGGGAGGGTATTCTTTTCTCATACCGGTTTTCAAAGGGAATGCTTCCAGCTTTTGTCCATTCAACATGATATTGGCTGTGGGTTTGTCATAAATAGCTCTTATTATTTTGAGATATGTTCCATCAATACCTAGTTTATTGAGAATTTTTAACGTGAAGCAATGTTGAATTTTACTGAAGGCCTTTTCAGAATCTATTGAGATAATCTTGTGGGTTTTGTCTTTGGTTCCGTTTATGTTATGGATTAAGTTTATTGATTTGCATATGTTGAACCAGCCTTGCATCCTAGGGATGAAGCTGACATGATCATGGAGAATACGTATTTTGATGTGCTGCTGGTTTCAGTTTGCCAGTATTTTATTGAGGATTTTTGCGTCGAGGTTCATCAGGGATATTGGCCTGAAGTTTTCTCTCTTTGTTGTGTCTGTGCCAGGTTTTAGTATCAGAATGATGCTGGCTTCACAAAATGCATTAGGGAGGAGTCCCTCCTTTTCAGTTGTTTGGAATAGTTTCAGAAGGAATGGTACCAGCTCCTCTTTGTACCTCTGGTAGAATTCGGCCGTGAATCCATCTGAAGTCAAATCCCTGAATAGACCAATAACAAGTTCTGAAATTGAGGCAGGTAGGAATTAATAGGCTACCAAGCAATCATCTTTTTCTTTGCATCCTGATTTTTCCCATTGGTTAATTCTCCCCGTGTTGTGTGGGTACAAGACAGCTGAGTTAGGGATGTTCTTTGTTGAGGTTCTGTGAGTTACACTGATGTGCTAAGCAGCCGCTTCAGTACGTAGGTAAGTTATTGCTCACCATCCTGGAGTAGGAGTAACTTCCAGGGATACTGCTTCAGTTCAACTCTCTACGTACTAACACAAAGGTGCAGAGCCAGATATAATCCCACGATGGGAACATATCCTGTAGTGCTTGCACCAGAACCATGTGGGAAGTGAAGGAGAAATGAATTTTGAAATCAGTGGCACCAGAGGCTCCATTTTTTGTTCTCATGCTAAGATATATAAAATCACAAGAAGCAGACTTTAATCTGATCCATGGTGAATCAAAATAGAAGTTCTCTCTACTGGAATATACTTGATAGTGCAGTGTATGTAATTATAAATGTGCCAAACAATGAGAGTTATAACAAAACCTTTCCTATCATACCAAAAGCAGAAATTCATAAAGAGGAAGAGATACATTTCAAATAGAATCAAAGATTAGGCACTTAGATTGTTCAATAACCAAATTAATGAAGAAGAATAAAGTTTATCAACATATTACAGGATTACATAAAGTTCTAACTGATTTAACATAAAATGAACATAACACAAAATTCTTTACGTATTTATATTAATGACAGATTGATTAATGAGTGTCATTACCTCCAGGAGTATCTGAGTTTAACTAGTTATCACGCGTGCTCTCTCTCTCTCTGTCTCACTCTCTCACACACACACACACAAACATGACTCAAAATCCGCAGAAATCTGACAATTCACATATGTAAGAATCTTGATATGGGGCTTGCCCAAATTTGACAACAATCCTTAAAATTAACATGACATTACAAATAATTACATGTGATACCAATATTTTTTTCTAAATTCTGATTAATACAGAACAGATTTCTATCCTCCATGATGGAAGAAAAACTGCAATATATTTTTACTCTTTCTATACCAAATATTATAAAATTAGTGTTATATGTAGGAGTAATCAAACACTATGAAGGCAGAAAATAAATAAATCAGGAATAAAGCATTACAGACAATTATTTTAAATGTTATTTTTTTCCGAATTTTGTGATGTCTGTCACATTTCTCAGTTTTCTTAAATTGATGGCTTTCACAGTTTCTTCTCTAATTCTAAATAACCATTCACTTTTGAAGTGAAATTTTACAATTTTTTTTTCTTAAAGCAGTCCACAAAACGGTGGCAGTTTTGAACCCTATAAAACATGGATTGACACTTACAGCCAGACATCAGCTCATCCTGCCCCCATCCACCGTGCCTCATCCGAAGATATAATCTCCTTCAGCCCATAGTCTCAGGTGCCCCCAAAGTACTCAATACATATGTGCCCAATGAACAGCCAAGGCTTTTAAAAAATTATTATTAACAAAAATGGAGAGGAAGATATTTCTGACATTTTGTTGAGGAAGTTGCGATGAGAATGGCTTTGAACTTATAACCCTGAGAGTGGCTGATTTTGCTAACCTTTGGGATAAACTCTGGCCCATGAGCACTAAAGAACACGGCTGCCAGTCGGGGATAATTCAGGATTCTCCACACTCATCTTGTATAAGCCTGCTCTAAAGGGCTCTGAAGAGAGGGACCAGGAGGAAGAAAAAGTTGCAAGTGCACCGCGGAGGTAAGAAGCTATGAAAACCATCCAGAGCTCCATCAGCAGGTGTGGTCTGAGAGCTGAGAGTCCATTGTCTGAAACCCCTGCTGCCCAAGAGCTCCCTCCTGACTGATCTGGATGCTAAAGTTATATATGGCACTTAGCAGCAATTCAATAAGAATGTGTTGATTGAACAGATAATGCTACCAGTTGAGATATGATTCTTTCCTTCTTGATATCTTACGGTCTTCAAGAATCCTCTAGAGTAGAGATGCTAACTTAGGCTCTAGGAAGCCCTGAAATTGTATGTAAAACGTAGGCATGAATGTGTTTTTCTGGGGGAAGTATCTATAGAGTTCATCATATTCTCTACCATGTTTAAGGCTCCAAAGAAATATCGAGTTCTACTCCATCTGTCCATCTGTCCGTGTCCAGCTAAGGGCACTGCCCCTGCTCCCCAGTCCCCCAGTGCTCAGATGCCAGGGCAGTAGAGGGCTCTGGGGCATACATCGGTGGCAAATAAAGAAGCAAGTACTCCTGGAAAAGATAGTTCTAAACCACCAATGATAAGTGGCAGCACTGCAGAACCAAAAGGGACCTTAGGGATGGGCCTGTGTGATTGAGCCAACGCACCCAAAAAGGGGACCCTTGATAAGACAGGTGGGGGAATCTGTCCTCCACCTTCCCTTTATAAAGGAAAAAAAATCACAAGACCAAAGGGCTTATCGTATAGCCTGCAGCAGTTCATTTACTGATTCAGCCAACATTAGCTGAGACCCTCCTCTATGGTGTGCTCTATGCTCAGTGCTGGGGACACGTGGGTGCTGCCCTTGAAGTTCTCATGGAATAGGTCTGTCATATTCATCTCTGTATTCTGCAAGCTTTGCCCAGAAGTAGGAGCTTAATAAATAGCAACTTCTACTATCATTATCACAATATTATGTCTCTGGCATTTGAACTTGGACAAAAAGCTTTATCAAATCACACTCTGTCCAGGTATTTGCTGGGTAACCCTGAGCAACTCACATCATCTCCCTGAGATACTATTTCCTCATATGTAGGATGGGAACATACATCATGGGGGCCTGTGGGGGTTACCGGAGCTAATCCGTGAAAAGAGCTCCACAAGTTACAGTGATTGAAGTTTAAATCATTACCACATGGCAAAGAGCCCTGGTAAGCACTCTGGTCTCCAGTCTGCCTCCTGGGAAATCTGAAGGGCTGACCAGCTCACCTGTTTCTACCAAACTAGGATCTAAGGAATTAGAAATGGTGGTGCTTAGGTGGGTGCAGAGCAGCATCTAGTGGACTAGAAGGGGAACTGACGAAGTATCACAATGGCATTGGGAAGAGAAAGCTTGAAGGCTGGGACAAAGGTTGACAGAGGAGCTGGGAAGGAAGCCTGCACGTGCAGCAGGGAGATCAGATGAGGTCCCTTAGAAGTCAACAGGACCTCAAGTCCCCATGTGCTAGCTGAGGGCGTCCCTTTTCTTCTTCCAGGCCTCCCTGGGTGCTGGGCTTCTGGGTCCTGTAGGCTCAGGGGCTCATATTTCTCAAATTCTGCTGTGTGTCCAGCTGAGGGCACTGACCCCACTGCCACAGTCCCCAGTGCTCAGATGCCAGGGCAGTAGAGAGCTGTGTGCCAGGGCACAGCCAGGGTGTCCTCCACTGCTCTGGGCCACAGGTTGGCAGCTGGGCCCCATATCCCACTAACATCAGGTCTTGGGATTTCTGGCTCTGCTCATTTTTTCTCTGAGCATCCATTCCAACCACCTGGATCAGCAAGGAGGGGCACTATGCTATCCCTTCCCCTTTCTCCATCCTCCTTTTCTCTCCATCTTCTTCTGCAGAGGAGATCCCAACAGGAACCCCTCTCAGAGTTATGAAGGGTAAATAAATGGGAGAACTCAAGTAAAGTGCAAAGCAGGTGCACAGCAGTGCCCAGGAAATGGAAGCCACTGTTACCATCTGCATCATCACCATCAGGACAGGTGCACAGCAGTGTCCAGGAAATGAAAGCCACTGTTACCATCTGCATCACCACCATCAGGACAGGCACACGGTAGTGAGTGCTCAAGAAGTGGAAGCCATTACTGCATCTTCATCATCACCATTAGGACAGGCACACAGCAGTGCTCAAGATAATGGAAGCCATTACTATCATCTTCATCATCACCATCAGGACAGGCACACGGCAGTGAGTGCTCAAGAAATGGAAGCCACTATTACCATCTGCATCGTCACCATCAGGACAGGCACATGGTAGTGACTGCTCAAGAAATGGAAGCCGCTACTACCATCTTCATCATCACCATCAGCATGGGCACACAGCAGTGCTCAAGATAATGAAAGCCAGTGCTACCATCTTCATCATCACCAACAGGACAGGCACAGAGTGAGTGTGCAAGAAATGGAGCCATTACTGCCATCTTCATCAGCACAATCAACCAGAGGAGAAAAGAGCCCAGTATGTCTGAGAAAAGCATTTATATGTTGATAAAAATTTCCTTGCTACATTTATCATTTACAGTCTGTATTAAGAACATTAAAAAGTTAAAATATTGGAGCCAGATGTTAGTTTCATTCCTACGAATTTATTGAAATACAGACAGGTAAATACAATTCTATTTGTCAGTGAAAATATTTTTTAAAATCTTGTCAAGTGTACATTTTACTAATAGGGTAAGTCCTCACCTAATGTCACTAACAGATTCTTGGAAACTGCAACTTTAAGTGAAACAATGTACTACAACACCAATGTTACCATAAGCCAATGGATATAAACTAGAGTTAAGTTTCTACGACATATTTCTGGCCACAAAAACATCACCAAACTTCTAAATGAAGACCAAAACATTTCAAATATTAAACATTGAAATGAATGTGAGCTATACATACACTTAAGAAAGATTAATAAAAACAAGATAATCACTAACCCCACAATTCCAGTTCAGGGTTGCAGGTGGCCACAGCCTATCCTGGCAGCTCAGGGCACAAGGCAACAAACCACATTGGACAGGACCGCCATCCCCTCACAGAGCACACCCACACCCACACTCATACTCACTCAGATGGGGCCATTTTATTTTATTTATATATTTTTTTGAGATAGAGTCCTTCTCTGTCACCAGGCTGGTGAGCAGTGGCACAATCACAGTTCACTGCAGTCTTGACCTCCCAGGCTCAGGTGATCCTCCCACCTCAGCCTCCCAAGTAGCTGGGACTACAGGGGTGTGCCACCACCCCCCGATAATTTTTGTATTCTTTGGAGAGATAGGGTTTCACCATGTTGCCCAGGGTGGTCTTGAACCCTTGGGCTCAGGTGATCCTCCCTCCTTGGTTTCCCAAACTGCTGGGATTACGGGTGTGAGTCACCGCACCCAGCCCAGACTGGGCCGATTTAGACATGCCAATTCACCTGATGTGCACATCTTGGGGATCTGAGAGGAAATCAGAGAGCCGGAGAAAACCCACAAACACATGGGGAGAATGTATAGGCTGCACTCAAATGATGGCCCTGGCTGGGAATTGATTTTTCTTTTTCTCACCAGCATTATAATGAAACAGCATTTTAGCATTATTCGAGGACCTGCTGTACAGTAACTTTAAAGGACTCAAGAGCAGAGAACTGACTTATTGACTGTCTACTATTTCCAAGAGCTACCATTCCCAGCCACTTTTTCATCATCACCACAACTTTCTAAGGCAAGGATTATTAGTCCCACTGTTGGAGAGAGGCTCAGAGAAGTGAAGTGACTTGTCCAGGGTCACACAGCAAGTGAGAGGACCAGAACTTAAACCTAGGTCTGTCTGAGTTCAGCCCTTCACAAATCACCATGCTGCCTCCCTCTCTTAAAAACACAAAGCAAACAAACAAACAAAAAAATCACTACTTGCCGGGGAAATTGTTGGCAAAAGTAAGACAAGATTGAAGGAAATGTATTCCCAGTCATATTTTAACCCTTCTGACCCCACTGGACAACTTCTTTTGGGGCCTGAGAGCAACAACTGCTTGGATTCCCTTCATCCCCCACAGCAACAGGTGTTGCCAGGATCTGGGTTGCTGAAGGATCCAGCCAGAGGTCCCAACCATCCCATGTCTGTGCCACCCCTGGTGCAAGGGATGGTGGGTTCTCCCAGGCAGGAGCAGAGAACCGCTGGGACTAACGTGCAGACAGAGGAGACATGGAGTGTGTGTGTGTGTGTGTGTGTGTGTGTGTGTGTGTCTGCCTCTGTGTATATATACATATGTCTGTTTTTCTCCCTCCTTCCCTCCACCCTCTCTCTCTCTCCATTCCTTCCTATCCCTGTCCCTGACCCTGTCCTTCTGCCTCCCTCTCTGTCTTTCTCTCCTCTCCCTCTTGCTTCTCTCCCTTCTCACTCTCCCCTTGAATTGCTTCCCAATCTCTGCTTCTCTCTCTACTTGTTGCTCCATCTTTCCCAAATGTCCTCCCAGTGTCCAGGGCAGATGTCACCTCTCAGTTCCCTAGCTTACACACCCTTATCCACCGTTCCTGCATAGACAGAGCAGTATTCATAAATCCTAAGTATTAGTTCCTGGGAGAGAGGCAAGCGTGGGCCCAGTGTGGGTCAAGGGTCCACCCCAGGTCCTCTCGGCCATGGCACAAATTCGGCTGCCTCCAGGGGACTCTCCATCACCTTCTCCTTCTTCTCCTCCTTCCCATCACATTCCAATGAGCTCTATGACCTGCACAGGATGAAGGCAGGTCAAGACCTGTGTTTTGCCTAGGCTTGAAGCCTGGTTAGGCCCTAGCTCAGTGTATGGACTATGGAGCCAGAGCACATCAAATCCCACTTCAGCAACTTACTAGCCGGTGACCTGGGCCAGGGGGTTAATCCTTTGAGTGTCTCAGCTCCTCCATCTGCAAAACAGAGATAAGAACCATGCCCGCTCCTCAGAGCTTTTGTGAGGATAAAATGCAAATGAGTATATGTGAGGAACTCAAAACAGGGCCCGGTACACAGAAAGACCTGTGTTGTTGATCACCGTCATCTTTACATGATGAGAGAGGCAGAGCTCAGGCAGCCCCTCAAGAGCCCAGTCAATACCCTTCAGGAACACACGTGCAGTAGAGCAAGTTGGATTTATTACTCCTTGCAGGGAGGGAAAGCACGCACCATGGGGGAACTGTGGGGTGTCAGTTTTAGGTTGGTCATTTGGGGCTAGGTGTCAGTAAGCAATGGCTCCATAGTGATTGGATGCTGTCAGAAGGTGGGGACAATTATACAATCAAGTGTCCCAGCACATTGTACCTAAGGGGAGGTTCCCTCGAGTGAGAATAAAGGTCTAATTGGTAAAGAAGCCGCAGCCACTCAGCCCTCCACAAGGAACAAAGATGTTGGAATTTTGGAATCTGCACAGGAACCTTGTTTTTATTTCACACTTTACCACAGTCTCAGAGTACCTTGTCTGATGTTGATGTTCTGTGAGGTTATTTATCTCCAATAAAGCGACAACGATAATGGCCTATTTTTGGTCATCAGAGCCATTTCTGGATGTCGGGGCTGATTTTCTTTCTCAGGCCTCATCATTCACATGTATTCATTCAAAAACCATTGAATAAGCACCTCCCAGATGCCAGGCCTGCAGCAGGCACTGGGGATACAGTGGTGCATAAGTGATACCCCTGGGGGCTCTTGGCCTAGAGGGGAAGCAGGGACAGGAGGAGTGACAGAAAAGGGCAGAGTGACAGAAAAGCATATGGAGTGGAAAGACATCAGCCAGTGAGGAGGTGGGGGCAGCCCATGACATGTGAAGCTGCAGAGCCAAGCCAGGGCTAGAACTCTAGGCCCAGTAGACTATGCTGAAGCTTTTCATAACATGTGGCTTACAAACACACACACACACACACACACACACACACACACACACACAGAGGAGATAAAAGAAATAAGAAAAGCATTCAATAATTTTGAGTATACAATTATTGGGCCAGGCATGGATGGTTCACACCTGTAATCCCAGTGCTTTGGGAGGCCGAGGTAGGAAGATTACTTGAGGCCAGGAGTCTGAGAACAGCCTGGGCAACACGGCAAGACCCTGTCTCTACAAAAAAAAAAAATTTTTTTTTAATTATTCAGGCATGGTGGCACACCCTCGTAGTTCTAGCTACTCAGGAGGCTGAAGTGGGAAGATCACTTCAGCCCAGGAGTTTGGGGTTTCAGTGAGCTATGATGGTGCCACCGCACTTCAGATTGTGTGACAGAGCAACACCCTGTCTCTTAAAACAAAAGCAAAAACAAAACCACAATACGAGATATTCTTATACTGTGTAGATCATAGAAGCTATGACATAGATATAAGATTGACCTAGCACAGTGCAGGGGCTGGAGCACCGACACCCCGTGCAGCTGAAAATCCTCATATAACTTTTGACTATATTTTTGGAAACGTAACAGCTAATAGCCTACTATTGACTCGAAGCCTATTGATAATATAAATAATCGATTAACACATATTTTGTATGTTATATGTATTATATACTGTATTCTTACAATAAAGTAAGCTAGAAAAAAGAAAACGTTAAAATCATAAGGAAGAAAAAATATATTTACTATTCATTAAGTGGAAATGGATCATCATAAAAGTATACTAACATATCTAAAATATATTGTTAAAAAATAGATTATCAAAGAGCATGTATAAAATACTCCAGGTTTTTAAAAATATGAATATACATACCACTAATGTCCAAGTCAATGGGAATTACATTGGAATATACATACCACTAATGCCCAAGTCAATTTTCCCAATGCAAAAAAAAAAAAAAAAAAAATGTCCCAGTGAGTGAACAGAAATGCTGGGGTTGTCCTGATTATATAAGCTTTTAGGGAAAAACAAATATGTACTTATAATATCAGTTTAGATGCAACTATCTATCTATATGATATATTTTATGAGTATTGCTGGTTCCTTTCACATTAGAAACCTTTTTTTTTTTTTTTTTTGAGGCAGAGTTTCACTCTCTTGCCCAGGCTGGAGTGCAGTGTAGTGACCTCAGCTCGCTGCAACCTCCACCTCCTGGGGTCAAGCAAGTCTCCTGCCTCAGCTTCCCAAGTAGCTGGGATTACAGGCACACGCCACCACACCGGCCAATTTTTGTATTTTTAGTAGAGATGGGGTTTCATCATGTTGGCCAGGCTGGTCTCGAACTCCTGACCTCAGATGATCCACCTGCCTCGGCCTCCCAAAGCGCTGGGATTACAGGCGTGAGCCACTGCACCCAGCCGGAAAACAATTTAGTTTTTTTACAGAGACAGCCAATCTTGTATTTATTTATTTATTTTTAATTTCAACTTTTATTTTAGATACAGGGGGCATATGTGCAGATTGTGACATGGGTACATGGCACCCAGGTAGTGAGCCTAGTACCCAACTGGTGCTTTTTCAACCCCCATCCCCCTCCTTCCCTCCCTCCCTCCGCACTCTAGTAGTCTGCAGTATCCATTGTTCCCATGTTTATGTCCACGGATGCTCCATGTTTAGCTCCCACTTATAAGTGAGAACATGCGGTATTCGGTTAGAAAACAATTTTTTAACTCAAATCTTCACAAGCATCTCCGACAGCAATGCCTTTCTCTTCTCTAAAGCGAGTTTGGCATCTTCAAAGCCAGTTTTCCAGGGCTTCACATCTTTTCTTTCGTCTAAGCGGAGGGAGAAACAGAAGCCTTGCATCAGGAAACTCTTGACCACGGCGAGGGATTCATGTGGCATTAGGACATTTTTAAATTAATCCTTTAACTGTGAAACCTCCACAATGTCAATGTGAGATTCTTCTTTTAAGTAACTGTAAAAACACTGTATACATCCCCATCCATGCTTGTAAGTGTGAGGTCATCTTCCAAGGAATAATTGCGAAGTCTGAGTCCGATTTCTTTACCACTTGTTTTCCTGGTTTCCTGGGACACCGCTTTAGGTCCCAATATTCATGTTAATGGAGGTCCTTTAAGGCCCAAGCGTCTTCTCTAAACTCCCCTTTGCAACTCAAAATGAAGTTGACAGAAACCCTTACCCCGTGAACAACTTTTTAAGGACTCATTCTCTCTTTCCTATGGGATAATGAGGAGGGAGCTCATGTAGACATAAGACATGAAGGAGGCCTACTCACATACAAATGGTCAGGGCCCCTGGGTTTGGGGATTATTTTTACGGAATGGTTCCATTTAGTTCATTTAGTGCATCTGCAATTTCCACACTTTCTACTATGAACATTCAATGCTTACATAATAAAGGAGAAAAACAACAAATAATGGTTGTATTTGCCATTTCTTTTAGAAAATAAAGAGTTAGTCTCAGCCTCCAGGACCCCTCAGGCTCAGCCCAAGCTTCCTATCCCTGACCCCAGGCAGCCAGCACCTCCTGATCCCAGTGAGAGGTGAAGCCAGCTGGACTTTCTGGGTGGAGTGGGGAACATGGAGAACTTTTCTAACTAGAGGATTGTAAATGCACCAATCAGCACTCTGTGTCTAGCTAAAGGTTTGTAAACGCACCAATCAGCACTCTGTAAAAATGCACCAATTAGCACTGTGTCTAGCTAAAGATTTATAAACTCACCAATCAGCACTCTGTAAAATGAGCACTCTGTAAAATGGACCAATTGGCACCCTGTAAAATGGACCAATCAGCAGGACATGTGTGCAGCCAAATAAGGGAATAAAAGCTGGCCACCTGGGAGCCAGCAATGGCAATCTGCTCGGGTTACCTTCCACGCTGTGGAAGCTTTGTTCTTTCATTCCTCACAATAAATCTTGCTGCTGCTCACTCTTGGGGTCCACACTACCTTTAAGAGCTGTAACACTCACTGCAAAAGTCTGCGGCTTCACTCCTGAAATCAGCGAGACCACGAACCCACCCAAAGGAAGAAACTCCAGACACATCTGAACATCTGAAGGAACAAACTCTGGACACATTGTCTTTTAGAAGTGTAACACTCACCGCCAGGGTCCACAGCTTTATTCTTGAAGTCAGCAAGACCAAGAGCCCACCAGAAGGAACCAATTCCGGACACACCAGGGGCAGATATTATACTATCTAGTTCCTGTAGGGGGCAGTGTCTCCTCATGCAGCAAAGATTCAGAATGGAGGGCTGTTTGCAGAAAAAGAAGATAAAATTCATGATATTTTAACTAAAATAAGGGTAAAAAGTTCATACTCAGCCTGTAAAGTGCGCATTCACAAGTGTTGGACAGGCATAAAGATCTCAGGTAATTTGCCTGACATCACCCAAGTAATTAACAACAGGTCTTGGGTACAGAAGATAAGCCGGATTCTAGTCTAATCCACAAGTGTTACAATTCCACCAAATTTTGCCACAGTAAAAAAAATAACCCCAAGCAGTAACCTTATTTCTAATGGTTGTCACAGGACTTAGTTTACACCAATGTCACTTCCTCCAAAACAAATAAATATTTAATGAGCAAAGCCACACAAACAGTATGATAGTCTGAGAAAAATCCTTGAGACTCCTCCAAAAAGCAACACTTCAGGTACACATAATAATTTGTAAAGTAATATAGTCTATACTAATTCTGAAAGGCAATTAAATATATATGTACATATGTATACATGTACATGAAGTGGCAGTCGCTTAATAGAAATATAAACCAAATAATAAGATCCAGTTAGATAAGAACTGCACACAGGTCTCCGTTAGATGGTAAAAGTGAAACTCAAAGTTTCCCATGGCTTTTTGCAAATGCAAAGACACACTCACAGAGCCTTTGTGAATTTGGAAGTTGAAGGGAACTGTCTGATCTCAGATGAAGATTAGCCATTCAAAAGTTTATTTTGATTGTTTTAACTAAATTGCTCCATTTCTTTTAAGAAAAAAGTGCCTTAAATTTATCCTTCAGTCTATTAACAGGGGAATAAAAACTTAACTCCAAAACAGATAATGGCGTTCTAGTGTCTGATCTTGATTGACAAGCTGTGACTATCTTAGCTGTTCACCATAAAGCTCAACATGAAAATACCAAGTTTCTAAATGTCCTTTGCTCTTATCGAATGAATTAACTAAAAAATAATGGAATGCTATTGTCATTAAGTTCAAAGCCTACTCCAAAATCATCAAGTTCACTTATAATAGTCTACTGTACTAATTGGCCTCTTAGCAATTCCTTCAGCAGAAGTATTAAAGAATCCGAGTGGAAAATAAAATTCAACTTAATTAAAAGTTTCTTGCATTTTGATCTTCAACATTGCCAATAAGAAGGTGCATGGGAAACGTATCAAACCTGTTCCCCAAAACATCCTTTTCCCAATTTCTGTAACAAGATGGTTTTATTGTGTCATGTTATAACAACTCAGTCAAGAAAGTAAAAATCAGAGTTTAAAGAAAGGGCTCAATGACTAAAAGAGAGGTACTGAGAGGAAGACTCACTTTGGAGGCTGTAGCCTACAATTTTCAGATATTGCCTCACAGGTGAAAATATACTTGGAGTATCTTGGCGAGAAAAATATAACAGAGTTGAAAGTTTTCCAAAGAAAAACACATCAAACTTCAATGGGAGACCTAGCTATGGGCTGCTCCCCACGCCAGCCCGCGCCCCACATGGCTGCCGCCCGGGCGGGATCTGTGGAGCCTTCGCGGAGTTGGCGCCGGCTTGGCTGCTGCGCAGCGAGCAGTTCCCCAGCAGGGGGGTGGGCGGGCGGCCGGCGTGACTGGGCGCCGCCCAGCTGGCCTGCGCGCTGTGCGGCCGTCCACTCTCCTTCCTGCCGCAGGTGTATGAGCCCCCGGCAGGCCACGCCTACTCCTTCCACCGCGGCATCTTCCGCTTCTGCTGCAGCAAGCCGCCGTGCTATGCCAGCCTACGAGTTTCTAGGAATCAGCTACCCAGGAAAAATGATTTTTATTCATATGAGCCACCTTCTGAGAATCCTCCCCCAGAAACAGGAGAATCGATGTATCTCCAACTTAAGTCTGGTGCTCATCTCTGCAGGTTTTGTGGCTGTTTAGGCCCCAAAACTTGCTCTAGATGCCACAAAGCGTATTACTGCGGCAAGAAGCATCAGACCCTAGACCGGAGATTGGGACATAAGCAGGCTTATGCACAACCAGATCATCTGAACTTTACAACTCCAGACCACAACTTCCTTTTTCCAGAATTTGAAATTGTAATAGAAACAGAAGATGAGATTATGCCTGAGGTTGTGGAAAAGGGAGATTATTCAGAGATTATAGGGGGCGTGGTTAAGCAGGTCCAGGACTTCATTCATTAAGTGGTTCAACTTCATGCTGGGAAGAAAGGTCTCCATGTGTCTAGAAGAGAGGTACTGAGAGGAAGACTCACTTTGGAGGCTGGAGCCTACAATTTTCAGATATTGCCTCAGGCGAAAATATACTTCCTGACTTTGTTTGCTGACATATATCACGTGTGTTCTGCTCCGTATAAAGACAAGGGGGTTGGGTATCCAGGTGGTCCCACGAGTAGGGCTACACAAGATGCTGGAGGCTTGGTAAGTTCCTCTGGGTCCCAGATCAGTTTCTCAGGTCGGGATAGTGTGAGTGCCTAGCACAGTGTCGGGCATGCAGAAGGGCTCCTTAAAAGTGTCTCTTTCATCTGGCCGGTTTTAGATACACAATTTTTTTTGTCAGTTTCTCTACAGTGCGTACTCTTGGGTAGTGCCTGTGCTGACCAAGTATCTTAGAGGCTTATTTTATTACAGTAGCCAACATTTATCCAGCACTTACTTTATATAAAGGACTGTTTATGCATGAGCTCATTAAAATCCTGAGAGTAGACCAGTAAGTCAGAAACTCTGCCCCATTTTGAAGGTGAGGAAATTGAGGTTCTGGGTATAACTTGCTTTGGTCACATAATGTTAAGTTTTACAATTTGAGCCTTGAACCATACACAAAACCACTACAAAATTAGATTTATAGTCTCAAAATGAAAACTTCAGCTTACTGGTTTCTAGTTCATACCGATCATATATTCCAAAACGTGTTTGAGTCTTACTCTGTGCCTGACCTTGTGCTTGAGAATAGGGATATAATGGGAAGCGACCCTCCAGTGGTCAGATGCTCACAATCTCGTGGAGGAGCCCAAATAATACTTAGGGAAGATAAATTCCATGTAATGACTGATGAGAGTACAATACAGGTGTCATGGGAACATGTGACATCACTGAGGACTGCCTGGAAGGGGCCACACGTGTGTTCATACCAATACGTCGAAAAGGGTAAGGAATGAAAATGCTTTCCTTTAGGAGAAGGAAGAGCCTAGAGCAGGAGGATCAAGGATGAAAACTGGACTTCAAATATGCCTTGTTTGTGTAAATGTGACTTCGGAACCGTGTGAGTATTTTAAGATAGTAAAATCAGTTGTAAAATAAGTTTTAAGAAGCAGTCCCTAACCATCAAAAGTAAAAAACTTTTGATGTAATCATATGACCACACTAAGAACTCTTCTAGGTGACTTCAAAACATAGGGCAGTACATCTCTAGTGGAATATACCCTGAGAATGAAAAGAACGTAACAGTGTTAGGATTTTCAATAAACATGTTATTACTAGACTGTTGCTGTTATTTGGAGATGGTTGTGCGTGTATTGGGGGATAAAGCAAATGAGTAATTATGTTGGTGTTACTGAGAACTGAGGTGTTGGGCATGGTAGGAAGATCATGTTGATTGTGTCTACATACCATTTCTCTCTAAAAGGAACTTCAGGCTCTTTGGAGAGGTGGTTGATTCCAGAACTGGGTCAGGAAATGTTCAAATAATGTGGGAACATGGTCACATCAATATGGTCATATCAAAGATTAAGGAAGCTAGCAAGGATTACTAGGGCCATGTCAGAAGAACTCAAGCAACATGAAAAGGCTCCCGTTGGCAAAAGATGGACAGTTTGCACATCCACAAGGACACTAACTGCATCAGATATGTCTAATGGGTTCAAAATAATTCTTTAAAAAACTCAGTAATCATCTCTGTAGGATACTTGGAAACAGATTCATTATTTTCAAATTGATAAATAAAAGGAAAGAGTTTGCCTTCTAGGGGTACATAACTTAATTATGAATGAAGTGATATGTGTGGGATTTACTTCAGAGTAATTGAGTTGGAAGTGGCAGAGAAAGGAAACACTGGACTTGATAGTGTTGAAGCTGATTAATGGTACGTGGGGGATAGTATTTCCACTTTTGTATGGTCAAGATTTTCCAAAATAAAAGGAGAATTAAAAGAAAAAAAAATTCAATGGGAAACAATCCTTGAACAGAAATTCACTTCACTGTAACCACTCTCAGAATCACATGGTCCATGATGATGAGATGTACCTTTAATATATGGGGCTCAGGCTCAGGAGGGAGCTGAGTATTTTTAAGCAGAGTGGAAACAGCTGTCATGCAACTTAACATCTGCATCCTCACCAGCACTAAGTCCTTGTCATGGGAGCTCAGGACTCGCCAAACTCATATTTCTCCTAAAAGCTAATGTATCAGTCTATTCTGACATTGCTATAAGGAGCTACCCCAGACTGGGTAATTTATAAAGAAAAGAGGTTTAATAGGCTCATGATTCTACAGGCTGTACAGGAGGCAAGGCTGGGGAGGCCTCAGGAAACTTACAACATGGTGGAAGGTGAAAGGGAAGCAGGGTTGTCCCACATGGCAGAAGCAGGAGAAAGAGAGAGAAGGGGGAGGTGCTACACACTTAAGCAACCAGATGTCGTGAGAACTCACTATCACAAGAACAGCAAGGGGGAAATCCACCCCACCATCCAATCTCCTCCCACCAGGTCTCTCCTCCAACACTGGGGATCACAATTCGACATGAGATTTAGACAGGGACACAAATCCAAATCACATCAGCTAACTAGAAAAACAACTGTTTCTAAGCCCTCTTCGTAGCTTTTTTTTTCCTTCATTACTCGCAATTCCAGAATTTGCTAATAAAATAAGCGCAGATTTTGATCTGCAGTATTCATGATTGGTCAGCAAATGCTCAGAATTCCTATCTAATCTCCCACCTTGGAACAGGCTCTCTGGGAGGATAAAGGAAGGAAGGAGGAGGGCTTGGAAGCCCGCTGAGGTTGAAGAACCCACAGAACCACTTTCAGTAAAGACCCTTTATTTCTGCCACTTGTTAATACTGTTTAGTAAATCCTATGCTGAATCCTGTGTTCAGACTTGAAATCTGTATTTGTTTTGAAATACTTTCTTGTGCTCTCATCTCATTTGCTATTGGAAAAGAATGAGAAGTCTCAACCTTCATGACTTCATAAGAAAGAGAACATTATCTCACAAATTTCCACCCAATTAAAAATATAATTGTTTTTACAACTTTACTTTGGAGCACAAAAGGAACTGTTTTAAAACTGTATTCCCCTCTTACGAAAAATGGATGATTCTGGATTAAATTGTACAATTCCTCTGCCTACCTGTGTTCACAACATCATTATGGTAACCTTTTTCATCCATAGAGGGCACACCCAGAACAGATGTCATCATTGTCTAATGATTTCCTGCTAGAGAAAAACGAATGAGTTTAGCAAGTCATGTGGAACTCAACCTTACCTACATCAGAATTTAATGGCCCCATCAATCCAACAATACTTGGTGAGTGGTCAATCTCTAAAGTCAATCAATTTTGAAAAAAAAAATAGATTACCAGAAAGTGTCTAACAGAATGGAAGGTCAAATTTCTTATCTAGTGCAGAGGGAGCACAAGAAACACTCCTCCCCTACTCACTTGTGTGATTATGGCAACAAATCTGGGATTGATAGCACAAAAGGAACTATCCCAGGTCACACGAGAAACCCGGATGTCATCATAGCACTGGTCATTTTTCACTGCTAGACCAAATATATTCCAAATATATTCCAAAACTTGCTCTACAGTACTGCTCACCTCATGTGTCTGCAGAAGAGCAAGAATTATGTCAGAACTGCACAAACTCAAAGCTTTGCTTTCATAAATGAAAAGCTGCAACTAGAAAAAACAAAATGGTATGATACTCTGTCTGCTCTCCTAAGAAGCAGCCAAATTGCAATCCAAATTTCCTTTAATGGCATATACCCAGAGAAAACTGCAAAATACATCAGTGGCAGAATTGTACAGAAATGAAAACTTCCTGACTCGGAATCCAGAAACAGCTCGTCATTTTTAATTGCAGGAGAAAGATTGGGGGAAGAATAAGAGCAAATTAGATTTGGGGAGCTTTCACGGCAATGATAATCACTGCAACCTTGTCCTTTGGTAGATAAGAAAACTCTAAAGGTAAGAAGCTCTGGTAGATGTGAAGCTGAAGAAAGCCCCCAAACAATTTATGGTTTTGTGGCTTTGTCCTCAGACTGCCAAGGTAAGTTTTCAGTTTTTGACCATTTCCCCCAGACGTCAGCACTCTGCTGAGCACTGTGTCCATATACCAATGTCTCCACAAGAAAAATTACATTTAGTGGGGATTCAAAAGAAACACAAGCAACCTCCCTTGTCTTCCAGAACCTTCCACTCTCCTCCTGCATAGGCATTCTAACACAGCCTCTCTGTCCTACCCATTTCCTACAAGGCTGCATGTCCTCAGACAATTAGGCCCAGGGATAATCCCTTACAAACTGATCTCTCTCCTTTAATCCACACTTAACTTCCAAAATCCATTTCAAATTTCAATCTCTCTTCTTTTATCCACTGCTGTATTTTTTAGGCAATTTCTCTTCTCTATTTTTAGAATAAGAATTTAAAAATAACTCCAATCTTAATTATTTTTTAAAAATAATGCAAAAGTCAGATTCCTTTTGGCTTTGGAACAGGGCCCTTTGCATTACTTAATTCTGCATAGGAATGTTTATATTAAAGCAATACTGAGACTCATTTTCATAGCACAGTAGTGATACATGACTTTGGCTGTCTTATTTGGCTTTTACCCAAAAAAGGCATTTTTTTAAAAAAGCTGGGCATGGTGGCTCATGCCTGTAATCTCAGCATTTTGTGAGGACAAGACAAGAAGATTGCTTGAGCCCAGGAGTTCAAGGTTGCCGTGAGCTCTGATAACGCCACTGTATTCCAGCCTGGGTGACAGACTGAGACCCTGCCACTAAAAAACAAAACAAAACAAAAGCCAGGCTTTTTTGTTTGTATGTCTGTGCCTGAGTGTTTGTTTCAATTTCAGGTGATATTGAAGGTAACAAAATAGGATTCAGAATTAAGTCGTGATCTAATGTGGTGTGGCTCATGCCTATAATCCCAGAACTTTGAGAGGCCAAGGTGTGAGGATTGCTTGAGCTCAGGAGATCAAGACCAGTGTGGGCAATGTAGGGAGATCCTATCTCTACCAAAAAAAAAAAAAAATTAACTAGCCAGGCATGGTGGCAAGAACCTGTAGTCCCAGCTACTCAGGAGGCTGAGGTGGGAAAGTCCCTTGTGCCCATGAGTTGGAAGCTGCAGTGAGCTGTGATTGTGCCACTGCACTCCAGCCTGGGTGACAGAGAGAGACCCTGTCTCAAAAAAAGAAAAAGAATTAAGTCTTGACTGTCTAGCAATGATCATAATTAATATCTCATCAGCAGAAAATATACCCCTGCTTTTCAGTTTAGGAGAAAGAAAATTTAAAAACTAAGTAGCGATACCCATAGTAACTCACAGGCTCATCTAAGAAAATCAGATAGATTAACAGTTTCATTACATGTCAGGTGAACATCTTAACTAAGAACAACCGGTGGCCAGGCACGGTGGCTCATGCCTGTAATCCCAGCACTTTGGGAGGCCAAAGCCAGTGGATCACGAGGTCAAGAGATTGAGACCATCCTGGCCAACATGGTGAAACCCTGTCTCTACTAAAAATACAAAAATTAGCTGGGCGTGGTGGCACGTGACTGTAGTCCCAGCTACTCGGGAGGCTGAGGCAGGAGAATCACTTGAACTCAGGAGGCGGAGGTTGTAGTGAGGCAAGATTGCACCAGTGCCTGGTGACAGAGCGAGATTGCATCTCAAAAAACAAGCAAATAAACAAACAAAACAACAACCAGTAAAAGTAAGGTCTACTTATATGATGCAAGGACTTGTTTCATAAGTGAAATCAAAATGTTTGCTAAAATCCTTCTCAGAATATAATTTCCACCCCACAGTCAATTAACAGTCCTCAGCCTTTCAAGGAGAATATAAAGGCATGCTTCTCATAGTCACACCTAGAAAATGTACTTCATAAGCCATACAAGAAATGTGTTGAGTGTTAGGAGGAAAAAATATCGATAGGACAAGATGTTTATAGGGTAGTAACCCCAAGTAAAGCACACTTAAAACACCTGAGCAAATATTACTACATTTTCTTTAATTTTCTCTGGGTATTTCCATCAACCTTATAAATAAAATGATTTTTTTCATTTTCCTGTTAATGGAGAAGTTATCCATTAACATAATTCAGCTATCCGGCTGAACTGCAACAACATCAACGGCCCTGGAGGACATTATCTTAAGGGAAATAAACCGGGCACAGAAAGACAAACGTTGCACGTTCTCATTCATTTGTGGGAGCTGAAAATTGAAACAATTGAAATTGTGGAGATAGACTAGATTGATGGTTACCAGAGACTGGGAAGGCTAGTCACAGGGAGGAGGAAGTGGGGATGGTTGACTGGCACAAAAATATAGTTAAAATGAATAAAATCTAGTATTTGATAGGACAATAGAGTGACTATGGTCAACAATAATTTACGGTAAATTGTAAAATAACTAAAAGAGTATAATTGGAATTCTAGTAACACAAAGAAAGGATAAATGCTTGAGGTGATGGATACCTCATTTACTCTGATGTGATTCTTATGCATTGCATGCCTGTATCAAAATATTTCATGTACCCAATAATATATACATCTACTATGTATCCATAGAAACTAGAAATTTAAAAATTAAAATTAAAAAGATCATTTGAAGATGAAAAGCTTATTAAAAAGAAAAGAAAAAAAATAATTTTGTGAGCATCTGTTAATGTGGCAGTGCTAGTTTCAGAACTAAGGACCCAGCAGTGAATGAGACCCACATTTCCCTCCTTGGAATCTACCATGAGTGGGAATCTAGGCACTAAGTAAAGACTTGAGCAAATCAATGCTGACTAGCAGCTAAACTGTGGGCTTGGAAGGAGGGTGGTATGGGAAGGAGCTGAACAAAGGAATCCAACTTGCAGAGCAAAGAAAAGGATAGAACGTGTGAAGGAACATGCTGGAAAGGGGAGAACTGCCATTTGAGTGAGCCAGGACCCCGTAGACCAGAAAGGAGTCTGCATTTGATTCCACAGTCCTGGTAGCGAGGGCAGGTTCCACATGTTTAGACAAAATCAGATGGAGGCACTGCAGGGCGGTCAAGGCAAGGGTTCAAGAAGCCATGCATGGAAATGGGCCCTACGTGCAGACAGCTCACAACTCAGGGAGGCTACATCTGCATGCTGGGACATCCTCCTGACTGTGCTCTGCCCAAGCCACCTGCAGATAATTCATGGTCCCTGGACAACCTCACAGCCCCTGCCTGGGCTGGTGGCCAGCTTCTCCAGCCCTCCCAATAAGGACACTGCACACTCCAGACTTCCTGTTCATAGTGGTGTGTTGACTACTCCTGTGTGTCTGCCTACTGGCTGCATCTCACCTGCACCCTGGAAGGTTGTTTCCTGCAGCCCAGTGAGTGTGGACCAGATCTGGCCCTGGAAACCCGTAAAGCTTCTTCCCATCCAGTGGGCTCCAACCACACCCTCTCCTGTGAAGTCTGAAGCCCATCGTTGGGGAGAGAGCCCTCCAAGAGCGTTTCTTTCCTTGGGTACTCTCCCTGCAGTTCTCTTTATATCTTGTGGTTACGCTCCTATCATAGCTTAATCATTCTTTATATTATGCATGCCCTGTTTAAAACACCTTGTAGTTTATGTCTTCTGGATGATCCAAACTGATACTTGATCTTCACATTGATCTCTGTGATTTTCTGCAAATAGTTTACGTTAGTTGTATGATTTATTTGAAAATCACGTTAGAATATCACCTCCTCCCTCAAGCATTGCCTTTTTCCCCAAGATCGGCTAGTTATTTCCTCCCTTTTGTTCGTTTTAATATACTTTTGTAGAGGCTAATAATAATCATAAGATGGGTTATGGAAATAATTACAATATCTACTCAGAACGGAATGCTTTTTTGTGGCCCAAGTACTGTGCTGTTACAGCAACACTATTGTGTCATCCTTACCATGACCCTCTGAAAGAGATACAATTATTCTCCCTATTCAGCAGATGAGGAAATTGGGGCTGTGCTTGGTGCAAAGTCATCCATACAGCAAGTGTAAGAGCCTGAATCAACATCTAGTTGTCTGACTCTCTTCAGCGCCTGTGTGCATAGCCCTAGCAGATGCTGCCTCCCATTGGTCATTTGTCATTAATCTATGCATGCATTTCTTTTGGCTGTTCCTCCATCAGAGGATTCACAAGGGGGCAGGGATGGTTTTGTCCACCTTTAGTGGATACTGACCAAGAGTTTTCCAAATGGAATGCCCATCTGATGCTCACGCCAGCCATGGAAGAGAGATTGGTTGTTCCCCAGCCTCTCCATCAATTGGTATTTTCAGACTTTTAAATTTTAGCCATGCTTGGAGATGTGTAAAAAGCACATAGAAAGTCCAGATGCTTTGGGGAAGCATACAGATTCTGAGAGTCTGGAGGCAACACAAAGAACAACCTGATTGTCTTAGCTTATTCACGCTGCTATAACAAGAGACCATATACTTGGTGACTTATAAACAACAAAACCGTATTTCTCATAGTTCTGGAGGCTGGGAAGTCCCAGATCAAGGCACTGGCAGATTTAGTGTCCGGTGAGGACATCTATGAACCAAGAAGCTTATTAGGTATGGTGGCTTCTCTTTATGTCCTCACATAGGGAAAGGGGTGAGAGAGCTGTCTGGGGTCTTTTTTATAAGGGCACTAATCCCATTCATAAGGTCCCCAGACTTGTGATCCAATCACCTACCAAAGGTCCCACCTCCTAAAACCATCACATGGGAGGTGAGGCTTTCAACATATAAATTTGGGGGGGATACAAACATTCAGTCTATAGCACTGTGTCTTCTATAATCTTTTTCCATTGGCATATACTAAAACTATAAGATTTATGGTTTTATCACTACAGTATAGTAGTTTTTTTTGTTAAAGACATAGGCAAAGTTCGGTGGTGGTGTTACATGGAAAAATTAGTATTAGGGGAAAAAGAAAAGAGCTCCAGGTAACTGTCCATTTATAATGGGCAGACCTTCTGTTGAACCTACTGAGGGTTGGGGTGGGGAGGCAAGGTCACCTCTGCCACCCCTGTGTCATCAGACCTCCTGTTCCTCTCAGAATCCAGGTGCATGGGACTCTGCCTTTACATCCTGGAGGCCTAGAGACCTCCCCTTTCCTCCGCATCTGTTTCACTAGTCAGGTGAATGCCTATAGGACATTTATAGACACTCCCTGCTGAAAACAACAGCCTCAGCGGAGAGCAGCAGACAGCCCTCAGTGTCCCGTGGACCTGATTTGAATCAATATTCTCTGTGTTCTTTCAATATGCAGAATCTCCTAGTAAAGGTGAACTCAATTAATGAATGACATACAGGGTTTTGTTTTGTTTTGTTTTTACTAATGCATAATAGATGTACATAGTTTCAGGGTACACTTGATAATTTCACACATTCATATAATTTGTAAACATCAAATCAGTATACTTGGGATATCCATCACCTTAAATATTTGTCCTTTCTTTTTACTAGAACCATTTGAATTCTCTCTTCCAGCTATTTTGAAATGTACAATAGATTATAGCAAACTATAGTCACCCTATTGATCTATCTAATACTAGGTCTTAGTTCTTCTGTCAAACCATGTTATTTTTATATAGCCAATAATTAGTGAGCCCAGAACTGGGCTTTTATTCCCGTTGCCTCTGCTCCATGTGCAACTTTTAGCATATGGTTCACTCACGGGGCCAAAACAGAGCTCACTGGGAAAACTCTTGGTCTAAATAACTTTATGGATGAATGAGAATTAAGCCATGGGTCTGTCCAGCTTTTCCTTTCCAGACAGTGAAAAAAAGGCTTTGAATGCTCCAGGAAAGGCCAAACCAGAGACAAGAATATCAAATTCTCGACTTTACTATGGATAAAGAGAAAATATATGAGACTAGATATAAACAGGGTATTATATAAATTAGGCAAACATGGGCCCTGTATTATACATCCAATGGAATAAAACCAGGAATCAACAGCAGAAGGAAAAATGGAAAATTCACAGATACATGGAAATTAACACATTCTAAAGTGACTAATGGGCCAAAAAAGAAATTATAAGAAAAATTAGGCTGGATACAGTGGCTCAGACCTTTAATCCCAGCACTTTGGGAGGCTGAGGAGGGCAGATCACGAGGTCAAGACATCAAGACCATCCTGGTCGGCATGGTGAAACCCCATCTCTACTAAAAATACAAAAAGTAGCCAGGTGTGGTGGTGCACGCCTGTAGTCCCAGCTACTCAAGAGGCTGAGGAAGGAGAATCGCTTGAACCCAGGAGGCGGAGGTTGCAGTGAGCCAAGATCGTGCCACTGCACTACAGCCTGGTGACAGAGTAAGACTCCATTGAGAGAGAGTAAGAAAGAGAGAAAGAAAGAGAGAAAGAAAGAGAGAAAGAAAGAGAGAAAGAAAGAAAGAAAGAAAGAAAGAAAGAAAGAAAGAAAGAAAGAAAGAAAGAAAGAAAGAAAGAAAGAAAAGAAAGAAAGAAAGAAAGAAAGAAAGAAAGAGGGGGAGGGGAGGGAAAGAAAGGGAAGGGGAGGGGAGGGGAGGGGAGGGGAAGGGGGGGAGGGGGGAGGGAAGGGAAGGGAAGGGAAGGGAAGGGAAGGGGGAAGGGGGAGGAGGAAGGGAAAAAATTAGAAAATCTCTTGAGACAAATGAAAACAAAATCACAACATACCAGATGTATGGAATCCAGCAAAAGCAGTGCTAAGAAAGAAGTTTATAGCTATAAATGCTTACATTATAAAATAAAAAAGATTTCCAATCAATAACCCAACTGTATACGTTAAGGAACTAAAAAATTAACAAACTAAAACCAGAGCTAGCAGAGGGAACAAAACATTAAAATTTAAAACAGAGATAAAATAGAGAATAGAAAAGTATTAGAGAAATCTGGTTGGGCACAATGGCTCATACCTATAATCGCGGAACTTTGGAAGGCTGAGGTGGGTGGACTGCTTGAGTCGAGGAGTTCGAGCCCAGCCTGGGCAACATGGTGAAACTCATTCTCTACAGAAAAAAAAAAAAATACAAAAATTAGCCAGACATGGTGGCACACACCTGTAGTCCCAGCTACTCAGGAGACTGAGGTGGAAAGGTTTCTTGAGCCTGGAAGGTCAAGGCTGCAGTGATCTGAGATCACAGCACTGCACTCCAGCCTGTGTGACAGAGTGAGACCCTGGAAAAGAAAAGAAAAGAAAAGAAAGAAAAAGAAAGAAGAAAGAAAGAAAGAAAGAAAGAAAGAAAGAAAGAAAGAAAGAAAGAAAGAAAGAAAGAAAGAAAGAAAGAAAGAAAGAAAGAAAGAAAGAAAGAAAGAAAAAATAAAATCAACAAAACCAAGAGTTGGTTATTTGAAAAATTGACAAAATTGACAAGCTTTTTGCTAGAATGACTAATAAAAAAAAGAGAGAAAGCTCAAATTACTAAAGTCAGAAATGAAATTGGGGACGTTACTGCTGATTTTACAGAAATGAAAAAGGATTATAGGAGAGACCATGAACAACTGTATGCCAAGAAATTGGATAAATTAGATGAAATGGAAAAATTTCTAGAAATACAAAACTCAGTAAGACGTAATCATCAAAAAACAGAAAATCTGGGCTGGGTGCGGTGGCTCACGCCTGTAATCCAGCACTTTGGGAGGCTGAGGTGGGCAGATCCCAAGGTCAGGAGATCAAGACCATCCTGGCTAGCACAGTGAAACTCCATCTCTACTAAAAATACAAAAAATTAGCCGGGCGTGGTGACAGGCGCCTGTAGTCCCAGCTACTCGGGAGGCTGAGGCAGGAGAATGGCATGAACCCAGGAGGTGGATGTTGCAGTGAGCCAAGATCATGCCACTGCACTCCAGCCTAGGCTACAGAGCAAGACCCCGTCAAAAAAAAAAAAAAAAAAAAAAGAAAGAAAGAAAGAGAAAATCTGAATATACTTATAACTAGTAAGAATATTGAACAAATTTTTTAAAAAAATCTCCCAATAAAAAAAGTCCTGGACCAGAAAGGTAGAGTGATGAATTTTACCAAACATTTAAGAATTGATGCCAACCCTTAAACTCTTCCAAAAATAGTTGAAGAGAAGGGAACACTTCCTAACTCATTTTATAAAGCCATCATTACCCTGCTATGAAAACCAGACAGAGACCCTACAAGAAGAGGAAACTGTACACCAATATCTCTTAAGAATATTGATGAAGAGATTATTAACAAAACACTAGTAAACAGAATATCCTGTCGCATGTTAACAAGATCATACTCTAAGACCAATTGGGGTTTATTCCTGGAATGCAAAAATGGTTCAACATATTTAGATCAATCATTATAATATACCACATTAACAGAAAGAAGGAAAAAGTTATCATATGAATTAATGCAATAAAAGCCATATATTCACTTGATCTTAGCCAAAAGGCTGAAAAGTGATAAAAGATTTATATTTAAAAATCCACAGCCCGCATCATACTTAATAGTGAAAGACTAAAAGTGTTTCCTCTAAGATCAGGAACAAGACAAGATGCCAGCTTTCACCACTTCTATTTAACATAGTACTGGAAGTCCTAGTGAGGTCAATTAGGCAAGTAAAAGATATAAAAGCCATCCAAACTGGAAAGGAAAAAGTAAAATTATTTGTTTGTAGGTATCACAATCTTAGGTGTAGAAAACTCTAAAGAATCCATAGACCAAAAAACCCTGTTAGAACTAATAAATGAATTCAGTAAAATTGCTATATACAAAATCAACACATAAAAGTCCACTGTGTTTTTATTTCCCAACAATGAAAAATCGAAAAAGGAAATTAAAAACACATTTTCATTGACAACAGTATCAAAAAGAATAAAATACTTAGGAATAAACTTGACTAATGAGGCAATAGACTTGTATGCTAATAACTACAAAATGTTGCTGAAAGAAATTAAAGACAATACAAGTAAATGGAAAGACAGCTATGTTAGTGGAGTGGAAGCTTTCATATTGTTAAGACGTAGGTAGTACCCAAAATGATCTATAGATTCAATGCAATCTCTATTTTAATTTCAATGATAATTTTTGAGGAAATAGAAAAATCCATCCTGAAATTCATCCTTAAATATCATTCACCTAGATGAATGCTCAACTAACTAGATTAGTGCTCAACATCACTAATTAGAGAAATACAAGTGAAAATCACACCGAGGTATCACTTCATACCCATTAAGATATCACTTCATACCCATTAAGATAGCTACTTTAAAAAAAAGAAAGAAAAAATTAGCAAATGTTGGGGGGGTGTGGAGAAATTGGAACCCTGTGTATTGCTGGTGGAAATGTAAATTTGTTAAGCTTCTGTTTAAAGCAGTATAGTGGGTCCTCAAAAAATTAAAAATGGAATTATCATATGATTCAGCAATTCTACGTCTGGATATATCTCCAAAAGAATTGAAAACAAGGACTCAAATAGGTATTTATTTGTACACTCACATTCATAGCAGTATTATTCACAACAGCCAAAAAAAAAAAAAAGGAAAGCTAACCAATTGTCCATCAGCTATGAATAGACAATAAAATGTGACATATACATACAATGTAATATTAATCAGCCTCAATAAGGAAATAAATTCTGTCATATGCTATAACATGGATGAACCTTTAAGACATTATGCTAAGTAAAATAAGTCAGTCACAAAAGGAAAAATACTGTATTTCACTCCTGTGAGGTACCTAGAGTGGTCAAATTCACAGAGACAAAGTAGAATAGTAGTTGTCAGGGACTTTCACTGTGGAAAGCGAAGTATCATTCACCTAGATGAGCACATGTGCAAGAAAATGTTAGATATCCTATGCCGTGGTAGTGAAAAGTTATCTTTTCAATTTGGGATATGCTAGTATTTATCAATTTTCTCTATGTTTAAACACTCAGGCACTTTCACTGTAAGTAAGAGGTATTGTTTCTCTGCAATGTAGAAAATCACAAAATCCATTCTGTCACATCCAAATATTTATTTAATTCATAACTTCCATAACACACTAAGTTGATCTTACAGAAATAAAACATTTAGAAATTGATCTGGGAGTTTAGGACACAGTTGTAGAAACAGAAATAGAAACGTAAGACCAAAAGAGGATGACTATGATATATTTAATGTCACTTTTTTCTAATTAATTTATTTCTGCTCATGATTAATAAAATGGCCTGTAATTTATCTGTGATTACTTTGTAGAACATGCATGCTAAGAGAAAAGGTTGTAGATATGAGTACAAGGTACTTTTCGATGAAAGCTATTTGTTTGCCTGGTTTTATTGGTCTATCCTGGGTTACGCTGGTGGAGTGAGATGCTCAGATTCACAAACAGGATAAGATACTCAAGGAGCGTTGCTCACCATTATTTGGATTTGGAGAAGAAAAGAATGGGCACAGTGGCTGGGAAGCAGAGACAGTGGTTGATGTAAAGATATGAGATCCATTGCCAGGCACAGTGGCTCACACCTGCAACCCCAGCACTTTGGGAGGCCGAGGCGGGTGGATCACGAGGTTGGGAGATCAAGACCCCGTCTCTACTAAAAAAAAAAAAAAAAAAAAAAAAAAACTAGCCAGGTGTGGTAGCACATGCCTGTAGTCCCAGCTACTTGGGAGGCTGAGGCAGGAGAATCGCTTGAACTTGGGAGGCAGAGGTTGCAGTGAGCTGAGATCACACCATTGCACTCCAGCCTGGGCAACAGCACCAGACTCCATCTCAAAAAAAAGATACGGGATCCATCACTAAGGTAACAACAAATACTGTTTGCAACGCCAGTATCCAGCAAAATCCCTTCTTTGTGTAACCAGGGATCCACCCACGGTGCAGTCAGAAGCAGAGTGCTGGCTGAGAAGCACCTTGCCTTTCTCAAACTCAGTGTCCAAAATTCAAGTTCTGTAGACAGTTTGATCTCTCGTCGCTGGTGAAGAGATTCTTTGCAAGCTCTTAGGTCTGATTCTGTGCTTGTTCCCAAATCTTCCTCCTAATAATGGCAACTGGAAGTGAACTGAGAGGAGCCCAAACTCTGAAGGTCAGTCTCAGCATGCTCTTTCAGCTTCTGTTCCATATGCTCACGTTGGACACTCTGCAGGTCATCAGAAATGACAAGGATCTCATCAGCTGTGTCAACATCCAAGGTCATATCTACTGTGGAAGAAAAAAATCAACCTCTCAGCAAGTGGGCAGTGCATCTATTGCATTCAAACCCAAAGCAGCCACCATTAATTCTATGACACATTGTAATAGACACTAGGAACAGAGAGAGATGCCTGAAGACTTTGCACATTCGAATGAGTCTGTGTGCAGGAATCTGGTAGGTATAGGCTGGCATGCTGACTTTAGCACATTACACAGGCAGCTGAGTTCTGATAATTCACTTTAAATATATACATTCCACCATATTGGGTCACAAAAATTACTCAGAGTTAAGTTGTGATATTGAATCGGGCATTATTTCCTTTAGTGCCTGCTACATGTGGTTAGCACATGATGTAGTGCTCTGGGCCAGAACAACCAAATCTACATCTATAGGATCAATAACCACATGCACTTTTATCACTGTTTGCTTGGGGGCATTAGCCCTGGAATAAATTCATTCATCATAATGGTTGCCAAGACTCATTGTGGGTTATTAAGAATCACCAGAGTGCTTCTAAACATTGCAGGGTAATGAGCCTCACAGCCAGAAAGAAGCTCAGATGCAGCTGATACCAGGCTCTTGCTATTCAGTGTGTGGCTGGGAACCAGCTGCAACAGCATCATCTGGGCACCTGGGAGAGAAATGTAGATTTGTGGGCCAGCCTAGAGCTGCAGAATCAGAATTAGCATTTTAACAAGTCCCCCAGGAATCTGATGCATAAAAGTTTGAAAAGCCATGATCCAGCATAGTGTTCCCAATAGAAACATAATGCCAACCACGTGTATAATATTAAAGTTTCTAGTAGCCACATTATCAAACATAAAAAGAAACAGGTGAATAATTTTAATAATTTTTGTATTTAACTTGATCAAAAATATTCTCTTTCCATATGTGGCTCTAGCCACATTTCCAGTTGTTAGTGGTTACAGTGGCTATCATGTTGGACAGCACAGGTACAGGGCATTACTTAAACATTAAACTTTCTTCGAAAAATCCAGGTGGTTCTAATCCTTACTCAGGAAAGAGAACTAGTGTTGCTTAAAGAGCGTAAGAACATTAGGTGCCAAAATTCAGCTGACTCCTATATTTAATGGAGAGCATTTTTCACTGTTGGCTTTTCTGGGGCCTTCATGGGGCGGGCTCCAGTTACCTAACCTTGGAACTTCGGCATCCTTGAGGTCAGGCATAGAATAGCTTTCAGCTGGGTTCCAGTTCCTTGATCTTGGAAATCAGCTTCGCCAGGTGTTGATTTGTCTTGATCTAATTCTTTTGAGAAACTAGCAGAAAGTGCACAATAAACTCTCCTTTTGAGATTCTGTCTTCAGTAAGTTGAAGCAATGGAGGCAGAAGATGTAGCCACATTACAAGACGGATAGGACATCTGCTTGCTTCTTGAAAGTGTGCAGCCTTTGCTGCTGCTGCCGGAGTGAAACATACATAATAGTAATGGAGATCCAGGAGATGAAAGAACTGGGGCTATTTCATCTTCGCATTCATAGAGATATTATATACCATCCCTAGCACAAGGCAAGGGCTAAGGACTCTCTCTCTCGTATGTATACGAATATATGTGAATGGCCCTGGTCTTCTGAATTTGAAATTCTAGTTGAAATAAAGGGTGTGATCTGTCACTTGGCTTGGAGTTGAGATTGTGAAAGGGAATGGAACTGGACTAATACAGGAGCTGACAACCACATGTGGCTCTTGTCACCTGCAATGAGGCTTATCTACAGTGAGACATGCTTTGAGTGTGAAATATGCCCCAGATTTTGAAGACATGATCAGAAAAATGTCTCATTAATAAGGTGAAAATTGATTTACATGTTAAAATGATAATCCTTTGGATATTAAAATTAATTTATCTTGTTTCTTGTTACATTTTTTAACTTGGCTATCAGGAAATACATAGCTACATATATGAATTACATTATTTTGTCTGAGACATCCCTAGCCTAGACTCAGAGCCCCTCCAACTCTTCATCTGATCCCACCAGGCTGGGCACAGACCCACAGCAGCAGCTGAAGGGTTAAGTCAATGAGGGAAGCTCAAGTTATCATCTCCTAGAGTAGCCCAAGCTATGATTTGATTGAAATAATCTGTCAGACCCCCCAGCCTGTGTATTGAGAATCTAGTCCTGCCTTCAGCTACTGGGCAGGGGATCCCGTGTCCCTAAGTGTTCCCACTGTGCTGGCATGGAGTTGGCCTCAGACCATACTTGCAGCATTAATTACTTCATTCCCTGGATGTTGCTGTCTTATATTTGTCTTTTGTAGAAAGCTGAGAAGTGAGAAAGGAATAACATTGAACTCACTTCCACAAGATGCTTCTCTTGCTCCAGCTGCTTCTGAAGGGAGCTGAGATATGGAATGGGACCCACCTATACGGGGCTTTTACATAGAAAGTCCTCTCTCCCGCTTTACCCACTCAGTCAGATATTGATTTAAATGTGGAATCAATGAGTTTTTTACTGAAGATATGGAGATATAGAGAAGCACCACGTGCAAAGGACAGCAATTTATCCTGCAAGTGGTTGTATTTTGATTAATATAGACATATCCCTTCTTCTGGATTAGCTTTTGAATATCATGTTTGCATATGACAAAATTTAGAATTCGACCAGAAAACTTTCAAAGCCAAATATTTGGCACCACTATTAGCCCTTATGCAATGAATGGAGCTAGTTTTCAGTACTTTTTACTCACAAAGTAAAACCACCTCATAATTAATTAATTAATTAATTAGTTAATTAGAGACGGAGGTCTCACTATACTGCCCAAGCTGGTCTCCAACTCCTGACCTCAAGTGATCCTCTCACCTGGACCTCCCAAAGTACTGGGATTACAGGCATGAGCCACCATGCCCAGCCTTCATATTTATTTTAGATCAAGGAAATTAATTCAACCTAATCATAAGTCTTTCCTAAAATCACCCTCATTAGACCATAATGATTTCTTCAAATGGGCTTTTTCTTCATGCTTTTTTTTTTTTTTTTTTTTTTTTTTTTGAGATGGAGTCTCACTCTGTCACCCAGGCTGGAGTGCAATGGCGCGATCTTGGCTCACTGAAACCTCCACCTCCCAGGTTCAAGCGATTCTCCTCCCTCAGCCTCCTAAGTAGCTGGGACTACAGGCACCCGGCACCACACCTGGCTAATTTTTGTATTTTTAGTAGAGATGGGGTTTCACCATGTTGGCCAGGCTGGTCTTGAACTCCTGACCTTGTGATCCACCCGCCTTGGCCTCCTAAAGTGCTGGGATTAAGATCTGTGTTTAGAAGTTTGATTTAAAAACAAACAGAAATAATGTTCCCAGATAATCAGTGGGCTATTCAAGTTCCTGGCGTTATTTTTTCATTTCTCTTTGTTAATAACCATATCAAAAGTAAAATATATTTTTACAATCTTACTATTTTCCTTATATTACAACCTACATGAAATGAGATGGCCCTCTTTATTTTATATATATATATATATTCAAAAAAGATTTCCTTATGGTTTTAGATCATTCAGGGGTGGAAGAGTTGAGAATGGGAGAAGGAAAACCGGGACTCAAGGGGGTGGGTTGGGGAAGAGATTAGATTATATATTTCACTGCTTGGATCTGGCCTGAGGGTGAGATGTCACAGCCTGGGCTGCTATCTAGATGCTGGGAGGGTCTCAGGGATGTGTTTCTGACCTGGGCATCTTTGTCCAGAGGAGAAGCTGACAAATGCCCACCCGCAGGGCTTTTCTGCTGGAGTGCATGGAGCAAGAGGAGCTCCTTGGTGTTCATTCAGTTTACCGTGTGGGGAACCCAGCAATGAGGGGATTTGAGGGAGCCTTTCTCGGGTAGTTTGTTCTAACAACCAGCAGATGGCGCCCGAGATTGAGGCCCGGTGCCTGGTCTGCCCTCAAGGAATATTCAATATAGACCATATTCTGGGCCATAAAACACAAGAAAAGAATATAAATCATACAAAGGATGCTTTCAGATCACAATAGATCAGAATAGCCGTCTATAGCAGAAAGACAGAAGATTTCAAAAATATTAAACGACACTCTTCTCTGAAAATGTTTAGAGATTTAGTAACACATGGGTCAAAGAAGTCTCAAAAGAAATTAAAGAATATTTGAGGCAGGATGTGGTAGCTGGCACTTTTAACCCCAACTACTGGGGAGGCTGAGGTGGGAGAATAGCTTGACACTAGGAGTTCCAGCCCAGCCTGGGCAACATAGTGAGACCCTGTCTCTAAAAATTATTTATTTATTTATTTATTTATTTTATTTTAAAAACTTGGGTTTTTACCTAAAATTTCACTTTTTCTTGGCTTCTTCCTTTTCCTCCTGCTCCTACCTTTTCCTCCACTAGTTTCTCTGAAACCACATGAATTCTGGAATTAGAGTCTGGGAAACTTACCTATGCCGGTCAGGATAGGTATATGTATCCTGGAATCTTCCTGACTTTGCTGCAAGTGTACTTTTCAATCAAGGTATATTGCATATATCCCCAGCACATTCACGTGGCGGGGAGGCAGGGCCTTTTCTGAATCAGCTCACAATGCTGACAAGCCAGACCTTTGACCGTCTTCAACGATTCTTAAAAATGGGATACAAGGCCGGGAGCAGTGGCTCACATCTGTAATCCCAACATTTGGGGAGGCCAAGGTGGGCAGATTGCTTGAACCCAGGAGTTTGAGACCAGTGTGGGGAACACGGTGAAACCCCGTTTCTATTTAAAAAAAAAAAAAGGGGGAGGAGAAATTAGCCGGGCATGATGGTGCACACCTGTAGTGCCAGCTGGGGCTACAGGGAGGCTGAGGTAGGAGGATCGCCTGCACCTGGGGAGGTCAAGGCTGCAGTTAGCTGAGATCACACCACTGCACTCCAGCCTGGGTGACAGAATAAGGCTCTTAAAAAAAAAATTTAAAAGTATGTAAAAGTTGCCAATGATTTAATATGCAAAGAACACTTGAAAAAACCAGCACTAGTTTCAGTAGATCCCTCCTGCAGGGAACTGACTTGTGATAAGAGCATGACTGCCTGGCCCCCAGCACGCATCTCCACAGTGACCAGAGCTGTGCCAGCCAGAGGAGCACAGCACGGAGGACCCCACAGGGGAAATGGAAGGAGGAAGGATCGGCTGAGAGAGTCAGGTATTACCAGGAGTGCACTGGAGACAAAACAGTACATTCTACAGTGGGGGAATTCACCATTGTTAATGTAGACAAGCTCACGTCCAAGACAATGTTAGCTCCACGGAGCTGTGGCGGTGGAAAGTCATTCAGTGCTGGATAGGACACAGGTATTTATCCACATTTGTCTTGTTCAAATACACACACACACACACACACACACCCTACCCACCCCCCCACCCCACCCCCACACACATTGCTCTAGGAATAAAAAGTATTGCACCCTTATTATTTAGAAACTCACATAATCCATTTGGTTACAGCCAAATATTTATTTAACTTATAAACTCCATAATACATCAAGCTGAACTTACAGAAATAAAAGGTAAAGCATTTGGAATTTAAGAATACAATACATATCATTAGGAAACAAAATATAAACACAAAACTCACACGTTTGATGGTGACAATAATCAATATTTAAAACTCAGCTTTTATCCTAATGAATCTATGAAGTTAACTACATCATGGAATGGTCTATATTTTTGTGCCATGATTTTATAAAATATATATACCCAACAGAAACTTCCTAGGTCTACCCACCAAATAATTTAATTTCCCGAACCTGTTTCTATGCAGTGGGGGTTTATTTGCCCTCCCCAGGATGGACTAGAGGATGGGCAGTGCCTGGGTTTATCACAGGACAGACACTCAGGACACCCTGATCTGGGAGGGTGGAAGGAGCAAAATATGGGCGCAGTGGCTCCTCAGGAAAAACTTTCGTGAATGTATAGATGTGGGATCCATCTCCAAGGTGGTAAAAGGAGATGTCTCCCATGCCTCTATCCATAAAAATCCCCATTCGCTGTAAATTGGGGTTCACCCAGAGGGGTGTTGGAGGGCTTGTGTTAGCAAAGTGGAAGCCCTCAGCCCTCAAACTCACAATCCAGAATCCATGCTCTGTGGTCATTTGGATGTTCCCTTTGCGGCTGGCAGATTCTCTGCAGACTCCCAGATTCCATTCTGTGCTTGTTCCTAGGTCCACCTCCCAGTAGTGGCGGCCAGAGGTGAAACCAGGGGAGCCCAGGACAGCACCTGCCAAGTTGAATCTCTCAGCACTGTTTGGCCGATTCTGATGGATCGTCCCACATCGGACGCTCCTGAGGTCTTCAGAAATGAGGAGGAGGTTGTGAGCTGTGTCAACATCCAAGGTCACCTCCACTGTGAAAAGAAAAACAAGCAGCTGAGCAAATGCACAGAAGCCAAGCCCATTTCACTCCTCTACTGCCAAGTCCCAAATATCTCATCGACTTTGGTTTCTGCCATTCTGCTTTTTTTCCTGAAGTCAGAACTTTTCTCGAGGCAACTTCCCTGAGTAGTTGAAATTCTCACAGATATACTCGTTGTAATACCTGGCTCTTACTTATAGTAGAAGTTCTTATTCTACATTACGCTGTGTGTGTGTTTATGTCATGTATTTCTTCTGCTTGGAGACCTCAAGACAGACACCACAACCCTCTTTCTACTATACTAATGAGTGAAAAATGAGTGATAATAAAGACAATGCAAGTTTGCTGTATTAAATGATATGTTTCTTTTTTCACATTTTATTAGTCCAATTTAAATAGTGTCTAGGGCATGAATCCAGGCTTTTGTTCTCCATATTTGTAACCAGTGACTTTTGTTCACGGTTTTGACAGGAGATGGGATATCTCTGCAGCTGATAATGGATGACAGAGGTCCCATGCCTGGATGTTAGGAGAATCTAAGGCCAAGAGGAAGATAAGGACAGAGACGCAAGGATGCTCTTCATCCTATGGGGGAGTTGGGGCCTTAAGCAAGACAGTGTTAATGGGCTTAAATTTAAGAGATGAGATAAAGGTATTTAAAAGTTATTAGAATGAGCACTTTACAGCATTGCGTATGTAGTTGAAAAGTGAAGTCACCAACTTTAATGGAAGAGGAAGAAAGGAAGGGGTGGAATCTGGTCTAGGAAAATTTATTGTCTAGACCATTCTGGAAAAAGTAAATCTACAGAACCTGTTATCCTTCAAGCCTAAAGACAGATGTGACCACCAATGTAGATTTTGTACATTAAAATAAGGTATCAGCTATTATTTTGTTAAATAGGTTTCTATGCCTTTGCCTGTCCCTGGAACTCCCAAAATTTGAATATGTAGTCACATAGGCTTTCTGGGTTTTTTAAAATATTGTCTTTTTTTTTTTTTTTTTTTTTTTTTGGTCAAATGGGGTTATTTCAAAAGACCTGTAGAATGAGACAAAAGATTTGTAAACTATTCATCTGACAAAATTAATATGAATAATATACAACAGACTCAAACAGCAGCAGAAAATCAAACATTCTCATTAAAAAGCGGGCAAAGAGGGCCGGGCGCGGTGGCTCAAGCCTGTAATCCCAGCACTTTGGGAGGCCGAGACAAGCGGATCACGAGGTCAGGAGATCCAGACCAGCCTGGCTAACACGGTGAAACCCCGTCTCTACTACAAAATACAAAAAACTAGCCGGGCGAGGTGGCAGGCGCCTGTAGTCCCAGCTACTCCGGAGGCTGAGGCAGGAGAATGGCGTAGACCCGGAAGGCGGAGCTTGCAGTGAGCTGAGATCCGGCCCCTGCACTCCAGCCTGGGCGACAGAGCGAGACTCCGTCTCAAAAACAAAAACAAAAACAAAAAAAAAGCGGGCAAAGAATTTCAAGACATTTCTTGAGAGAAGGCATATGAATGTCCAATAGGAGTATTAAAAAATTCTTAACAACACTCAGATAAATGCAAATAAAAACCACAATAAGATATCATTTCACCTGGTTAAAGTGGCTATTATCAAAAGCACAAAATAAAACAAATGCCAGTGAGGATGTGAAGAAAAGGGAACTCTTACAGTGTCAGTGGAAATGTAACCAAATTGCACGTGTATCTCAAATGTGTACACATTTCTTTTAAGTTTTGAGAATCCCTTGTCTAAGCCATGACATAGACACGGGTATTTTTTGTTGGAGAGCAAAAAATAAAACCAGGTGTTTCTACGTGTTGTCAGGGCTGAGAATCACTGATGCCAGAGGAACATTTCAGTTTCAGGTGCCAGACATCAGCTAATTCCCATACAGTACGGAGAGCCAATTGCAACAGTACTTTTTCCTCTTTTGGTAGTGGGAAGGGGCAGGGTATACAGACTCCTTACCTTGGCACTTCCGCATTCTTGGGTTCATCTTCAGAATCTTTTTCAGCTTGGGCTCCAGTTCCTTAATGTGGGAAACCAGACTCCCCAGCTGCCGATTGAGCCTGATGTTGTTTTTCTGAGAAGCCACCAGGCAGAAGGGACACAAGACACCTTCCCCTTGGGGCTCTTTCTGCAGTGAATTGGTGCAGCTGAGGCAGAAGACGCATTCACACTCCAAGGACATTGGCTTTTCTAAGTAAGCTGTGCAGATGGGACATCTGGTTGCTTCTTTTAAGAGTTCATCCGTGGTCACTGTCAGGGAAAACAAAAATACACATGGAAGTGAATTTTCATGAACTGACAGCCTCTTAGTGTGTAACAAGTGACAACTTTCCATGCATAGAGTTACTGTGTTCCAGCTTTGTAGTCCCTAGATCAAGGCCGTGAGTACCAACACTCCAGCACATGCCCTTGTCTTCAGAGATTTGAAGTTCTATTGGGAAAGACAAGTCCCAAATCGTCCCTGTGCTCTGAGCTGAGGTGGAGGAAGAGTCGATTCTCCTGGTGACCCAGCAGCTGTGCCAGCAGATGAGCCTGCAGCAGTTGAGGCTGTGCCAGCAGCACCCATGTGAGGAGCAGCGAGCTTGGGTCATTTCGTCTCCTCCGAGGGGAGCCCAAGCAAGAGATTCATTAATGAGAATAAGAACTGCATCCTTCCTGCAGCCTTGGGACTGAATACCAAACTGACTGCCACCACTCCTAGAGTGAGGGGATCCAGGGTGACTGATTTCAACTCCGAGGCAGCACTCAGACAGCCTTTGTTGAATGCATTAATTACTAACTTCTTTCATTCATCCCCCTATGTTATAACCCCAATTCTAGACATCTGAGAAGGAAAAACAAAGCACACAGGTGTGGACTCACCTCTTCTGCTGAAAGCTCCTTTGTACTCCATCGTCTTCCACCAGGAGCTCAGGTATGGTGGGGAAGCGGCATAGGAGGGCCTTTTATTGGCAAGATTGCCCCACCCTCCATGATGACACCCTGACACTCCCTCTAATCCTCCATGGTCACACCCTGCCACCCCCTTTAACCTAATCAGGTGTTTATTTAATTATAGCAGGGAATGAGGTTTTTATTGGTGATAAATCTGCAGTCCACAATATTCTTAGTGAAACCCTTCATCCTGATAATATTTACCTTGAAAAAGAAGATAAGATTAAATTGCCGTCACTTTAGGTTAGACCCAACCTACTAATATCACAAGCCTATTTTAGGGATTTTTCCAGCGTTTGTTAGTAGCAATGGTTTTGCCGATATATATTATACACATCAAGCTTTGCTTAGAATCCTAAAATAGATTATCAGTGTGATTGCATTTGCAATTTTACAAAGTTCTATAAATTCATATACATCAGACTATTTTAGGGAGTTTTTATTTACTTCCATTTGTTCAAATTTTATTCTAAAAATTTTTGATAAATCACAGGAATAATTTAAATTGTGAAAAATTACCATTGAAATCTGGGTATTAGGCACTTCATAGTGTTAGGATACAAGCCAGAGTCGAAGAACAGGGAACGTTTTCTCTGCTGCTTATGTTTTCAAGTAGAATCATTCACATTGAAGTAAATGGTACCTTTCTTTCCCTTGAACCAGCCTTGAGTCTTTTCCTTTTAATCCCCTTCTATGTATAAAAATCCCCTACTGAGATATTTGTAGTTTTCTTTCAAAATTCAAATTGTTCTAATGTCATCTTGCTATTTTTCCCATCTCACATTTTATCATGGATTAAATAACTTTTCTCTTTCTACATACTTTTTTAAAGGGAGGCCTAGTTCTGGTCCTCTTTAAATATGATTCCTCGGGGATCAGATGACTCGGAGAGACTGAGATCTTGAGCAAAAGGAATAATGAATCTACAGATATCATGGAAGAGGCTACTAGGTTAATTTTAATTTAAGTGATTAATGCCCACTTAATTTTTAGAAGCACAGCTTCATTTTCAACTTTTAAATAACTTTTTTTTTTTAAAAAAACAAAGTCTCGCTGTATCACCCAGATGCTGGAGTGCAGTGGCACCATCTCAGCTCACTGTAACCTCTGTCTCCCAGTTCAAGCAATTCTCATGCCTCAGCCTCCCAAGAAGCTGGGATTACAGGCATCTCTACTAAAAAAAACAAAAAATTAGCCGGGCATGGCGGCACACACCTGTAGTCCCAACTACTTAGGAGGCTGAGACAGGAGAATTGCTTGAACCTGGGAGGTGGGGACTGCAGTGAGCCAACATTGTGCCACTGCACTCCAGCCTGGGCGATAGAGCGAGACTCCATCCAAAAAACAAAAACAAAAAACAAACAACAACAAAAAAAAACAGAGGGTGTTAGTTCTCTCCTCGATTTCCTCATTCATCAAAATGGAGACAATCTAAGTAAACCACCTAGAACAGCAGCACACCACATGCATAGGGTCTGAAATAAAACTCTATTTCTTCTGCATCTTTCTTTCTTTACAGTATCAGATAAACACAGTAACACCAAACCCAGAATCTCTACATTTCTTTTTTTTCCAACATATTCTATCCGCAATATTTCTCAGTAAAAGCTGACATTTAAAGAGAGTTTCCTCCTCCTAGGCCCTCAAAATATGAGAACCTGGTTTGCAGTGAGCCCTCCATAACTGAATGTTAAATGAATGAATTCCTTCATTAATGACTTGCTTATTTAATCCTGATAAATATACTTTATTTTGTTCTTTCAATAGCAAATATGTCCCGAGGGCCGCAGAGAGGGTCAATGGTGGTGCTCTGAGCTGTGCAGGTGGGGCTGTATCGGAATGGTGGGAGGGTCAGGTGTGTGTTTCCGACCTGGGCATCTTTGTCCAGAGGAGCAGAAGTGGACACACGCCCGCCCACAGGGCTTTTCTGCTGACGTGGGTTGGCGGGAGGGGCTCCTGGGTAGTGGCTCCGTTTAGGGTCTACAGCTGATCAATGAGGGGACTGAAGGGACCTTTCTCAGGTAGTAGCGTCTGTCAACCAGCAGATGGCGCCAGAGGTCGCAGGGCCCTGCCTGGGTGTGGGTGTTTCTGGTTGGCACCCCAGGCTCTTGCGTGGGGACTCTCGCCCCCGAGCACTGAACGCAGTTCCTCTGTCCGAGACCTTCTCACTCGCAGAACGCACAGTTGCACATATGAGCACCTCACCTGCCACCCACGCTGTCTTACATACCCTCCCACTCCCACCCATACCTCCCCTCTCAGATGTGTGCGCCAGCATTTTCTCTCCACCCACAGCCACAGATGCCCCCGCGGCCTGTGCAACTGTGCACATTGGTGCAGCGGACCCTCGCCTCCTGCTTTCAGTCTTGCATTTTATCTCACACATTTTCCCACCTAGAGACCACATTTCAGACCCACAGACCCTCTCAGCTTCTTCCCTTGCCTCTCATCCCCTTAAAACGAAAATCCTTTATTTCCTCCAGAATTTGTCTGCTCTCTTCCCAGAATGCCCGTCCATCTTCTAGCTGATCCTCTAGGGCAGTCGTTTCCTGCCCCTTGGTTCCAACAGCTCCTTTCGTGCCAGTTTTTGTCGCGTGCCTCTTACCACGCTGAAGCGGAGCCGACCCAGAGCATCACAGAATGCCCGAACTCAGGGGTCTGCAAATACGACTCATGGATAGGCTGCCCGTTTTGGTAAATGAAGTTTTGTTGGTGTGTTTCTTAGGGCTGTCCTACGCCACAGTGACAACATTAAGATGGTTGTGACAGAGAACTTACAATACCGTCCACAAGCATAAAATATTTACTGTCTGGGGGCTCACGCCTGGAATCCCAGCACTTTGGGAGACCGAGGTGGGAGGATCACTTGAGCCCAGGAGTTTGAGGCCAGCCTGGGCAACATGACAAAACCTTGTCACTACAAAAAATTTTTGAAAGTAGCCAGGCGTCTGTGGTCCCAGCTACTCGGGAGGATCACTGGAGCCCTGGCAGTTGAGGCTACAGTGAGCTGTGTTTGCACCACTGCACTCTGGCCTGGGCAAAAGAGTGAGACCCTGTCTCAAATTTAAAAAAAAGAAAATAAAAAGAAGAAGAAGAAGAAATTTGCTGATCCCTGGAACTCCTCACACTTTTCAGGACTTCTTGTGCCTGCCACCTACAGCATCTCAATGCCAACAGTGGCCCCAATCCCTGTGACAAGCACACACTCCCCGTGGGTTTCCAAGGTGCCCCCTACTGAGAAACTGCACTGCTGCCTTTGTTTCCTAATGACCACTTCTTCTTGTTTTTATTCAGTTTTTAGAGATCACTCTTCCAAAAGTACTTAAGGCCATGTGGGAAGACCCCATGGCCCAGGACATGAAAGCATCTTGCATCTTGAAGATTTTACCCTAATTTTGTTAAGGTTTTTTGTTGTTTTGTCTTGTTTCATGCAGCAGTTTTCTCACTGCTTTAAGTGTAGGTGACACTTTAGTTTTATTCCTCCCTTTGTAATGGATTTTTTTTTTTTTTTTCTTGAGACAGAGTCTCGCTCTGTTGCCCAGGCTGGAGTGCAGTGGTGCGATCTCAGCTCACTGCAGCCTCCGCCTCCCGGGTTCAAGCACTTCTTCTGCCTTAGCCTCTCAAGCAGCTAGGACTACAGGCACGTGCCACCACAACCAGTTAATTTTTGTATTTTTAGTAGAGACGGGGTTTCACCATGTTGGCCAGGATGGTCTTGATCTCCTGATCTCGTGATCTGCTTTACAGCAGGATTACAGGCGTGAGCTACTACACCCAGCCATGGATTTTCTTTTAAGGCTTCTTTTTTGTTGCAATGCCTTCCTCTGCAAAAGCAAAAGGAAGAAAAAGAGATCATTCTTTATCTTTCAAACAAAAACTGAAATTACTATGTTTATTTTGCATACTTGTCGCTGAAATGAACACTGTGTCCTGATTGTATGGATGTGTCCCCCATATTTCACGTGCTGGCCTCGATCTCCAGTGTGGCAGTGTTGAGAGGTGGGGCCTTTAAGAGGTGATTGAAACAGAAAGAGACAAGGTAAGTAGCCAGAGAACAGTCACCACGTCAGTAAGGGCCTAGAAACCGTACCATTTCCTCAGCTGCTTCTTTCTTTTCTCTTAGTACCTAAGAAGCATGTTACTGCACCAAGGACCCTGCATCTCCTCTTCCTCTTTCTGGAGGGTTCTGACCACAGTTGCTCTCAATAGGATCTGGCAAGTAATGGCATGTTTTCCCTATTACACGTTAAAAGATGGGGCCCCAAGATGCCTACCTCACTGGCAATCAATCACCCCACCACAAATGGATGATGATTTCAACGTGAATGCATTCGTACGTGTAATTACCCTATTTTTTCCATTCTTTCTTTCATTCGCTGTTTTAATAGAAAACATCTCCTGAGCTTTGTGTCATCAGACTCTGCGTGGACAGCTCTGGACCATGTCTGGAATGGAGGGGAGGGGTGCGTGCGTGTGTGTGTGTGTGTGTGTGTGTGTGTGTGTGTGTTTGTGAATTGAGCATCTTTGTCCAGAGGAGCTAAAGTCAGAAAATCCCCCCAGCCAACAGTATTCCAGCCCTGGCTCTGATGCTGAAGGTCTCTGGAGCTCTTCTGCTGAAGTGGAGTATATATGGGGTGGGGTGGAGAGCGTCAGGGATTTTAATTTTAATTTTTTTTTTTTTTTTTTTTACAGAGAAGTAAAGGTCTCTGACATGGTATCCAATCTAATGTTGAGAAATATGGAAACACATTCTCTGTGCCACACAAATTGTTGTAACTAGCTACACATCTCGGTTCAGCACTTGAAATGTGGATAGTGCAGAGGAGGAGCTGAAGTTTTTTAAATAAATGCTATCGTGTGTATTTAAATTATGTTATGGGATACATATAGTGAAATAGTTACTATAGTGAATCAAGTTAAAGTATCTGTCATCTTACAGTTACCACCTTTTCATTGGTGGGGTGGGGTGTTGTGGCAAGAGCGCTAAGATTTAGCAGGCATCTCAAATGCAGTGCAGCCATATTCCCTCTAGTACTCCTGTTGTGCGTTAGATCTCTAGACTTGTTGGTCTTGTATTCCCTGTAGTGCTCTTGCTGTGCATTAGATCTCTAGACTTGTTCATCATCCATAGCTGCTGCTTTGTATCCTCTGACCTACATCTCCCCATTCCCTCTCCCCACCTCCTGCCCTGTCAGCACTGTTTTATTCTCTATTTCTGTATAACTGACTTTTGTAGGTTTAGATTTCACATGTGAGATCATGCAATATTTTTTTTCTTTCTGCATCTGTCCTAGTTCTCTTAGCATAATTAAGAACTGAATTTGTAATCCTAATTCATTTTAATTTAAGAAACTACATGCCACTGGTTCTTACCAAATGGTGCAGCATAGCTCTAGGGAGCTAGGGATTGAAGGAAGCTGAAAAGACCTTTTCCTAACTTTGAGGTCTGTGGTACAGCCAGATATGTGGATGGGGCCAGATGGAGCCCTGGGGGCTGAGGTTTGGGGACAGGGCAAGAGCAGTTTAGATTTGATGGGACATGGCTGGGACCCTTCCCATGGGAGACCTCTTTCTCTGTGACACACACAACTATTAAATAAAGGAATTCACTTTCTCAAAAACACATTTCCTTTGTCTCTAGCCTTTTCTCCCTTAAAGAGACACACCCACTCTTTTTCACACACACACACACACACACACACACACCCTTTGTCACAGGCTCTTGTATACACTTTTACAGTCTCTCCTCCAGTCTCTCTCACACACACTCTCATACCTCATCTCAGTCTCTCTCATCCATGCTCTGCCCCGCGGCCAACATACACACACTCTTTTATCACAAATGAGCCTGCGGACGCCCTTCTCTTGGCCCTTTTCCCCACCTACTGAGACACATGTATTCTAGTGCATTCTCTAAACAGAGAAATGTGGAGTCACGCACAGCGTCTATGGAAATGCATACACACTTTCTCTCCCATCCTGCATGCTCATGACCACCTATACTCCCTCTGTGGAGCATACTCACAGTCGTTCCATAAGCTTTCCATATCTTTTGGTATTTTATGTTTTCATTTTCATTCGTTCCCAGAATGACTTATTCCCCTGTAATTTCTTTCTTTGACCCATCGTTGGTTTAAGAGTGTGTTGTTTACTGTCTGCATGCTTTTTTAATTAACCAGTTTTGCTTCTGGTATCGATTTCTACCTCCTTTCATTGTGTTTGGAGAATATAATTCATATAATTTTGATCTTTATTAATTTGTTGAAACTTCTTTTGTAGCCTAACATGCCTCATTCTGGAAAATATTCCATGTGCACTGGAAAAAATGTGTATTCTGAAGTTGTTGGGTGGCACGTTCTAGAGAGGTCTGTTAGGTCTAGCTGGTTTTTAATGTTGTTCGAGTCCTCTATTTCCTTATTGACCTTCTGTCTGGCTGTTCTACCCATTACTGAAGGTAGAATATTGAAATCAGCAACTGTTATTGTAGAACTGTCAATTTCTTACTTCAGTTTGTTCACTGTTTGCCTCATGTTTTGGGACTCCTTTATTTGGTGTGTATATATTTATAATTGTTATATCTCATTGATGAATTGGCCCTTTTATTAATATATAATGTCCTTTATTTCTATTGTAAGAGTTTTGCTTTAAAGTATGTTTTGTCTAATACAAATAATCAACAGGTATATGGAAAAATGCCCAACATCACAAGTCACTAGGGAAATGCAAATTAAACAACAGTATCATCTCACACTCATTAAAATGACCATTATCAAAAAGATAAAACATAGTGTTGGCGAGGATGTGGGCAAAAGGGAACCCATGCACACTGTTGGTGGGAATGTAAATTAATACAGCCATTATGGAAAATAATGTGAAGTTTCCCCAAAAAATTTAAAATAAAACCATCACATGATCCAGCAATCCCATTACTGGGCATATAGCCAAAGAAGATAAAATCAGTATTTCAAAGAGATATCTGAATGCCCATGTTCAATACAACATTATTCACACTAGCTGAGAGATAGAATCAACCAAAGTGTCCACTAATGGATGAATGAATACAGACAATGTGATGCACAGTCATTTGACACATTATGACATTTTGCCCAATGACGGACTGTTATGTATGACAGCGGATGCACAAGATTTTAGTGGAGCTGAAAATTTTGTATCACCTAGTGACATCATAGCTGTCTTAATATTGTAGTGCAATGCATTACTCACATGTTTCTGGTGATGCTGATGTTAACAAACGTACTATTCTGTCCATCATAGCAAAAGTCTAGCTCATGCAATTATGTACTGTACATAATGCTCAATAATAAATTACTGCATTACTGGTTTATGTATTTACTATACTATTTATTGTTATTTGGGGTTTACTTCTACTTATGTTTTAAAATTAATTGTAAAAAATCCTCAGGCAGGTCCTTCAGGAGGTATTCCAGAAGCAAGCATCATCATCACAGGAGATGACAGCTCCATGCATGTTATTGCCCTTGAAGACCTTCCAGTGGCACAAGATGTAGAGCTGGGAGACAGTGATATTGATTACCCTGACCCTCTGTAAGCCTAGGCTAATGTGTGTGTGTTTGAGTCTTAGTTTTCAACGAAAAAATTTTGAAAGTTAAAAATAAAATTTAAATGGAAAAAAGCTTACAGAATAAGGATATAAAAAAGAAAATATTTTTGTACAGCTATACAATGTGCTTGTGTTTTAAGCTAAGTATTATTACAAAAGAATCAAAAGTTAAAAAAATTAAAAATTAAAAGTTCACACAATAAAAAAGTTACAGTAAGCTAAGTTTGTAATTGAAAAAAAGCTTCTGATAAATTTAGTGTAGCCAGCCTAAGTGTATAGTGTTTGTAAAGCCTACAGTCGTGTGCAGTAATGTCCTGGGGCTTAATATTCACTAAAATAACTGAACTTACAGAAGCAGAGAGTAGAACGGTGGTTGTGAGGGTCAGGGGGCAGGCAGGGGAGAGAAGGGGAGATGTTGGTCAAAGGGTACAAAGCTTCAGTTAGACAAGATGAATAAGTTCCGGAAATCTATTGTACAGCAAGGTTATACTGTTGCTAACAATAATGTATTATATACTTGAAAATTGCTAAGAGAATAGATTTTAAATGTTCTCACCACACCAAAATAATGATATGTATGTAAGGTGATGGATATGCCAACCTGCTTGATTTAATAATTTCACAAGGGGTGTGTGGGTGGGTGTGTGTGTGTGTGTGTGTGTGTGTGTGTATATATGTGGATGAGTTATATATGTGTGTGTATATATACACACACATATATGTAATGTATATATTTAATGTATTTATAATTTGTATATCAAAACAGTATGCCATATACTATAAATATGTATATATAATTTTTTAAAATTTTACTTTAAGTTCTGGGATACATGTGCAGAATGTACAGGTTTGTTACATAGGTATACAGTGCCATGGTGGTTTGTTGCACCCATCAACCCATCATCTATATTAGGTATTTCTCCTAATGCTATCCCTACCCTGTCCCCCCACCTCCCAACAGGCCCTGGTGTGTGATGTTCCCCTCCCTGTGTCCATATGTTCTCATTGTTCAACTCTCACTTATGAGTGAGAACATGTGATATTTGGTTTTCTGTTCCTGTGTTAGTTTGCTGAGAATGATGGTTTTCAGCTTCATCCATGTCCCTGCAAAGGACATGAACTCATCCATTTTTTATGGATGAACTCAGCCATTTTTATGGCTGCATAGTACTCCATGGTGTATATGTGCCACATTTTCTTTATCCAGTCTATCACTGATGGGCATTTGGGTGGGTTCCAAGTCTTTTGTGGGTTCCAAGCTATTGTGTGGGTGGGTTCCAAGCTATTGTGAACAGTGTTGGAATACGTATGCATGTGTCTTTATAGTAGAATGATTTATAATCCTTTGGGTATATACCCAGTAATGGGATTGCTGGGTCAAATGGTATTTCTGGTTCTAGATCCTTGAGGAATCACCACACTGTCTTCCACAATGGTTGAATGAATTTATGCTCCCACCAATAGTGTAAAAGCATTCATATTTCTCCACATCCTCTCCAGCATCTGTTATTTTTTGACTTTTTAATGATTGCCATTCTAACTGGCATGGTATCTCATTGTGGTTTTAATTTGCATTTCTCTAATGAGCAGTGATGATGAGCTTTTTTTCACATGTTTATTGGCTGCATAAATGTCTTCTTTTGAGAAGTGTCTGTTCATATCCTTCACCCACTTTTTGATGGGGTTGTTTTTTTCTTGTACATTTCTTTAAGTTCTTTGTAGATTATCGGTATTAGCCCTTTGTCAGATGGATAGATTGCAAAAACGTTCTCCCATTCTGTAGGTTTTCTGTTCACTCTGATGATAGTCTCTTTTGCTATGCAGAAGCTCTTTAGTTTAATTAGATCCCGTTTGTCAATTTTGGCTTTTGTTGCCATTGCTTTTGGTGTTTTAGTCATGAAGTGTTTGCCTTTGCCTATGTCCTGAATGGTACTGCCTAGGTTTTCTTCTAGGGTTTTTATGGTTTTAGGTCTTATATTTAAGCCATTAACCCATCTTGAGTTAAATTTTGTGTAAGGTATGAGGAAGGGGTCCCATTTCAGTTTTCTGCGTACGGCTAGCCAGTTTTTCCAACACCATTTATTAAATAGGGAATCCTTTCCCCGTTGCTTGTTTTTGTCAGGTTTGTCAAAGATCAGATGGTTGTAGTTGTGTGGTGTTATTTCTGAGGCCTCTGTTCTGTTCCATTCGTCTATATCTCTGTTTTGGTACCAGTACCATGCTTTTTTGGTTACTGTAGCCTTGTAGTATAGTTTGAAGTCGGATAGCATGATGCCTCCAGCTTTGTTCTTTTTGCTTAGGATTGTCTTGGCTATGCAGACTCTTTTCTGGTTCCATATGAAATTTAAAGTAGTTGTTTCTAATTCTGTGAAGAAAGTCAATAGTAGCTCAATGGGGACAGCATTGAATCTATCAATTACTTTGGTATGGCCATTTCCACAATATTGATTCTTCCTATCCTTAAGCATGGAATGTTTTTCCATTTGTTTGTGTCCTTTCTTATTTCCTTGAGCAGTGGAGCAGTGGTTTGTAGTTCTCCTCGAAGAGGTCCTTCACATCCCTTGTAAGTTGGATTCCCAGGTATTTTATTCTCTTTGTAGCAATTGTAAATGGGAGTTCACTCATGATTTGGCTCTCTGTTTGTCTATTATTGGCGTACAGGAATGCTTGTGATTTTTGCACATTAATTTTGTATTCTGAGCCTTTGCTGAAATTGCTTATCAGCTTGAGGAGATTTTGGCCTGAGACAATGGGGTTTTCTAAATAAGGAATCATGTCCTCTGCAAATAGAGACAATTTGATTTCCTCTCTTCCTATTTGAATACCCTTTATTACTTTCTCTTGCCTGATTGCCCTGGCCAGAACTTCCAATACTATGCTTAATAGAGGGCATCCTTGTCTTATGCAAGTTTTCAAAGGGAATGCTTCCAACTTTTGCCCTTCAGTATGATATTGTTTATGGGTTTGTCATAAATAGCTCTTATTATTTTGAGATATGTTCCATCAATACCTAGTTTATTGAGAGTTTGAGCATGAATGGGGTGTTGAATTTTATCAAAGGCCTTTTCTGCACCTATTGAGATAATCATGTGGTTTTTGTCATCAGTTCTGTTTATGTGATGTATTATGTTTATCGATTTGCTTATATTGAACCAGCCTTGAATCCCAGGGATGAAGCCGACTTGATCATGGTGGATAAGCTTTTTGATGTGCTGCTGGATTTGGTTTTCCAGTATTTTATTGAGTATTTTCACATCGATGTTCAGCAGGGATGTTGGCCTGAGATTTTCTTTTTTTGTTGTGTCTCTGCGAGGTTTTGGTATCAGGATGATGTTGGCCTCATAAAATGAGTTAGGGAGGAGTCCTTCTTTTTCTATTGTTTGGAATAGTTTCAGAAGGAATGGTACCAGCTCCTCTTTGTACCTCTAGTAGAATTCAGCCTTGAATCTGTCTGGTCCTGGGCTTTTTTGATTGGTAGGCTATTAATTACTGCCTCAATTTCAGAACTTATTACTGGTCTATTCAGGGATTTGACTTCTTCCTGATTTAGTCTTAGGAGGGTGTATGTGTCCAGGAATTTATCCACTTCTTCTAGATTTTCTAGTCTATTTGCATAGAGGTGTCTATAGTATTCTCTGATGGTAGTTTGTATTTCTGTGGGATCAGTGGTGATCTCTGCTTTTCATTTTCGTTGTGTCTATTTGATTCTTCTCTCTTTTTTATTAGTCTGGCTAGTGGTATATTTTGTTAATCTTTTCAAAAACCAGCTCCTGGATTCACTAATTTTTTGAAGAATTTTTTCATGTCTCTTTCTCCTTCAGTTCTGCTCTGATCTTAGTTATTTCTTGTCTTCTGCTAGCTTTTGAATTTGTTTGCTCTTGCTTCTCTAGTTCCTTTAATTGTGATGTTAGGGTGTTGATTTTATATACTTCCTGCTTTCTCCTGTGGGCATTTAGTGCTATAAATTTCCCTGTAAACACTGCTTTAGCTATGTCCCAGAGATTCTGGTACAATGTGTCTTTGTTCTCATTGGTTTCAAAAAACTTATTTATTTCTACTTTAATTTTGTTATTTACCCAGTAGTCATTCAGGAGCAGGTTCTTCAGTTTTGTGCAGTTTTGAGTGAATTTCTTAATCCTGAGCTCTAATTTGATTGCACTGCAGTCTGAGAGACTGTTTTTTATGATTTTTATTCTTTTGCATTTGCTGAGGAGTGTTTTACTTCCAATTATGTGATCAGTTTTAGAATAAGTGTGACGTAGTGCTGAGAAGAATGTATGTTCTGTTGATTTCGGGTGGAGAGTTCTGTAGATGTATATTAGGTCTGCTTGTTCCAGAGCTGAGTTCAATCCCTAAATATCCTTGATAATTTTCTGTCTCAGTGGTCTAATATTGGCAGTGTGGTGTTAAAGTCTCCCACTATTATTGCATGAGAGTCCAAGTCTCTTTGTAGGTCTCTAAGAATTTGCTTTGCGAATGTGGTTGCTCCTGTATTGGGTGCATATATATTTAGGATAGTTAGCTCTTCTTGTTGCATTGATCCCTTTACCATTATGTAATGCCCTCCTTTGTCTTTTTTGATCTCTGTTGACTTAAAGGCTGTTTTATCAGAGACTAGGATTGCAACTCCTATCATTTTTTGCTTTCCATTTGCTTGGTAAATATTCTTCCATCCCTTTATTTTGAACCTATGTGTGTCTTTGCACATGAGATGGGTCTCCTGAATACAGCACACTGATGGGTCTTGACTCTTTATCCAATTTGCCAGTCTGTGTTTTTTAATTGGGGCATTTAGCCCATTTACATTTAAGGTTAATATTGTTATATGTGAATTTGATCCTGTTATTATGATACTAGCTGGTTATTTTGCCTGTTAATTGTTGCAGTTTCTTCATAGTGTCGATGGACTTTACAATTTGGTATGTTTTTGCAGTGGCTAGTACCGGTTTTTCCATTCCATATTTAGTGCTTCCTTCAGGAAGCACTGTAAGGCAGGGTTGGTGGTGACAAAACCTCTCAGCGTTTGCTTGTCTGTAAAGGATTTTATTTCTCCTTCGCTTATGAAGCTTAGTTTGGCCAGATACAAAATTCTGGGTTGAAAATTCTTTTCTTTAAGAATGTTGAATATTGTCCCCCACTCTCTCCTGGCTTGTAGGGTTTCTGCAGAGAGATCTGCTGTTAGTCTGATGGGCTTCCGTTTGTGAGTAACCTGACCTTTCTCTCTGGCTACCCTCAACATTTTTTCTTTCATTTCAACCTTGGTGAATCTGACAATTATTTGTCTTGGGGTTGCTCTTCTCCAGGACTATCTTTGTGGTTTTCTCTGTATTTCCTGAATTTGAATGTTGGCCTGTCTTGCTAGGTTGGGGACGTTCTCCTGGATAATATCTTGAAGAATGTTTTCCAACTTGATTCCATTCTCCCTGTCACTTTCAGGTACACCAATCAAGCATAGTTTTTGTCTTTTCACATGGTCCCCTATTTCTTGGAGGCTTCGTTCATTCCTTTTCATTCTTTTTTCTCTAATCTTGTCTTCATGCTTTATTTCATTAAGTTGATCTTCAATCTCTGATATCCTTTCTTCCTCTTGATCAGTTCAGCTGTTGATACTTGTGTATTCTTCACAAAGTTCTCTTGCTGTGTTTTTCCATCAGGTTATTTATGTTCTTCTCTAAACTCGTTATTCTAGTTAGCAACTCTTTTTCAAGGTTCTTAGCTTCCTTGCATTGGGTTAGAACATGCTCCTTTAGCTCAGAGTAGTTTCTTATTACCCACCTTCTGAAGCCTACTTCTGTCAATTCATCAAACTCATTCTCCTTCCAGTTTTGTTCCCTTGCTGGCAAGGAGTTGTGATCCTTTGAAGGAGAAGAGGCGTTCTGGTTTTTGGAATTTTTAGCCTTTTTGTGATAGCTCTTCCTCACCTTTGTGGATTATCTACCTTTTGTCTTTGATGTTGGTGACCTTTGGATGGGGTTTTTGTGTGGATGTCCTTTTTGTTGATGTTGATGCCATTCCTTTCTGTTTGTTAGTTTTCCTTCTAACAGTCAGGCCCCTCTGCTGCAGGTCTGCTGGAGTTTGCTGGAGGTCCATTCCAGACCCTGTTTGCCTGGATACCACCAGCAGTGGCTGCAGAACAGCAAAGATTGCTGCCTGTTCCTTCCTCTGGAAGCTTCATCCCAGAGGGGCACCTGCCAGATGCCACCTGGAGCTTTCCTGTATGTGGTGTCTATTGACCCCTGCTGGGAGGTGTCTGTCCCTTAGCAGAGCGCTGTGCTAAGAGGTCTGCTGCTCTCTTCAGAGCCAGCAGGCAGGAAAGTTTAAGTCTATTGAAGCTGTGCCCACATCTGCCCTTTTCCTTTCCCCCAGGTGCTCTGTCCCAGGGAGATGGAACTTTTATCTATAAGGCCCTGTCTGGGGCTTCTGACTGTCTTTCAGAGATGCTGTGCCCAGAGAGGAGAAATCTAGAGACGAAGTCTGGCTACAGCAGCTCTGCCAAGCTGCAGTGGGCTCCACCCAGTTTGAACTTTCTGGTGGCTTTGTTTACACTGTGAGGGGAAAACTGCCTACTCCCCCCCACCAAGCTCAAGCATCCCAGGTCGACTTCAGACTGCTGTGCTGACAGTGAGAATTTCAAACCAATAGATCTTAGCTTGCTTGGCTCTGTGCAGGTGGGATCCACTGAGCTAGACCACTTGACTCCCTGGTTTCAGCCCCCTTTCCAGGAGAGTGAACGGTTCTGTCTCACTAGTATTCCAGGCACCACTGGGGCACCAAAAAAAAAAAAAAACAAAACGCCTGCATCTTGCTCAGTGTCTGCCCAAACAGCCGCCCAGTTTTGTGCTTGAAACCCAGGGCCCTGGTGGTGTTGGCACCCAAGGGAATCTCCTGGTCTGCAAGTTGTGAAGACCGTGGAAAAAGCATAGTATCTGAACCAGAGTGCACCATTTCTCAAGGCACAGTCCCTCACGGCTTACCTTCACTAGGGGAGGGAGTTCCCTAACCCCTTGCACTTCCCAGTTAAGGTCATGCCCCACCCTGCTTCAGCTGGCCCTCTATGGGCTGCATGCACTGTTTAACCAGTCCCAATGAGATTAGCCAGGTACCTAAGTTGGAAATGCAGAAATCACCTGCCTTCTGCCTTGATCTTGCTGGGAGCTGCAGACTGGAGCTGTTTCTACCCAGCCATCTTTCCAGCCACACCTATATACAATTTTTATTTGTAAATTATACCTTAAGAAAGTTGGGGCAGGGGGAAGAAAAATAAAGTCCATTTTGTCTAGCATTGGTATAGCCACTCCAGCTGTCTTTTGGCTACCATTTGCATGGAATATCTTTTTCTGTCCTTTCACTCTCAATGCTTTCATGTCTTTCAATCTAAAGTGAGACTTGTAGACTTGTAGACAGCATATAGTTAGATAATATTTTAAACCATTCTGTCAGTCTCTGTACTCTAATTGATCACTTTAATCCATTTACATTTAAAGCTATTGCTTATAAGTAAGGACTTATATCTGGCATTGTACTACTTGGTTTTTTATGTCTTATTTTTATTTTTATTCCTTATTGCCTCTAATTTTGATTTTTTTGTGTTTGATTAACTTTTTTAGTGTAAATCTTTTCCCCAACTTTATTTTCTATATATTTTTAATTGTTTTCTTATTGGCTACCATATTAACATCCCAAATTTATAACATGTTAGTTTGAATTGAAACCATCTTACCTTCAATAGCATATAAAAACCCTGCTCCTATACAGCTCTGTCCCCACTGTATGTTGTTACTGTCACAAAATGCATCTTTATTATTGTGTGCCCATTAACATAGTCTTATAATTATTGTTCTATGAATTTGTCTTTTCAATCAGATAGTTAAAAAAAGAAAGTATTACAGATTAGAACATGCAGTAATACTGGCTTCGTATTTACTCATGTAGTTACATTTACCTGAGTTCTTCATTTCTACATATGGCTTCAAGTTACTATTCAGTGTTTCTTCATTTCATCCTGAAGGATCGTAGTTCATCCTCATCCAGTTTCGAAAAGAGTTTGACCATTACTTATAAAGTTAAATATACACTTACATATGACCCAACAATTCCACTCCTAGTTATCTACTTAAGTGAAATATTTATACATGAAGTTTTGTCCATGAATTTCCATAACCATGTTACTCAAAATGCCCTAAAAGTGGGAATCATCTAAATTTCCAATAACTTATAAATGGAAAAATAAAATGTAATATGTACATGTAATAGAATACTACTTGGCAGTAAAAACGACTGAATTGTTGATACCTGCAGCAACATGAATGAATGTCCAACATCATGCTACATAAAATTTGCCAGACAGAAAGAAAACTCCAGGCTTCATAATTTCATTCACACGAAATTCTAGGAAAGCCTCAACTGTAATGACAGATGGCCTGTGGTTGGAGTTGGGGTGGGGATTGACTGCAAAGAAAATTTGGATGTTTGTCTCTAAAACCTGCTTGCCATGAGGATTTTATGACTCTATATATTTACTAAAGTTCAAAGAATTCAAAACACTGAAAATTGGTGAATTTAATGCACACAATATGTGCCTATGAAGCCATAAAGCAAAAGAGTTAATTGGTCCCTTCTGTAAATATAGTGATACTATGGTATACTATGGTAACTATATATTCACTTTTCCTTTAATTCTATACCAGCTATGTGCCAGATACCCTTCTCTCTGCCTTTATGTGACACTGTTGAACAAAAGTCATCATTCCTCCAACCACTTAAAGCAGGTGGTCAGACTCCTCAGGATTTCTCTCTAGTAATTTGGTGAAAAGTCTGAGATGGTCATTGGATCTATGCTGTCTTGCTGATGCTATCCAGCCACTTCCTCCTTTCAGCCTCATATCTTCCTGCTGCATGACCTGCAAAATGTGTCCTCTCTCACCCTCAGTCTCCTCTTCTTCAAAGTGCAGATAATAACAGAATCTACCTCTAGAGTTGTTCTGAATGGTACACGAGTTTAACATTTATAAAAATCTTAGAACAAAGTCAAGTACATAGTAATCTATGTTAAATAAAATCATTCTGAAACACCCTTCTCACAGTTATCCCAGTTGCCCTTGCTTGTAGGACTTAGAACAATGTTCAATATCATAGCAAGTGATGCAATTTTACTCAGCAATTTAAAAACAGTTATTGACTTCCCATTGCTTTCAGAGAAAAGCCTAAACTTGTTATAATCATCTACAAGAACTTCAACACGGCCCTTACGACCCTCTCTAGTCTCAGTCAGTAAGTCAATAAATATTTATCAGGCATTCTCTGTTGTCCCTCTCTGTGCCATGCACTGGGGATGTTTTTGAGCTACTATAAATAGTAATGTTTTTCAAATTTCAGTTTTCAGCTGTTCATTGCCAGTGTGTAGACATATAACTAATTTTTAAAATACTGACCTTGTTTCCTACAACCTTGTTAAACTCACTTATTCATTCTAATAGCTTTAAAATTGATTTTACAGAATTTTTAGTCATGTCATCTGAATTTAAAGGTGGTTTTATTTCTTTCTTTCCAATCTATACCTTTTCTTTTCTGCTTCTCACTTTATTCCACTGGCTAAGTTGATGATATGATGTTGAATAAGACCGGGTGTCCTTGTGTTGTTCCGGATCTTAGTGGGGAAATCATTCAGTCGTTCAGAATTAAGCTTAATTGTAGCAGAAGAATCTTAGTGGATACTCTTTATCAGATTGAGGAAATTTCCTTATATTCTCTCTCTCTCTCTCTCTCTCTCTCTCTCTCTCTCACTTTGGGAGGCTGAGGCAGGTGGATCACTTGAGGTCAGGAATTCAGGACCAGCCTGGCTAACATGGCAAAACCCCGTCTCTACTAAAAATACAAAAATTAGCTGGGCTTGGTGGCGAGCAACTGTAATACCAGATACTTGGGAGGCTGAAGCAGGAGAATCACTTGAACCTGGAAGGTGGGTGTTGCAATGAGCCGAAATCATGCCATTGCACTCCAGCCTGGGTGACAGAGTGAAACTCCTTCAAAAAAAAAAAAAAAAAAGACAGGCAGAAAGAAAAAGAAAACACAGTGTACTATGATCGCTAACACACAATTTTCCTAATGTGTGCTTTTCAACACAATAGATCAACAATGCTGTAGGATCTGTACACATTTTATTTTACTTTTACCTGCAATAACATTTGACATGACTGGTACCTGCCTCCTTCCATCTCTCTTCTGGCCTTCCACGGTGCTGCAATCCTCCAATTTTCCTACTCCACAGCTGATTGCTCTTGAGATAATATTCTACACAGAGTGTCCTTCCAAAGTCATTTCCTTCTGCCACAGATACAGTGAATGTGATACAAGTTTTCTGTTATTGCCGGTGGCCTCAAAAGCAGTCAATGATCTGTATTCTAGCATCGCTCAACTGCTAAGGAAAAAAAAAACTAGATAATGAGAAAAGTCAAGCCTTTTTTCTGGCTTTAGTCTGGAGAGCTAGCCTGATTCCAGCTTCTTGGTGAGAAAGAGGATTTGAGGGGCAGTGAAAGAAACTCACATTCTGGATACAAAAAAATGGCCATGTTCTGCCATCCCTGGAAGCAGCTGGGTTCCCGTCAGGCAGTGTGGGATTATGTGCTTGAGTTTCAGGGGACGTCTGCGTGTGAGTCTAAGTAGAGTAACTGAATATGTGCACGTGTGGAGATGAGTGTGTGTGTTTGCCCATACATGTCTCACTTACACAGCACAATTGTCAGTGTCAACTTCGTACAAACAATAAACACCTATCACCACTGCCCATTTAACATACATTCATTCTTTCAACACTCATCTCAGTCATACCTGGAGGTTTGCCCAATATCCCCACTCCACAGATAAAGAGATTGTGGTGCAGAGATCAATGTGTCCCAGTCACAGGTTCCTACGTGAAAAAGCCAAAATATAAACCTGGTGTATGGCCTCAGTGCTGATGCTCTGGCCTGCTGAACTGTGCTTATCCCTCAGCAATGGAATCATTAGTCACTGCACAGGAAGCTCCAGGTTCTAGAGTACCTGGCTAGAAGTGCCCGAGCCTACAGAGGTCCAAAATACTGTTTAGCGTGATAAGGTGGCCTCAGTGCTACCATAAACCAAAGTAGTTGTAGGTGCATTGTTATGCAGACTTTGGCATCTTCATTAGTGTGAAGAGCACATGGAAAGTCCATGTGCTTCTAGTCTGCTTCCACATTCACAGCACGAAAGGCACCATGTAAGACAACCTGGTCAACCTCTGCTAATTCTGGATCACTCATCAGCAAGTGTCCCAAAGCAGATAAGAATTATGGAGATCGTTTTGTGCATTTGACAACACCATAACCATGAGCTCTGGAAATTCTGAGCTCCTGCAAGCTACACACCCTGGGAAATGAGACAGAACTTGAACATGTCGCTTGGTTTTTAGCCTAATGTCCGTCCCACTGTTACAGCTCCCTCATACAGCTGAGCTAGAGTGATTAGTGTTCAACCCATTCCTCCTCTCCTTAATGGGCTTTCTCTCTGTTGGATACTGCTAGCATGAACAGCCACCTCATGGCCGGAGGACTGGATGCCTTGTGAGGAGTCAGGAAGACAGAATGGAGGAGTTCAAGGAGTCCAAGGGACTTGACATTATCATATTCCATGGCTCATAGCAGCCATGCAAGGGACATATTCAACATCTGTGAGGGTACCACATGGCGGTAGCTGACTGTGGGGACTACAGTACATGCAAGGACACACCAATGTTTGGGAGGTACTTTATCTAGATCAGAAAAGAGAAGAAGTGATCGATGTGCACAACAGTGTGCAAATGGCGACGATGGGCTAGCAATAGCTGATGTCAGGCTGCTGGCAGAGAGGACAAGACATGATGGAAACAACATTGGCTACAAGTCTACAGAGGTCTGGGGATGACCTGGATGCTTCCTTTGAAACTGGTAAGGTTGTCCATTTATACCTATAACATTGGCTGCTTTTGAAGTCGCTGCTGGATGCTCTTATTACCTGCAGCTGTGTCCCTACCCTCAGATATGCAAGAGAAGATCTGTTTGCCTACTGGGATGACCTGATATACCTCCTTAGAGGCTAACAGAGGTACACAGCATCAGCCAGCTTGTGACACAATAAACATACCCATGTTGGTGACAGAGGACAAGAAAAGCCCAGTGGACACGGAGCTGCATGGAGAAGGAGACCAAGGTCAGTTCAGGATGGGGAGCCTTCCCATGGTCGATAATGGGGCCACCTGTTGTGCTCATGACGATTGGGAAACAATTCTAGCTATCTCATTCATATACTGTGCATGTAGTAACACACTCACTCCCTTAGTCAGAGCACCTACTGGTCCTGACCCAGGCAGCAGCCACAGCCATAACACCAGAGGGCCACGCAACTGTGCTTACAGGAGCTGCAATGATGCAGAAACCCAGTTACTGGGACTTATGAAGGTCCAGGATCATCTCAGCCTTGCAGAGTATAGAAGACACAAAATAAACAGGACTGTGGCTAGAGAGTCTCCCACCTCAAGAATAAAACCTCAAGTAAAAGGAAGAAAAAGGAGAAAACATCCTTCCATAAAAGCCCTTCCCAAGATGGTAGGATGGAGGAGGACATATCCCTCCAAAGCTCCTGTGGGACCACTCAGGGAGATCAAAAGTTCGTGAGTCACAGGAGTTCAAGGAACCAAGAACATGGGTCCTCCCCCTGGTTCCTCCCTGCACCACCAGCCCCCCACCAGAGAGGTCTGGGTTACCAACAGCTTGGGGAAGTTGAGCTGTAGCTGTGTCACACAGGGCACCATCATAAAGAGTTTCACTTCCCGTCCGGGTGCGTTGGCTCACACCCATAATCCCAGTACTTTGGGAGGCCAAGGCAGATGAATCACTTGAGGTCAGGAGTTCAAGACCAGCCTGGCCAACATGGCAAATCCCTGTCTCTACTAAAAATACAAAAATTAGCCAGGCATGGTGGCAAGTACTTGTAATCCCAGCTACTCTGGAGGCTGAGGCAGAAGAATTGCTTGACCCCGGGAAGCAGACATTGCAGTGAGCCGAGATCTAGCCACTGCACTCCCACCTGGGCAACAAGAATGAAACTCTCTCTCTAAAAAAATAGAGTTTCACTTCCCACCTTGTGTAGCTCTTCCTTGTCTAGAAGGGGAACACGATGAAAGTCATTAATGTAACTCAAGGATATCTAGAACTCATCTCAAATGTCATCACAATCCACTCACCCATTTCAGAGATTAGGAAACATATTTTTCTGAAATGCATCCATTTTATTTTTTATTTCTTGAAAATATTAAATGGCTACTACATTCCTGGCTCTGTGCTAACAACTGACTTACAGAAAGATAAATCAGATGCAGTGCATTCTGAGATGTATCTGATCGGGACTTAAAAGCATGAGACAGTTGGCTGTGTTTAGGAAACTAACAGCTCGGTGTCATTGGAGCAGCAGGAGATGAAGCAGGAAAGATACACCTGCGCAGGTCAAGGGGTGGGGCCTATAGAGATGTATGGGGCAGAGAAGTCATATGACCACACCTGTGCTTAGAATCGTCATTGCCCAGGTGAATGTGGGAAGACTGGGACCAGAGAAGCACTTAGGACATTATGGCCACATGGATGGAGGTGATAAAAGGCCTGAAAGATATGGGCATGGAGAGGACTCACAGACATACAACATAGGGAGTGATTTGATGTGAGTGAGGAATAGGAGAGAATATGAAATGACCCCCAGGCTTCCTACCCAGTGGTCTGGGTAGATGGTAGGGTTGTTAACAGAGGTGGAAAGGTGTAAGAAATTGAAGCAGGTGCAGCATTAATGGACTCCCTTTAGGCAAACCCTACTTGATTTTTATTTGGTATTTTTATTTGGAAGTATACTAAAGCCATCTGAAGTAAGTTTCCTCAAGATTCCTTGTCTTTAATTTCTAAGTCACCTAGGTAACTTTTTCCTTTCCTGCCAACTTTCACAATCCCTCTTCCTTTACAGAAAGTTACCTCCACAGCAGTGGTCTTCATTCTTCTTCTTGTACATGCTGTTTATAGATTGTTCTCACCACTTCTACAGGTAAACTAGTAGAATCCCAACTTGAAATAACTGAAAATAAATGTTTCATCTCGTACGATTTAAATAATAATAACATTTAAAATATCTTTTGTAAGATTATTTTTCATAAAAGAAGTCCCACATCCACCTCCCCTCAGAGACATACTAAGTCTTATAATTGTGATTCACTAGAATGAGCTGAATTAATGATAATGTCTTATTTTCTCTGCTAAGTTTTCGTGGTTTAGTATTACATGTTTTTAATCATTCAGGAATCTCAGTGCCATGCTCTGTTTCTCATAAAAGATTTGCTTATTAATCACTAGGATCCTTCACCAGTATGAACTTGTTTTATTAACTAAATCTGTGTGCAAACACATTAAGTTTAAATATTCATGACAGTAATGTGTGTATGTGATCAAGAGACCTAGGCTATAAGAAAGGCTTTTAATGAATACACTTTAAATTGAAAACCACTTTAGTTAATAAAAGATGTTCTTTTCTCAATGCACCACTCCATTCTGGATTCACCTGGGAATCCTTGAATGAACATCAGAGATTTTTATAAAAGATAATAGTGTTAAGCAACTCAATTGTGGCCACACGCAGTGGCTCACGCCTGTAATCCCAGCACTTTGGGAGGACGAGGCAGGCAGATCACGAGGTCAAGAGATTGAAACCATCCTGGCCAACATGGTGAAACCTCGTCTCTACTAAAAATACAAAACTTAGCTGGGTGTGGTGGCGCACAGGTACTAGGGAGGCTGAGGCAGGAGAATCACTTGAACCCAAGAGGCAGAGTTTGCAGTGAGCCAAGATCATGCCACTGCACTCCCGCCTGGTGACAGAGTGAGACTCTGTCCAAAAACAAAAGAAAAAGAAACTCAATGTTCCCATGGGAAAATGAGGCAAGTCTATCTAGGTCCACACTAGATTCAAAGTGTACATCATGGAATAAGACATGCAATGCATATGTAACACAATTATCATCAGTTTTCTTCATAAACACAAGAGATTTTAAGCTTTGTGCCAAAAACCTGGATGATGTGCTGTTTTCTTTCACTGAATTCAACAAGTTTTGACATTGATCATTTTTCAAAAACACATTTTGTACACAGTCAAAAAACAGCATTTTGGAGCCCAGGTAGTGCTTCCAGGAAGATATACACATACAGCTCTAAATACTTAAAGCAAGATATGGCATACAAATAATGTATGATGTGTTGTTTTCTTTCACTGAATTCAACATGCATTAACTAAGAGCAGTTTTCAAAGACACATCCTGTCAAATCTCAGAAGAAACAATTGTGAGCATAGTAACCACACACAGTTAATGTATCTTGTCCTAAAAAGTAAACACACTGTTTGGCCCAAAACCGAGATGATGTGCTGTTTTCTTTCACTGAAGTAAACGTGTTTTCACACTAATCCCTTTTGGGAAAAAAAAAGTGTTTTGTAGAAGCTCAGAAAAAAAAAAATTTGGAGCCCAGTTTGCGCTTCCAGGAAGATATGCATATAGAGCCCTAAATGCTAAAAGCAAGATATGGCACACAACATGGTTTCACCATGTTGGCCAGGATGGTCTCAATCTCTTGACCTCATAATATTTTCTTTTATTGAATTCAACGTGTATTAACTAAGAGCAGTTTTGAAAGACACATCTTCTTTAATCTCAGAAAAGTCAATTGTGAGCCTAACAGGCCCACACAGAACATGCGAGTGTCTAGCCCTAAAAGGTAAATGCAAGCTTTGTGTCAAAAACCTAGATGTTGCCTTGTTTTCTTTCCTGAACGATACATGTTTTGACGTTGATCACTTTTCAAAAATATGGTTTGTACAAGCACACACACACACACACACACACACACACACACACAAATTTTAAAGCCCAGTTAGCACTTCCAGGAAGATATGCATATACAGCCATAAATGCTAATAGCAAGATATGGCACACAGATAATGTATGATGTGCTGTTTTCTTTCTCCGAACTCAACAAGTATTAACTAAGAGCAATTTTAAAAGGCACAACTTGTCAAATCTCAGAAAACACAGTTATGAGCACAGTTTACCCACACAAAACATGCGAGTATCTAGGCATAAAAAATACATGCAAGCTTTGTGCCAAAAACCTAGATGATATGCAGTTTTCTTTCACTGAATTTAACATGTTTTGACATTGATCACTTTTTAAAAATACATTTTGTACACACTCAGAAAATAACATTTGGGAGCCCAGTTAGAGCTTCCAGGAAGATATGCGTAGACAGCCCTAGATACTTAAAGCAATTTATGGCACACAAATTATGTATGATGTGCTGTCTTTTTTCACTAAATTAAACATGCATAAACTGATAGCAGTTTTCAAAGACACCTCTTCTTAAATCTCAGAAAAAACAATTTTGAGCATAGTAGGCCCACACAGAAAATGTGAGTATCTAGCACTGAAAGGTAAATGAAGCTTTGCGCCAAAAATGTAGATGATGTGCTGTGTTTTTCTCGTTGAACTCACCATGTTTTGACATTGATCACCTTCCAAAAACACGTTCTGTGCAAGCTCCCTGGCAAAAAAACATTTTAAAGCCCAGTTAGTGCTTCCAGAAAGATATATATATACAATCCTAAATGCTAAAAGCAAGATATGGCACACAAATAATGTATGATGTGCTGTTTTCTTTCACTGAACTCAACATGCATTAACTAAGAGCAGTTTTCAAAGACACATCTTGTCAAATCTCAGAAAACACAATTCTGAACATCGTAGGCTCACACAGAAATATGTCAATACGTAGCCCTACAAGGTAAACACAAGCTTTTTGTTAAAAAACAAAATGGTGTGCTGTTTTCTTTCACTAAACTCAGCATGTTTTTCAATTGATCACTTCTCAAGAATATGTTTTGTACAAGCTGAGGAACACAATATTCAGAGCCCAGTTCGTGCTTCCAGGAAGATATGCATATAGAGCCACAAATGCTAAAAGCAAGATATGGCACACAAATAATGTATGACGTGCTATTTTCTTTCACTGAATTCAAAGTATATTAACTAAGAGCAGTTTTTGAAGACACATCTTGGCAAATCTCAGAAAACACAATTCTGAGCACAGTACACTCACAAAGAACATGAGAGTATTTATCCCTAAAAGTTAAATGCAAACTTTCTCCCAAAAACTTAGATGATGTGTTGTTTTCTTTCACTGAATTCAAGGTATTTTGAAATTGATCACTTTTAAATAACACATTTTCTACAAGCTCAGAAAGTAACATTTTGGAGCCCAGTTAGCACTTCCAGGAAGACATGCATATACTCCACTAAATGCTAAAAGCAAGATATGACATACAAATAATGTATGATGTGCTTTGTTTTTTCACTGAATTCAACATCTATTAACTAAGAGCAGTTTTTAAAGGGACATCTTGTCAAATCTCAGAAAACACGATTATGACCATAGTAGGCTTATACAGAAAATGTGAATATCTAGCCCTAAAAGGTGAACACAAGATTTATGTTAGAAAACTAGATGATGTGCTGGTTTTTTTCACTGAACTCAACATGTTTTGTCGTTGATAACTTTTCAAAAACAGTTTTTGTAGAATCTCAAAGTAAAACATATCAATGCCCAGTTAGTGCTTCCAGGAAGATATATACATGTATCCCTAAATGTTAAAGGCAAGATATGGTGCACAAATAACGTAAGATGTGCTTTTTTACTGAGTTCAATATGTACTAACCAAGAGCAGTTTTCAAAGACACATCTTGTCAAATCTCAGAAAACTCAATTCTGACCACAGTAGGCTGACGCAGAACATGCACCTTCCAGAGCTGAAAAGTAAACTCAAGGTTTGTGCAAAAGCAAAGATGATGTGCTGTTTTCTTTCACTGAATTCAGCATGTTTTGACATTGATCACTTTTCAAAAACACATTTTGTACAAGCCCAGAAAAAACATTTCTGAGTCCAGTTAGTGCTTCCATAAAAATGTGCATATACAGCCCTAAATTCTAAAAGCAATTTATGGCACACAAATAATTTATGACGTGCTCTTTTCTTTCACTAAATTCAACATGTGTTAATGAAGAGCAGTTTCTAAAGAAACATCTTGTTAAATCTCAGACAACACAATTCTGAGCAGAGTAGGTTCACACACAACATGTGAGTATGTAGTCCTAATAAATCAATCCAAGCTTTGTGCCAAAAACCTAGATCATGTGGTTTTCTTTCATTGAATCCAACATGTTTTGACATTGATCACTTTTTAAAAAGACGTTTAGCATGAGCTAAAAATAATTTTTAAAAAATTCACAGCCCAGTTAGTGCTTCCAGGGAGATAGGCTTCTACAGCCCTGAATGCTAAAAGCAAGATATGGCCCACAAATAATGTATGATGTGCTGTTTTATTCACTGCATTTAATGTGTATTGACTAAGAGCAGTTTTCAAACATATATCTTTTCAAATATGAGAAGAAATAACTGTGAGCAATGTAGGCTCACACAGAAAATGCAAATACCTAGCCCTGGTAAGTATATGCAAGCTTTGTGTTAAAAACTACTTGAGGTGCTGTTTTTCACTGTACTCAACATGCTTTGACGTTGATCATGTTTTAAAAATACGTTTTGTAAAATCTCAAAAATAGTACTTGAAAGCCCAGTAGCACTTTCAGGAAGATATGCATATAGAGCCCTAAATGCTAAAAGCAAGATATGACACACAAATAATGCATGACATGCTGTTTTCTTTCACTGAATTCAACATGTATTAACTAAGAGCAGTTTCTAAAGACATATCTTGTCAAATCTCAGGAAATACAATTCTCGTTTTTTGTATTTTTTAGTAGAGATGGGGTTTCACCGTGTTAGCCAGGATAGTCTCCATCTCCTGACCTCGTGATCCGCCCGTCTCGGCCTCCCAATGTCTGATCACTTTTAACTAGAGTTAGGCCTGAGGCATTTGCAAGAGTACTTTCATTTGGCCCCAAGCTGTCGCACCTTCTGGGCCCACCAGAAATTCTTGATTTCTTTTATACCCTGCTGGGCAGGCTTCTCTAAGGTAGTTATCCTCAGATCAAATCTCACGAATCCTTGCGGACCTTGTAGTCTACGTTGCTCACTGGAGAGGAGAGACCATCTGCAGCCACTCTTTGCCCCTCCCTGAAATGGCCATTCCAAAGAAAGCTGCCTGTGTTCTCACTGGCTGATATCTATCCCCATTTTAACCCAATTAGGGTGAAGCTGACCCACATTTGGGGTTTGGTCACAGCGCTGGCCCTCTGTTGTTCTCTGTGGCAGCTGGCTGTCTGCATTCTGCAAGATGCAATGCCTGGAGGCTTCATCCATTCGAACCCAGACGACGTGGAATGGAGTGGAAAGGCTGAGCCCAAAAGCCTCAAGAGAGCCAGATGCAAAACACTAGACTGTGTCCTACCAGAAGGCAGTTTTCTCAAGAAATCTTGATAAAGATCACTCCAAAACTATGAGCCTTATTTACTGTGGAGAAGTGGGAAGCTTAGCTGAGGACTTCTCTCTTTAGCTGGTGATAATTGATTTCTATCTATACCTGGGAATTTATGTTTGAATTAGTGATCTCTCTACCCCTAGTTCTCTTTAGGTTTTATCTGTGTACACAGGGCCACAGGTGAGTGAGGGCATCTACACACCCTGAACAACCACCCTGATGGTACCTCCCATTCCCCATCTTCCACTTATCTTTGGAAGAAGATATTTTCATTTGGGTTTGGGTTTTAGGTCAATTATAGCAACAGTTTAGAGATGACCCCTTTTCCCACACCATCTTTTGATGCTGAGGTATTTGTCAATCAGGGTGGTGTCAGGAGATGAACCACACCAGTAATTTAAGCAGGAAACATTTCAGAGCTGTTAAACCGTAAAGAGTAGTTAACTTGTGAAAAGGATTAAAAAAAAAAAAACTGTTAAGCCATTCACAAGTAGCAGATTCAGAAAGCAGCTACTTACTCATGCTGAGGGAAGCTGGTCAGCGAAGGAACTAAGAGCTTGGGAATGAGACTCCAGGCAAGACCGAAATTCAGACTTTTCCAAAAGACCTCGGCTTTGCTGTGACCTCCAGCCTGCAGGTGGCCAAGATGCTTGCCAGAGTGTGTGAGCAGGCGCTGGTCCACAGAAGGGTCTGTCATTGCCCAGGGGCAGGTAGGTGGGCTGGAGCAGTTCCGTAGGATCAGCTCCAGGGTGGGGAGGCAGTTGCCTGAAGATGCAGCAGGAGCTCATCTGTAGAAGTGTCAGCCAGGGAATTTAAGTCTGAATTGATCATCTTTCCCCCATTTCCCTTTTAGGGATCTGGAAAATTGAGTCCTAGGCTAAACAGATGCCTTCTTTGGCAGTATACAACGTAGGCCAGAAATGGTGGCTCATGCCTATAATCCAAGTGCTTTGGGAGGTAAATGCTGGAGGAGGCCAGGAGTTTGACACTGGCCTAGGCAACAGAGTGAGGCCCCATTTCTACATGAATATTAATTAGCTGGGCATAGTGCTGCCTACCTGCAGTCCCAGTTACTTGGGAGGCTGAGGTAGAAGGATCACCGAGCCCAGGAGTTTGAGATTGCAGTGAGCTATGAATGTACCTCTGCAGTCCAGCCTGTGTGATACAGCAAGACCCTGTCTCACAACAAACAAACAAACAGAAAAGACAAAAGAAAAAGAAAAAAGAATATATCATGGAAAAGGAGATGAATGTTTGGTAGTCAGCAGCCTATTGCTGTGATAAGGGGGTTTTGGCAACCAAGTGTTAAATATAGTGGACCCCAAGTTTCTCTTCCAAGAATCAGTATGTCAGTATGTCTGTATGTTCAACTCTTTTATTCTTTGATTCTCCATTTTAAAGTTTAACTTCTTAGTTCTCTTCTCCCCCTTGCTTCTAGTTTCAGTAAACAACCTTCCTGCCAGTCCCAATCAGTAGTTCACATCTGTTCCCCTGGTCACCTGCTCCATCCTGACTCATCCCAGTCACCTGCTTTGACCTGAGTCACCCCTGGTCACCTGCTCTGACCTAAGTCACTTTGAGTTACCTGTTCCTAACTGTCCTTTCTGCCAAACTACTCACCTTGCCACTCTGGCTCATACCCCTGCTCTCTTTAAAATAGCCAATCAGAATTAGCTTAGACTGTGTGGTCCAACTGTAGCCAATAGGGGAAATATACACCAGTAGGGGCTACCTGCGTCAGGAATAAGAACTCCTTTCCCTTCCCTGTCCAGGTGTGCTCTTGCCATTACTCTATTCATGAGTCGCACCCTTCAATAGAAGTAAAAATTGCCTTGCTGAGAAAACTAAATTTATGTTCCAGTGCTATTTCTTTGTGGCACCAGGGAACGAGCATTTCTAACAATTGGGCTAACTGTAATGGCTTTGCTCTTGCAGGGGCCACCCTCATTTCCCACCTATTCTACCATAGGTTGTGATATTTAGGCTGCTGAGATTGGAGACACAAGGCTCACACATAGAATGAGAGGGAAGTTGACCAAAGAAAGGCCCTGAGATGTAGGGCCAAATTCCAGGACCCAGGAGGAAGCACTCATGGTGAACAAGTGCCTATGGTCAAGCTAGCTGAGTAACTCTTGTTCTAGGAGTGAGGTGGTGACTGCTTTTGGTTGGGGGACCTTTCTGGCAATTTTCAACCAGGGAGCAGACCAGTGGTCTGCAGCCGGGCAGTGGGAATTACTGCTCTATGAGGTCACTGCTTATTCTAACCCCAGAAGCCAAGCCATATCCGCCTCAGCCACCACAGGAAGGGGGAACTGCAGGGCACCCCTATAGGCACTATCCCTCCCAGGGTTAGCAAATTCCTAGAGATGGCAAAGAGTGTGCCTTTCATGTGCAAACCAACCAATCCAGAGCTCATAGCCTGAAGCACTTTCTTTACTGGGCTCTCACACTCTGGGCCACTATCCACCTGCCCTCATCATTCCAACTCCAGGTACCAGACAACTAGGTATCTAGTTGTCTGTCCCTGTGCCCCAGAGCCCACCAAAATTATTCAAACTAGCCATGCCTAAACCTGCTTGCTTTGCTTCCCCTGTTCCTTCCCAAGGGAAACCACAATAGAGACTCTTGCCTTCTGCCTCCTGACCACCCTGGTGCCTCCCTGTATGGCCCTGTGTGGCACAGTATGTCCCCTTTTCTTGAAATCTGTGAGTATAACAAGCTTTTTTCTTTATACCAGTCATTTCTGTGTCTGCCTGTCTTGCCATACCTGTTTAAAAACAAATCCCAGGCACCCTTAAAACACTGTGTCACATCGTGGTCTTGATTCAAAACACAGACTGCATCCTTAAGACAGAACTCCCATATGTCAGGGTGCTGTCTCTCAATTCATGCCATAACTGAGTCTTCAGCAAGTCACTCCACTTTTACTTAAGCCAGCCACTTCCAGGCAATGGGTACATGGTGAGACCAGTTAATTTCATGCTGCACTTCTTTTACAGTGGAATGAGTTCCCCGATTAGACACAATGCTGTGGGAAATGCCACCGTGGTGGCTAAGGATCACAGGAACTTAGACATGGTGATGCTGGAAGAAGCACTACAAGCAGGGATGGAAAATCCACATCCAGCATTCATGCCCCTTCCATGGTAGAAGAGGCCAATGGAATCAATCTGCCAGCAGGAGTCTGGCTGGTCCCAGCATTAGTGCTATATAGGGGACTTCATGTTGGTCTCTACTCCTGGCAGACTGGGTACTTGGTGTCAGTGGTGGCCAAGTCAGCCTTGGAAAGAGGGAGATTTTCTGTCTTAGTTTATTTATTGTTGTTATAACAAAATACCCAAGGCTGAGTAACTTACAAGGAAAAGATGTTTATTTGGTCCCCAGTTCTGGTGGCTGGAATGTTCAAGAGTGGGTAGCTGCATCTGGTCAGCGGCCCAGGCTGCTTAAGCTCATGACAGAAGACAGAAGGGGAGCAGGCAAAGTGACAACATGGTGAGAGAGAGAGGAGGCAAGAGAGAAAAACTGAGGAAGCCAGACTCTTTTTTTGTAACTACCTGCTCTTGAGGGAACAAATCCATTCCCGTGAGAGCAAGAACTCAATCCAATGGAGGACATTAATCTATTCCCAAGGGATCTGGCCCCATGACCCAAATGCCTCCCACCAGGCCTCACCTCCCAACATTGTCACATTGGGGATTGGATTTCAGCATGATTTTTGGAGGGGACAAACCACATCTAAGCCATGGCAGCCATGCTGATGAGCTCATGCACAGCCTCTATGCATGGCACCATGACTGGCCCTCTGTCCCTGAGTCCATTGGGCAAACACAGGGATGACTGGGGCACAAGGTTGACTGACATCTATGGAATGTGTCATTTTGTCCACCTGATTATTGAAACCTCCTCTGCAGAGAGTGTTCTCGTGCCATGTGGTGAGCGTTCATATGGAATGTCAGTGTCTGCTCATAATGTCCATTCTGAGAGGCCCAGCCCTATGCCTCTTCCCACTCGTTCTTGTCATTTTCTTTTTCTTTTTCTTTTACTCATTTTTTTTTTTCCGAGATAGAGTCTTGCTCTGTCACTCAGGCTGGAGGCTGGAGTGCAATGGCGTGACCTCAGCTCACTGCAGTCTCCACCTCCCAGGTTCAAGCAATTCTCCTGTCTCAGCCTCCCGAGTAGCTGGGATTATAGGTATGCACCACCAAGCCCAGCTAATTTTTGTTATTTGTAGTAGAGACAGGGTTTCACCATGTTAACCAGGCTGATCTTGAACTCCTGGTCTCAAGTGATCCGCCCGTCTCGGCCTCCCAAAGTGCTGGGATTACAGGCATGAGCCACTGTACCTGGCTCCTTTAATTTTCAAATCTGATCGTTGATCTTTCTGAGTCCCTGATTATCCAGCCAAACCTCCAGCAACTCCTCATGAGTCACTGTGGTCTGTATTTCTTGCAGTCTCTCAACCCAGACCAAGTTAGATCAGTGAAATATCCCCCTCAGTTTTCTACCCCAGGAAAGCCGACCTTCCCTGTTGTCGTTCAGGGCACCCTGAGTGGGGCAGCAGTGCTGCAGCTGGCCACCTTCAGGTGTCATCAGCACGTCATGCAGACACAGCTGTAAACAGGCTCAGATCTCTTCTTCCTCAGTCAATTGGTCCTAAGGAGCAGCCCAGGTGGCCTTAGGGTGGATGGGGAGACCTCTGGGTTTCTGTAAGCCCTTACACCAGAGGCCTTGGACTTGCTTCCTGCCACATCTCCCCAGAGTTCTGCTGAATATGTTCTCCTTGCTGGAATTTTTGTTTGGTTCTTGGGTGGTACTCACTCAGGAATCTTCACTGTCCCTGGTCTGGGGGTTAGGGGATGGGTGAGGGGATGGTGTCAGCTGCTGTCCTAGGCCTGAGGCCTGCACCACCCATCGTCTGGTAGTGCCCCAAGGAAGGCAGTTAGGCCTGGGACCTGGTCCTGGTCATCAGGAATGGGCCTCTGCGTGGTCCGCAGAGAAGACCTCTCTATGTCCCCTGGGATCCCAGTCTCAGCCTCCTCCTTCATTGGATGGCATTGAGTGCCAGAGCGAGGCCCTGCTCTGCCGGAGCTGTCTGCCTCCATGAGGGAAGCCAGTCAATGTGAGGTCAAAGATAGGGCAAAGAGAAAAGGGACCGGGCCTCTGGCTTCAGGTGGCCCTGAGCACCCCACGCCTGGATTCCATGTTATTCAAGGTAATACTTCTCCCCTTGTCTGAGACCATTCGAATCGGGTTTCTGGGACCTGCAGTGGGGCTCACTGACATGGTCTATAAGAGACGTTGCATGTGTGCTCTGGAAGTGTGGAGGGGAGGGGCACCCAGCAATGCTGTCATGGCCCCAGATACTGTGCAGTTGACCCTTGAACAATGCAAGGATTAGGGGCACCGACCACCACCCCCCCAACCCTTTGTAATGTATTGAGCATTATGTAGTATATAGACTACTCTTGCATTTTATTTGATCATCACAAAATTTTGAGTTAGCTGTAATATAGGACTGATACTTGAGTTATATAACAGAAGGCTGGTTCTAAGAAGCATATATTGAGTTTTTCAAGGTTTGAAAAAATAAGACTCAGTAGATCAAGGTAAATTCTAGCTATATGGCATATAAAACTAGAATTTATAAAACGGTGCATATGGGCTTCTTTGCATACTACCTTTTTTTAACTTTCCTTTAGTATATTACAGTAATTAAGCCTCAGGATTAACAAGAAATAAAATGGAGATACTTGTAACCCAGTAATGCTTTTTATTTTTAAGAGACAGGTTCAGGCCGGAGTGCAGTGGCATGATCAGAGCTCACTGCACCCTCAAACACCTAGGCTCAAGTGACCCTCCCACCTCAGCTTTCCAAGTAGCTAGGGCTAGAAGAGCACATCATCACACCTGGCTAATTAAAACTTTTTTTGTAGAGATGAGGTCTCACTATGTTGCCCAGGCTAGTCTCAAATTTCTGACCTCAAGCAATCCTCCTGCTTCGCCCTCCAAAAATGTTAGGATTATACCTATGAGCCAGCACACCTAGCCCAGAAATGTTCCCAAAAGTCAGAAAAATAAAGTTCAATGCTATTAAGAAATATTTAAAGGGATAAAAATATACCGTGGCATATGAAATGTCACAGCTCAGTCACGGTCACTAAAATATTGATTAAAATGTAAAACAGTTCAGGCAAGTCTGAGAACTAAGAGGGAAGTACAGAATTGGTTTGGAAGCCAGAATTGGGATTGTCAGAGCTGGGAAAGCAGAAGCAATGCATGAGTGTGCGCAGGACTGGAGCATGTAAGCAGCTCCATTATACGCTGTGTGTCCTCTTGTATGGCATGCCAGCTCCAGGCCAGCAGATGAGAATCACCTGATGGGTGGAAATAGTGGATTTAGATGAAATCTCAGACCATGCATCATAACTAAGAGACTTTAAATGTTTGTCGTATGGGCCATAAAACTAATAAAAGTGACAGCACAGGGACAATAGAGCAGGTCGGTAAAGTGCAGTAAGCCACCTGCCACCTCTTCCAGGGCATCAGCCATCCCAAAGAAATATTGGAGCAGCAGGATTTGACAAATCTTGTGAGAATAGCTCTCAGTTCAGAGTCCAGGGCATGATCTAGAGGACTCAGGTGTTCAGGGGTCTCTGTACCCAGGGAAGCAACTACATTCTTTTCCCAGATCTATTACTCCTCACCATGGTAACTCTGGGAAAGTCACTCAAAATGTCTACATTTTAACTCGCTGATTTGGAAAATGTAAGTTGTAGCCCCTGCTCTACGCATCCCTCGGGGCTGATGCAGGGATCACAAGAAATCACAGATCTCTTCCATGAGCTGGAAAGCATCATGCCCACACAAAGGGTGAAGTCATTTTCCATCCTCCCCTGCCCAGGAGCCATGCAAGCTCCCTCTCTGTATTCAGCCACTACTGAGTATCTGGATTATTCTTCCAGACATTGAATGATTGAACACTCTTGGACATTTACAAAGTATGAGTCTTCTTAAGGCTTTATCTGTATTTCATCCATTTTAGCCGTACGCCATAGCATAGACCATACTAATATTTCCACATTTCAGAATAGGAAACTGAGGCACAGATGGGTTCGTATCACTCTCCCAGATACGTGCAGATTCTAAGTAGGATTTGAACCCAGGCCATTCTTGGTGACTTAGATCTGCTGCCTTTCTATATTGTCTCATCTAAATAAATGTATCTGCCTGCACAGTCAGTCTGGCTCTAAGTGCAACCAACCTTGTAAGATCTTCCTAGAGTCCAACTCTGTTTCAGGTGGCATTGAAAAGCAGACAGTGAAAAACGGGATCAAAAGTTTGATCTGTGAATAAGTTTTTACTAATTTCTCTGTGGTCCTCTGCCAGCAAGATGTCAAGCGCTGTCTTTATTGTAAGACATTTCCTAGCATCTTGAAATGAAGATGCAAGAAGTTGTCCACATTGGCTTCAAAGATCAGTTGCCACCTCAAGTAGTGGGTGAAAAAATCTGCCTCTGGGAAAAAAATTCTCCCTGGTGAACATGAAGGTGGTGTGAAAATTCAATCATTAAGTTCATTTGGGTAAATTATTTCAGTTTATTTATTCAGTGCCCCATATTAGAGACATAACTCAATAAATGCTATACCATGTTCTTCATTTATTTTATGTGTGCCAATTTAAATGTATTAAGTCAATTAATAGTGGTACAACTACACAAGTAAAAATATATTGACGACTTAAAGTTTGGTTCACTTTTTTGGAAGCAGGGACTCACTCAGTCACCCCGGAGTGCAGTGGTGCAATCATGGCTCACTGCAGCCTTGAGCTCCCTGAGGCAGGTGATCCTCCCATCTCAGTGTCGAGAGTAGCTGGGACTAAGGCATGTGCCATCATGCTCACTTAATTTTTCTTTTTTTTGGGTGGGGGGTAGAGATGGGGTTTCACCATGTTGCCCAGGCTTGGTTCACTGTTTTTTGTTGTTGTTTTTTTTTGTTTTGAGACGGAGTCTAGTTCCAGGCTGGAGTGCAGTGGCACGATCTCGGCTAATTTTTTTGCATTTTTAGTATAGACGGGGTTTCACCGTGTTAGTTAGGACGGTCTTGATCTCCTGACCTCGTGATCGCCCGCTTCGACCTCCCAAAGTGCTGGGATTATAGACATGAGCCACCGCGCCTGGCTGGTTCACTTTTAATAGTAAAGGACATCTTAAATGTTTAGATATTTGCTTTCAGTTTGGGCAAGTATGAATACAGATATTATAAACCTTCCTGTATCATTTTTGTAAACATAATTTTTAAAATACAAAACTAAGGAATACTTAGGATTTTATGATTACTTGCTTGCATAGTAAGACTCAATTTTTCTTGCTAAGAATTTGGTAGAATTTACCAGTGAAACCATCAGGACGTAGTGTTTTTTGTTTTTGAAAAAAACAAGTTTGAAAAGTTAATTATTATTCAATTTCTTTTTTTTTTTTTTTTTTTTTGAGATGGAGTACTACTCTGTCACCAGGCTGGAGTGTAGTGGCGCGATCTCGGCTCACTGCAACCTCCGCCTCCCAGGTTCACACCATTCTCCTGCCTCAGCCTCCTGAATAGCTGGGACTAAAGGTGCCCACCAACATGCCCAGCTAATTTTTGTATTTTTAGTAGAGACGGGGTTTCATCATGTTGGCCAGGCTGGTCTCGAACTCCTGACCTCAAGTGATCCACCTGCCTCAGTCTCTCAAAACGCTGAGATTACAGACCAGTTCTTCAGGTGACTATTTCATGCTGATGAAGTCGCCCTCACTAGAAAGCCAAGGTTCTGTCTTCATTTCTTTCTGACGCTCTCATTTTCCTTCCTTCACCACCAAGGAGAATGGCCCAGCAGCAGCTCAGTCCATGCTTGTCAACAACCGACCTCCATATACTCCGGCCCTGGTCCATATCCCCCAAGGCTCCTTTTGTGGGATTCCTCAACAGCACCAATGCACCAACTGTCACTCTATGTTCTCCTAGACCTACAGGAGGAGTGTGCAGGTGATAAATCCAGAGGAGGAGGTGCCACCTATCACGGTAAGTTGCATTTCCTTGTCTGGAAAAGAAATGTTTTTTCAGGGGCTTCTTTCTGTATTAATGAAATGAAGATAGGAAAATCTGATCATGGCTGAGCACAGTGGCTCATGCCTGTAATCCCAGTACAGGCCAAGGTGGGCAGACCATTTGAGGTCAGGAATTTGAGACCAGACTGGCCAGTATAGTGAAACTCCATCTCTACTAAAAATACAAAAATTAGCTGGGCGTGATGGTGCATGCCTGTAGTCCAAGCTACTTGGGAGGCGGAGGCAGGCAAATCCCTTGAACCCGGGAGGTGGAGGTTGCAGTGAGCCAAGATTACATCACTGCATGCCAGTCTGGGTGATACAGCGAGACCCCGTCTAAAATAAAAATAAAAAAGTAAAATAAAAAAATCTGACCGTGTACATTATAGATGACAAATACAATTTTCTTGGTGAGGGGGAATATCAAGTGAATATCATTTGCACTTGATATTCATCGTTCATCAGGCCACAGTTGGTCATGGACTCTAGTGACCTTTAGTGACCTTTAGTTAGAGTCCATGACCGACTGAGGACTGATGGATGACGGAGTCGAAAATGACAGCATCACTTACAACCTGTCTGGTAATGAGCACATTTCTCAGCAGCAACTTTTTCTTCTTGAGAAAACATTTTGTATTTTCCAGTCAACAGGGACTTGCAAAACATTCCATGAAAACCCATTGCCTTTTCCACAAGCATCCTCTGTGCTTTACGATGGGGCCAGCACCTCGGCCACTTTTTGCCATCTGGTTCTCTAATGTCACCAAGTGAATAAAAGACCTGTGCAAACAGGACACAGCCATGATCCGATCCACAGGGTGTTCTCCTTTCTCCCATTGCAGGTGGAGTTCACAGCCAAAAAAACACTGGACATATTCTAAGAGCGCCCCCTTGCTGACAACAAATCTAAGTGATGAGAAAGCAGGGACTCTCTCTCCTGCTTTTGTCTAGAGACCCTTCCTGGCTTCAGCTTCCTGATAGGAGTGAGGCTCTGAGGTGTGGTGTGAGAAACAGAAGTCCCAGTAAAGAACTATGACCATCCACTAGAGTCCCTGGAAACAGCCTATCATTTAGATGGTGTGGGTTTGTGTGCAGGAGGGTTGGGAAGCAACTAGGGGTGAGTTGATGTGTAGTGACTGTGAATGTGTTTGTCAGTGTGTGTGTTTCCCCCAGGAAATGTGAACCCACATGCACAGCACAGAACAAGTGTCACTTTTCTTGAATTCCTGTCCTATAGTGACCCTTAAACCTCAATCATGTCATTTTTCGAATTAAAAAAAAAAAAAAACCAACACCGCCATATACTTCACATAAATCACCTCTTTCCTCCCTCACCACAGCTGTACCTGAAGGTCAGTTTAATATTCCTACTCCTTAGATGGAGATGGTGCATAAAAGAATAAACCCAGATTTTGACACCTGAATAGAGGAGGAAAACAGGAACCCAGACATGGGTTCCAGTGTTGATGCTCTGTTACTCAACGGTATCATCACTCAGGCATGGGATAAGGTGTTCCCACACCAGGGAGTTCTAGCATCTGTGAGTACACCTGGAACTGTGACAGCCTAAAAACGTGCCGAGCATTGCCCATCATCATAAAGTGGGCCCAGTGGTCACATAACCCAGGGTAGCAAAAGGTACAGGGAACAGACACCGGCATGGTCATTACTGTGAAATACACGTAGAAAGCCCACAGGCTTCTGGTCAGCTCACAGATTCTGAGAAGTGTATGGCACCACATAGAACAGTGTAGGTCAACATCTGCGAGTGCTGGGGTCATTCTTCAGCACTTGGTCAAAGCAGGGAAGAATCAGGAAGATACTGTATTGTATTTAATAACATGACCACCTCAAGCCAAAGAAATGCTCCAATCCATAGCAGATGGACAAGGTCCACCGCCACGTCAGAACTCAGACACAACCTTGTTGTTAGCCTGGCGCCGGTCACCCTAGCTGGAGATCTCCCACACAGCGAGGGTAGTGAGGCTCAGCACTCACCAGGTGCTGAACCCCAGCACAGAGTCCCACTGCCGGGGGCTGGTGTGAGCATGACCAGCCACTGACTCGATGGACGCACACACGGTGGGAGTGGAGCAGGGCTCATTCCTTTGCACTTAGACCCTGGCACGGCCACATGCAACACCCAGGTCTGGTAGGAAACTGAGAAGGAGAAGCCTGCAGGCAGAGTTGGGGGATATCACTCCAACTGTCCCTGATGACATCTAACATTTATCTTCAGATAATGTTGCTAGGAATAGGAAATGCCATGTTCATGTGAAAACTCAGTCTCCCGTTACTTCGACTAGTCCTGGTTTCTGTGTGCTCTACTCAGGTGTGCTTGAGGGACTGAGCATCAGGGTGAGCTCTTGGCTTCCTTCCTAGGGGGACAAAGGAGAGATCAAGCTTCACAAGGTGGGGAAAGACAAACTCAGCTGTGGGACATGAGAATCTCAGAATCCCTCCAGGGCCACCAAGCACCCCCTAGTTACCTCTATGGTGGGATTTTAACAAGTCACAAGGTAATGTGACCCCCAGCCCACCCTTTCCCACATCCACCACATCCACACTGAGCCCAGCTCTCCCAGGCCCTTGCTCTGGTCTCTCGAATGGAGGTGTTTCAGGGCCTTTGGCCACAGGAGGGCAGGGCTGGGGAGGAAGCCCCTGCTGTGTTGGTGTGGAGGCCTCCAGCTGGGAGGGAGGATCCCTGTCCTTTGAACCCCAGCAGCCCCTCCATGCCACAGGCTCACTCGCCTTGTGCCTCTGCACCCTCATCTGGGCTCTCTGGAAGTTTCATTCCTGGGTGGCCACCTTAAAGATCCCCACCTGCCAGGTCAGGGACAAAGACAGTGAGATTCTCCTCTCCTCCCCCAGTTACGCCTCAGCCACCTTGCCCTTGTACCACAGGGGACTGGCTTGAGCCAGCTGGCACAGTGCTCCCACTGCCCCCAGACAGCTCTGATTTTAGATTCAGGCTCAGTTCCACACTCACTAGGTGTGTCACCCGGCATGCAGCCTGGGCCCCCGAGACTGTTTTCTCATCTGTAAAATGCGATGGAAACCACACCTACCTCATAGATCATCCTGAGGACTCAGATTTCTGTAGCTATCACCATTGTGCTCACCATCATCCCTCTGAGGAAGAGCCAGGCAGGAGCACCCTCTAATTCCTTTCTTCCCTTGAGCCTCATTTCCACCCTGTGAGGCCTGCACTACAGGCCATGTCATCTTTATAATAACTCCATGGCGTGGGCTTGTGGTTCACATACAGGAACACAATAGTTGCAGTAGCCTGCCCAGGCTCACACAGCTGGGTGTAGAGCCCTCTAGGTCTAAGGTTGCTAAGCCTTTCATGGGCCATGGACATTTTTGAAAATGTGATGAGGCCAGGTGTGGTGGCTCATGCCTGTAATCCCAGCACTTTGGGAGGCTGAGGCAGGTGGATATCCTGAGGTCAGGAGTTCAAGACCAGCCTGTCCAACATGGTGAAATCCCGTCTCTACTAAAAATACAAAAATTAGCTGGGCGTGCTGATGGATGCCTGTAATCCCAGCTACTCGGGAGGCTGAGGCAGGAGAATCACTTGAACCCAGGAGGTGAAGGTTGCAGTGAGCCGAGATGGCACCACGGCACTCCAGCCTGGGTGACAAGAACGAAACTCCTCAGAAAAAAAAAAAAAAAAAAAAAAAAGGTGATGAAAGCTACCAGGTTTTCTCCCAGAATAAAGCTATTCCTTACACTCATGTATGAATTTGTCCATAATTCTCGGGGTCTCACTGTTAAGAATACTCACATGGAACTTGGTGAGCAGAGGGGGCTTCTCCCATTCATTTTTGCATCCATGGTATGTAGCACTGAGCCCAGCACACAACAGGCACTCCAAAGGACCTTCCCATGGGCGTGTGGAGGGATGAAGCAGTGAAGGTGAATGACAGACACACAGCCAGGTGTCGCTCCAATCAGCCTCAGCCCTGAAACCTGTGGGACGCGGAGGGCCCCTGCTCCGCTCCAGGCCTCCAGCAGCCAGGCCTTGGGGTCCCTACTCAGGGAGGGCCATTCACAGATCCTGTGCCTGGTCCCTCTCTGTGTCTTGGCCCTTCTCCCCCACCTACCTGACTCTTCTCTGTGTCCCCCTGACCACCTGCTCCCTTCTCTAGGGGCACCTGGGTCTCATTGGACTGATTGGGCCTCCATGGGACAGGGAGAGAAGGGAGATCTGGGCCTTTCTGGCCCTCAGGGCTGCTCTGGGCAGATGGTGAGGGGTAAGTCAAGGGCCTGATCCTGGAAGGTGCAGGGATGAGGGCGGCGACTCAGATTGGGGGTGGGAAAGGGGGAGTTGACACTCAGCTGTGGGTGAGGGATCCCTGGGAGAGGCCAGCACAGCCCCTCCCGCGGGTGTCACACAGGCGGATGAGGGTCCCTCTCCCCAGGAAGGGGTGGGTTTGGGTTCAGTCCGCAGGGCCCCTCGCGGAAGGGGTGGGGATGGAGTGGGGGTAGCAGTGGTCCCCGGGGCCCCTGCCTGCCTTCTGGGGATCCCAGTGACCAAGGCAGCCCTGGTAGGCACCGCGTGTGTCTGAGCCCCCAGCAAGGCCCTTAAGCTCTCACAGGACGGATGCCGACTGCGAGGTCAGGGAAGCCCTGCTGCCATTGTGGGACTGCCCCTCCAGCCCCCAGCTTTCCGTGGTTCTCTGGGTCCCCTCTGCAGTGGGGCCAAGACAGCCTACCCTGGAGGGACAGAGCTTGAGGGACCCCCTCACCCAGCTGCAGCCAGGCCGCTTCCTTTTGCGGATGGTGAAGCTGAGGTCCAGAGGAGGGCGGGGCATGTCCTGGGGGCTACCCAGGGAAAAGGAGCCGACCTCAGGGGTCGGGTCACGGGGAGCGCTCTGCAACCTCTAGGGCCCTAGAACCCGGCAGGATGGGAGACCCATGGCCTTTTGTCCACCCCTGGGACTGGACAGAGGTTCAGCCAATGCCTCGCAACCAGAAGCTGCCCCTGGCAAGGCTGGGTCCTCAGCCCCTTTCTTTTTGAGACGGAGTCTCACTCTTGTTGCCCAGGCTGGAGTGCAGTGGCGCGATCTGACTCACTGCAATCTCAGCCTCCCGGGTTCAAACCTTTCTCCTGCTTCAGCCCCCTGAGTAGCTGAGATTACAGGCATGCGCCATCATGCCCAGCTAATTTTTGTATTTTTAGTAGAGACAGAGTTTTACCATATTGGCCAGCTGATCTCGAAACTCCTGATCTCAGGTGATTCACCTGCCTCGGCCTCCCAAAGTGCCAGGATTACTGGTGTGAGCCACCGCTCTGGGCCTTGAGGACCTTTTCTCTTACCTGTTGTTGAATTTTATGTCTTCCTTGCAGAATTGTCTATTCGGGTTTATTGCCAAATATTAGATTGGATTTTTTGGCACTTTGAAGTGTTTTCTGTATGTACACATTTCACAACCCCTCATAAATTATATTATTGCCTGAAATTTTCACCTAATATCTAGGATGCTTTTTTATTTGAAAGGTAGTTTTCTTTGCTGTGCAGAAAATTTTAAGTTTGATGCAGCCCACACGTTTCTTTTTAGTGCTTGATGCATGTGATTTTGGTCACCCATAAAATAAAGTATATGTCAGTGGAAGGAAAAGTATTCAGTTGTCAAAGAGATTTTTCTTCCAAGGTGTTTTTTGCTTGTTTCTCTTACTCTTTGCAAAGGTGAGCAGAGATTCATGTGGCTCAACCTGTGTTTTAGTTAAAAATGTTTTATGGTCTTTTGTTTTGGCCTTTAATTTTGGGGAGTGGATTTTCTTTCATTGTGTGAAATAAACATCCTATATCTGTCTTATGCTTATGGATATCATTTTTGTCAAAGTTCTTTTTTTTTTTTTTTTTTTTTTTCCGAGATAGAGTCTAGCACTGTTGCCCAGGCTGGAGTGCAGTGGGGCGATCTCCGTTCGCTGCAAGCTCTTTATGTTCAGGTACATTCATAGTTTAGTTCCCACTTACAAGTGAGAACGTGTGGCATTTGGATGTCTGTTCTGGCTGTAGTTCACTTAGGATAATAGCCTGCAGCTGCCAAAGATGTGGTTGTCTCTTTTTGTAGCTGTTTAGTGTTTTATGGTGTATACGTATCACATCTTTATCTTATCCACTGTTGATGGCCGCCTAGGTTGATTCCATTTATTTGGCCTTGTGAATGACACTGCTGTGAACATACAAGTGCCTGTGTCTTTTGGATAGAAGGATGCATTTTCCTTTGGGTACATCCCTAGGAGTGGGATTGCTGGGTCGCATGGTAGTTCTAAGTTCTTTGAGAAATCTCCAAACTGCTTTCCACAGTGTCTGTACTAGTTTGCATCCCCAACAAGACCACATCAGTGTTTCTTTTCCTTGGCTGCCTCGCCAGGGTATGTTCTTTGTCTGCATAGTCATTGCCATTCTGAGTGGTGTAGGATGGTATCTCAACCCACTTTTGACTAGCATTTCTCTCTTAATGAGTGAGTTTCAACATGTTTTCCTCTTTGTTGGTTGCTTGCACATTGTCTTTTGAGAAGTGTGTGTTCACGTCCCTTGCCCATTTATTAACGGGGTTTTTTGTTGTTTTTGCTGAATGATTTGCAAAGGTCCTTGAAGATTCTGGAATTAGACCTTGGTCAGATGCAGTTTGGGAACATGTTCTCCCCCTCTTTAGGCTGTGTGTTTACTCTGTTGCTAATTTCTTTTGCTATGTGGAAGCTCTTTACAGTATTAGGTCTGACTTGTCCATTTTTGTTGCCATTGCTTTTGGGGATGTAGCCACGTATATTCTTCACCAAAGCCTATGTGAAGAAAGGTATTTTGTACGTTTTCTTGCAGGATTTTAATAGTTTGAGATCTTCTATTTAGATCTTTTATCCATCTGGAGTTCCTTTTTGTGTCTGGTGAGAGGCAGGGACCCAGTGTTTCTCTTCCACCCATGGCTAGCCGCTTATCCCACCACCACTAATTGAACAGGGCGTCCTTTCCCCCTTGCTTATTGTTGTGGATTCTGTCAAGGATCAGATGGGTTTTTGTGTGTGAGTTTACTTCTTGGTCCTCTCTCGTGTTCCACTGCTCTGTGTGGAGTCAGGTCCCTAACTTTTCTATAAAATTTGAAATCAGTGGGTGAGATGCATCTGACATAGTCTGGATGTCTCAGGATTGCTTTGGAAGAAATTTAGGGTGTTTCATGGTTCCATGTGAATTTTAGCATCATATATTTAAATTTCTTTAAACAAATTTGCCGAATAGTAAAGGAATGCAATGAGAGGGTAGAGTGGGATGTTTTGGTCTTTCCTTACATTGCAGAATGATGAAATCAGGGTATTTAGTGTCTCTGTTATTTTGTACCATTGTTTATTCTTTTGTGGCAAGAAGCTTCAGTATCCTCCTTTCAAACTGTTTTGAAGATGTAACCATACTCTTAACCCTGGTTACCCTGCTGTTGAATAGAACAGGATTTCTTTCCTCTCATCTGTGTGTAACTTTGTACCCTTTTCATTCCCCCTCTTCTCTCCAACCTTTGGTAACCACTGCTGTGCTTTCCAGGTCTTTGAGATACAGTTTCTCAGCTTCTGCATGAGTGAGAGGATGCACAGTTTGTCTTTCTGCCTGGCTCATTTCATTTACCATCATGTCCTCCAGGTGCAACCATGTGGTTCCCATGATGGGATTTCATTGTGTTTTTCTGGCTGAAGAGTATTCCAGTGTCTGCATGTGGGACAGCTTCTCTATCCCTTCATCTGCAGATGGACAGGTAGGCTGATTTCTTATCTTGGCTATTCTGCATAGTGCCAGATTCCACCTGGGAACACAGATAAGCTCTTCTGTGTCTTGATGTCATGTGCTGTGTATATATACCTAGTAGCAGAATTGCTGGATGAAATGGTAGTTGTTGTTTTAAGGTTTGGAGAAACCTCCAAGTGGTTTTTTTTAACGTGTATACTAGTTTATGTTTCCACGAACTGTTGAGACAAGTTCCCCCTTTGTGGAAAATCCACACCATCATTGTTTTGTCTTTTAATATTTTTCAACTTTTTTGTAGTATCCAGTCCATCTAGAGTGAGATGGAATATGAGTGGTGGTTTTGATTTTGTGTGTATGTGTGATTAGTTACATTTACCAAGTTTTTTTTTTTTTTGGTGGGGGGGCGGTTTTTGAAATGGAGTCTCGCTCTGTCACCCAGGCTGGAGTGCAGTGGCACCATCTTGGCTCACTGCAACCTCCGCTTCCTGGGTTCAAGCAATTCTCCTGCCTCAGCCTCCCGAGTAGCTGAAACTGCAGGCACCAACCACCATGCCCAGCTAATTTTTGTATTTTGAGTAGAGACACGGTTTTATTATGTTGGCCAGGCTGGTCTGGAACTCCTGACCTCAAGTGATCTGCCCACCTCGGCCTCCCAAAGTTTTGGGATTACAAGTGTGAGCCACTGTGCCCGGCCGTTGTTGAACTTTCTATTTCTAAGAGATAATGTTGTTTAGAGATGAAGTTGATCTCATTCTCGCATGCATGAGGTCATGCAGTGTTTCTCTTTCTTTACCTGGCTCATTTCATTTAATGTCATGTCCCCCAGGTTTCTGCACATTGATGCAGATGACGTGATTTCAGGAATTTCTATGGCTGACAAGAATTCCATTGTGTACTGCGGTTTCTGTATTGCTTCATCTGTGGATGAACAGGTAGGTTGATTCCATATCTTTGCTATTGTGAATAGTGCTTCAGTCACCATAGGAAGGCCAATATCTCTTCAACATAACAGATTTCATGTGCTTTCAGTGCATAACCAGAGTTGAGATTGCTAGATGAAAGGGTAGTTGTAATTTAAAATTTTTGAGGTAACTTCAACTGCTTTGCATCATGTGTATAGTGATGTACATTCCCATCAATAATGTATAAAAGTTTCTTTTGGCAGGGTGCGGTGGCTCATGCCTGTAATCCCAGCACTTTGGGAAGCCAAGGTGGGTGGATCACCTAAGGTCAGGAGTTCAAGACCAGCCTGGCCAACATGGTGAAACCCCATCTCTACTAAAAATACAAAAATTAGCCAGGCATGCTGGCACATGCCTGTAGTCCCAGCTACTCAGGAGACTGAGGCAGGAGAATCACTTGAACCCAGAGGCAGAGGTTGCAGTGAGCCAAGATCGTGCCACTGCACTCCAGCCTGGGAGACAGAGCGAGACTCCATCTCGGAAAAAAAAAAAAATTTTATTTTTCTCCAAACCTACATTGGCCATTGCCTGTGAACATATGGGTTTTATTGTTGTTTTTGATAAGTGCCTTTCTAAGTAGAATGAGAGGTGTCTGCGTGTGGTTTGCACTTACACATTTGTGTGAGGATTAGTGAAGTTGAGAAACTTGTCTTTGACTTGTTAGTCAATTTCAAGTTTTCTTTTCAGATACAACTTTTCTGGTTCTTTGCCCAGTGTTAGATTGGGTATTAGGTTTTGTTCACTTTCCCAGTTATACTAGTACATTCTACTATATAGTAGTATATTCTTGTACATATTAGATAACAACCCCTTTCACAGATATGATTTTGTCAAACTTTCTTTCAATCTATAGGATGCCTTCTTTTATGGCTCATTGTTTCTCTTCCCCATGCAGAAGCTCTAAAATTTTGTGTAGTCCCCATGTGTTTGTATTTGCATTTGTTAGCAGTGATTTTTGTGTCACATCAAAAAAAAAAAAAAAAAAAAAAGAAAAGAAAAGAAAGAAAAAGAAAAGAAAAAAGAAAAAGGAAGAGGGGGATGTTCATTTTTCCTCCCTGCAGAGGTTGCACTGAGCCAAGATCACACCATTGCACTCCAGCCTGGGTGACAAGAGTGAAACTCCATCTCAACAACAACAACAACAACAACAACAACGCCTTAAAGATTATTGGTAAAATGTAAATTTTTGACTGGGCATGGTGGTTCACACCTGTAATCCTAGCACTTTGGGAGGCTGAGGCGGGTGGATTGCCTGAGCTCAGGAGTTCGAGACCAGCCTGGGCAACACGGTGAAACCCATCTCTGCTAAAAATATAAAAAATTAGTTGGGCATGGTGGTGCATGCCTGTAGTCCCAGCTACTTGGGAGGCTGAGGCATGAGAATTGCTTGAACTGGGGAGGCAGAGGTTGTAGAGAGCCAAGATTGTACCACTGCACTCCAGCCTGGGTGACAGAGTGAGACACTTGAAACAAAAATGTAAATTTTTACCTAGGGTTAAAGGATTGTTTTGAATTAGATAAGATAAAGCTAAAAGTTCAAACAAGTTGTGGAAGGATTGTAAAAATTAATCTTGCAAAATAAATTCCATGTATGGGGCCAGGCACAGTGGCTCACCCCTGGAATCCCAGCACTTTGGGAGGCCAAGGTGGGCAGATCACTTGAGTTCAGGAGTTGGAGACCAGCCTGGCCAACATGGCAAAACCCTGTCTCTACTACAAATACAAAACTTAGTCAGGCATGATAGCACATGCCTGTAATCCCAGCTACTCAAGAGGCTGACGCATGAGAATCCCTTGAACCCAGGAAGTGGAGGTTGCAGTGAGCCAAGATCACACCATTGCACTCCAGCCTGGACAACAGAGCAAGACTCTGTCTCAAAAAAAAAAAAAAAAAAAGAAAAGAAAGAAAGAAAATAAATCCTATGTGTGAACAAATTTATTAATTCAAAAGGGTATTATATAATTTTTCTGTAAATTGAGCATTGAAATAAAAGCACAATAAGGTACTCTTAAGGCACTTATCTGCTCTTTAGAAAAATTCGTAAAACATTATAAAAGGTTTTTGCTGTTTTAAAATTTCTGAGTCATCATTCTGGCAAAATAAATAACGGTAATCTAGAATTCTGTTTTGTAACATCAAGTGTTTTAAACTTCTAACATTTTTAACAGGCTTCCTAAAATCAAGCTTCAGTTTCAAAATCATCTTTCCTGACACCTGGATATTGAATGCTCCAGCAGGCCCCTGGAGCATCCAGAAGAGAGGTAAACAGGATCACCTGACATGTTTAGGTACGTAGGATTACCAAAATTATGTTTAATCTTCTTCAGGTTATATTTTAGGGAATAATATAAATATTTGTTCCAAAAATTGTATGGGATTTCTTAAATTCTAGTGTCTGAGTATACGTTATCAGGCATAATTAAGGATGCTATGTTAAGTTATTGTAAACCACGGAGATAACCAAATTACTCTGTCAGTCAAGTTTATGACTGTAACTACCCTGGATATTTTGTTATTCACAGACAATTGTCTTGTTTTGATTCTCTTCAAAAGATGGTTTATAATCAGCTATAGAACTTTGACAGGTGCTCTCAAATGCAGGTTTCTGATAACTTTGGAGATTATGACATTGGAATAAAGCAAAAACATAGAGGACTCATGAAGAGCTGAAATGCTCACAAATATCAAGCAAAATAAGAGTTAACTGAATGGACTGAACTAGTAGAAAACTGAAGTAATCTTTTTGACTTTTGCTTGGAACATTGCTGATCTTTGTTTTGTTTTTCAGAGTCAAGGAAACTTATTTTGAGCTATTTATGGCCTTTAATAATTGAGTAAGGTATATTCCTGAGAACAAAATTTTGAGCATGTTTGTCTTTCTCTCTCTGCCTGGCTTCTCCAGATTTTAGAAACTAGTTGTGAGTATTCCTAACTTATGGCAATATAGTTGTTTGCATCTGTGCAATAAGAATCCAGTTTCTTTTGCAACAGACAAATGAGTTGTTTTACCAAGGCTTTGACTGGAAGGGTATGCTTCCCTTTAAGGAGTCAAGTTCGACTTGCAGAGCCAATAAAACCCCTTGGGAAAATTGACCTCATTCCTTGTCTACACAGTCCCCATACAGGGTTCCTGGCCTGTGGTAAGTAAAGAATGTTTGTTTGTTTCTCTTTTCTCTCCCTTTCCTTCCTTCCTTCCTTCCTCCCTCTTTCCTTTCCTTTCCTTTCCTTTCCTTTCCTTTCCTTTCCTTTCCTTTCCTTTCCTTTCCCTTCCCTTCCCTTCCCTTCCCTTCCCTTTCCTTTCCTTTCCTTTCCTTTCCTTTCCTTTCCTTTCCTTTCCTTTCCTTTCCTTTCCTTTCCTTTCCTTTCCTTTCCTTTCCTTTCCTTTCCTTTCCTTTCCTTTCCTTTCCTTTCCTTTCCTTTCCTTTCCTTTCCTTTCCTTTCTTTCTTTCTTTCTTTCTTTCTTTCTTTCTTTCTTTCTTTCTTTCTTTCTTTCTTTCTCTTTCCTTTTCCTTTCTTTCCTCTCTTTCTCTTTTTTTTTTTTTTGAGATGGAGTCTCACTCTGTCACCCATGCTGGAGTGCAGTGGCATGATCTCAGCTCACTGCAACCTCCACCTCCCAGGTTCAAGTGATTCTCCTGCCTCAGCCTCCTGAGTAGCTGGGATTACAGGCACACACCACCATGCCTGGCTAATTTTTGTAATTTTTAATAGAGACAGGGTTTTGCCATGTTGGCCAGGCTGGTCTTGAACTCCTGACCTCAGGTGATCCACCCGCCTCCGACTCCCAAAGTGCTGGGATTACAGACATGAGCCACCTATGCCCAGTCAAGAATGTCACTTTCTAACAGGCGCAGGAACCCTGTGCTCTTGGGACCTCAAGAAGAAAAGATTTTACCCAACTCACAGGTATTTGAGGATACAAACCCACGACTGGGCCCAGCTTTGAAAGTCCTATCTGATATTCCTTGTGGAACTGAGTTTCATCAAAACCAATCTAAGGCCTATATAAAAATAATTATTGTTGGTGTACTTTATACAAATAATCAGGCCGAGTATAAGACTAAAATCTATTTTGCAAACAATTCAGTCCTATCCTGATTTGTTTTTAACAAAAATGGGGACTGGAGCTAGAGAAATTACGTTTCAAAACTTAACATACATTCGTCATTAAATTCCAGACTCATTCGTTGTTTTTAAGTTTTTGCCTACATTTTAGACTAACCCTGCTTATTCCTGTGAACCAACCAGCAATCTCCAACTGCAGCTCAGAAGGAACAAAAGGGATGGGTGACGTAAAAATCTGGATAAATATTCTAGTTCTGAGCAATTATCCTGCAAATCCTGCCCGGGTGATGTGAATAAATAGGGTTCTCATCACCCAGAGGTTTCCTTTTTGGGAAAGTGAGACCAAGGGAGCTAACCAAAGCCAAGCCCCATGCACCAAAATCTTAGCAAGCGTAACTATAGCCACCAGTTATCTGGGCATGTAACAAGCCATCCTTTTCTCTCCCTTGTTGAAGGAGGACTCAACTCCACAGCTTCACTTTAGCATTCGGCTTAAGGTAAGGAGTCCATACAACCCCCCACCTGAGACACATTTTTGTCCCAAACTCAATTCCAAGCTTTGTGTCAAAGCCCTAGAAAAGAAAACTGGATCTGAAGGATCCAGAGGCAGATAATAACATAAGTTAAAAGACACAGCACAGGTGAGCATGACTAATTCCTGCCAATTAAACCAACCTTCTTATTTCATGGATCAAAGTCATGCTAGTATCCATGGTATACATGAAGTCTAGGGAAGTCAAAGGCTCCTAACAGCAGGGAAAATAGTGCATATCTGGATAAGAGTGGATATTCCCGACCCCAACCCCCTACGTTAACGTGGGTGAAAGCTGCTTTGACACCCACGAGCAGCAAGCACCCTGTTGCAGTCGCCGGGACTTGGGGATATGAGACCGGAAGAAAGAGAGCGGTGCCTCACTTTCTCTCCCTCATGTACCTCAGGTATTCACTAGGAAGAGAAGGGAACCTGGATGCCTCACTCCCCTCTTTCTAGATGAGTAGACATTCATCTTCAGTCTGTAGCCCTCTCGAATGCATCCTGAATCCCTGGGACTGCTTTGAAAAAAAAAAATCTTCTTTTTTCCTTTCTCCTCCTCTGTCCTCTCTTCACTGATCGGTCTCTGTATTACGGGACACTCTCCTCGGATCCATCCTCCAAACTAGAAAAAGTTAATTTCCCAAAACTTAAATTGGCTTAGGATTGGGCTTGGGGGAAGGGAACCCAGAGGCCTGATATGTCAGCAAAAGGGTAAAATTTTTTTTTTACCAGTCAGACTTTTGACCTCCCTCTCCCTGTGCAAATCAGTAAAACGCCTTGGGGATTTTTGAGCTGTCCTTACCACCCCGTTCATTTTGACACATGCTTTCTAATAACCCGGTTTGTCTCTTCTCGCGTTCAGGCAATCAAACTCCATATAGTCATGCAACTGGAGCCTCAGATGATGGCCTGTTTTGTCAGCAAGCCTTAGCTAGGCCTCTGAGGGAGATCTGGCTGCTGTTTTCCCAAATCAGCGCCCCCTGTCAGGAGGAAGCAGTTAAGATCAGTCTTTGTCCTTATCCTTATCCTTATAATAATGGCAGTTAGATGGACTTTGTTAGAGGGGGGAATGATAGATGCAAGAGGCAGATGAGGGAAGGTCGCTGGAAAATCTCCAACCTGCCCAACAAGTGTTTACATCAAATGCTTTTGTGCAGATGAGAGAACCTGCCCAGGGTCTTGTCTGCACATGCCTGCAATGGACTGGGGATCTGCCTGGGAGAACGGGGTGGAGCCAGGGGAAATTCGTGCCTTGTGCAGCGGGGAGCAGCCCGGCCTCTTCACCTTGTGTGTGATGGCCTGATATTCAGTCTGTGAGATGGGAGCCTATTGGCGGGACCCCTTTTCGCTTTGCTGAGGGTTTTTGTTTTCCTTTTCACCCAGTAAATTTTGCTGTCCTCACCCTTCAATGTGTCCATATGCTTAATTTTTCCTGGTCGTGACACAGGAACTCGGATTTAGCTGAAATAAGGAGCAAAAATCCTTCATTATTTACATATGAAAAGTCAGGTAACACAGGAGCTAACAATGATAGAGTTACCTAATGTTGAGCATGAAGGAAGCTAGATGGCCCATAATCCAGCTTCCCAGGACCCACAAGGAAATGAAGTCCAGTGACACCAAGGAACTTGCCAGCCTCACTCAGCACATTGCTGAGAAGCTGGGTGACTGTGTCTTACAATTGACAAAATAAAAAGCAAGCCCTAGTTCTGCCCTGAGAAGGCATTTAGAAATATTCAATGAAGTGAAATGAACTCCACAAGGCAATTCATCACTCACTGAAGATAAAACAATGCATGCTATGGTTTCAGGAGAGGACAAGATCACTTCAGGTGTGAGGGTTCTGGGAACAGCATATATTTTCCCATCTTTCCTGAAAGAAACTAACCACTGTCAACTATGTGGGTGGTAGAGAGGGAGCAAGGCAGCTGAGGCCATCCAGGTGGCTGTTGGACATCTCCCAACCCAGAGCTGCTTAATTCATAAGACTCAATAAACTTCCACCTGGGGCACTGCAGGAATTAACACCTGCCTTCTCACATGATCCAAAAAGAATTAGCCTTTTTCTCCTTTTTAAAAAATTTTTATTAGTTATATAGCCGGCTGAACTGGAAATTCCACTAGGATATTCTGGACTCAGACCCTGAGGCATCTAGCAACAGAGAAGGAGAATCTTCCCTAATAATCTTAATAACTAACATATACTGAGCATTTCCTGTAAGCTAGAGGTTGTTTTACGTTGGAGGTAATTAAGATACTAAGAAGGCTAAAGCCCCTCCAGGCTACCCAATAATTAACCTGATAAATAAGAGCTCTGAAAGAATGTCCAGGAGTCCCTTGAGATGTTAATCAATGGTCCTTAAGTGTTGTGAGGTCAGGGATTTTCCCTAAGAATCTGTTCATACCTAGGCTAGACTCTTTCCCAGAAAAATGCACACAAAAGTTTGCGTATAATACATGGGGTTCATTGAATCATCCTTGTTAAGTCAGTGTGAGTGTGTGTGTGTGTGTGTGTGTGTGTGTGTGTGTCTGTTAGAGATGGAGGTCGGCGTGGCTGAAACATTATTTCCTTGGCAGAAAATAAGGAAGTGTTCAATGAATGATGAAGACTTGTCAAAAGGAACCAGCTTGAAGGGACTCCCATGGTCAAAAGAGGAACAATTTGAACATCAAAAATAAATAGTGGCTGAGGGCTAGGTATGGTGACTCATGCCTGTAATCCTAGCACTTTTGGAGGCCAAGGCAGGAGGATAACTTGAGGGCAGGAGTTCAAGACCAGCCTGGCCAACATGGCAAAACCCCGTCTCTACAAAAAATTTAAAAATTAGCCAGGTGTGTTTGACACGTCTATGGTACCAGCTACTCAGGAGGCTGTGGTGCAGATCACTTGAGCCCAGGAGGTCGAGGCTTCAGTGAGCTGAGACTGTGCTACTGCACTCCAGGCTGGGCAGCAGAGCAGGATCCTGTCTCAGCCAATCAATCAATCAATCAACCAATGCCAAAGCAGGAGGATCACTTGAGGCCAGGAGTTCAAGACCTGTGTGGGCAACATAGTGAGTATCCATCTATAAAAAACTTTAAAAATTAGCCAGAAACAGTGGCACATGTGTATAGTCCCTTGAGAGGCTGAGATAGGAGGATCACTTGAGCCCGGGAGTTCAAGACTACAGCCATGAGCTAGGATAGGGCCACTGAACTCCAACCTGGGTAATAGAGTAAGACCCTATCTCAAAAAATAAATATTAATCAAGTACAATTCACTAAATGAGTTCATGCTGGTGTGAATAAATGAATCAATGAGAGGGTAGGAAAAGTTCTTCCTTACAAGAGAATGCCAATCAATAAATATGGAGGAACTCACAGAAATAGAGAATCAACATTGGACAACCACTATGGAGGTGACTGATTCATGTGGGAACTGTCGATGAATACTAAGCTAGTTGGTGGAAGTGTGACAAAGAACAGGATATTGGCATAATATTGGAATACCTCTCCTGACCACCAATACTAATCAATTACAAAGGTGAAATTAAGGTAGATAAACCCAACAGTCACCAACATGACTAGATGATTAAGGTCAACATCACCAATGGTAGAACAAGCCCATTCCTGATGTGAAGCACTGAGAGGAGCACAGTGCCATCTCTGTGATGTTCCTGCCATGAATAAGCGAACATCAGATGGACCTGAGTTGAGAGTTGTCCTACAGAATGTAAGGCCCGCATGCTTAAAACCGTCAAGGAAATGAAATACAGGGAAAGGGTGATGACAAACTGTTTCAGATTGAAGAAGTTTGAAAAGACATGACAGGCTGGGCCCAGTGGCTCACACATGTAATCCCAGCACTTTGGGAGGACGAGGCGGGAGGATCACTTGAGGCCAGGAGTTCAAGACCAGTCTGGGCAACATGGTTAAAGCCCGTCTCTATTAAAAATACAAAAATTAGCAAAGCATGGTGGTGCTCACCTATAATCCCAGCTATCGGGAGGCTGAGACACAAAAATTGCTTGAACCTGGGAGATGGAGGCTGCAGTGACCTGAGATCACACCACTGGACTGCTCCCTGGACAACAGAGTGAGACTGTATCTCAAAAAATAAAAGTAAATAAATAAAAATTCAGAAACAGGCCAAGGGTGGTGGCTCACGCCTATAATCCCAGCACTTTGGGAGGCCAGGAGTTTGAGAGTAGTCTGGGCAATATAGTGAGACTCCCTGTCTCTAATATTTAATTATAATTTTAAAAAAAGATAAAAATTCCCAAGCAATTTATGATAATTAGTACTTATTTACAGAGAGAGGGCAAAGGAGAAAAGAAGTAAAATGAACAATTAGGGAATGTGGGTAAATGCGAGATAGTTCTCTGTACTGTTCTGGCAACTTTAGTGTAAGTTTGAAATTATTTAAAAATATATGATTTTGAAACGAAGAATGACACCTCACACACAAAGGACTTACAGTAGATCATTTGCCAATGGGGCCACAATTTCTCCCATTTTGGATGCTTCTTTGCAATGTTACTTTGTGGCCTTTCCCATAAAGAGGAAGAGCCTATTGTCCTGCCTTTTGAATTTAGGTAGCTTTGTCACTTGCTTTGACCAAAAGAAGGCAGACATTATGTGACTCCTGAGCCTTGGTCTTTTTTTGTTGTTTTTTGTTTCTTTTTTGAGATGGAGTCTCACACTGTCGCCCAGGCTGGAGTGCAGTGACGTGATATTGGCTCACTGCAAGCTCCACCTCCAGGGTTCATGCCATTCTCCTGCCTCAGTCTCCCAACTAGTTGAGACTATAGGCACCCGCCACCATGCCCAGCTAATTTTTTGTATTTTAGTAGAGATGGGGTTTCACCATGTTAGCCAGGATGGTCTCGATCTCCTGACCTCATGATCCACCCACCTCAGCCTCCCAAAGTGCTGGGATTACAGGCGTGAGCCACCACGCCCGGCCAAGCCTTGGTCTTTAAAGGCCTTGCAGCCTTCCTTCTTGCCCTCCTGCTACTCTAAGATCATTGTGGAAAGAAGTCCAGACCTCCTTGAGGAGGAACGACCACATATAGAGAGAGGGCCAACCGTGAGCCATGTAAGATAGACCATCTTGGACCATGCAGCCATTCCAGCTGTATTCTGTCACTGGAGACATGAGCCCGGGGGACACAAGCCAATGGACCACTAGTTAACACACAGACTTGGGAGGAATCATAAATCATTGTTGTAAATTTTGGGGTAGGTTGTTACACAACATTAAATAATCTTCTATGTTACTATAATTAAAGATTTAATCAACATATTAAATATATTGCTTCGAATTTTTCTACATACCTGGACTATAGTTGTATTTTCTCTGCAAAGCTATCTCAAACTTCCATTAGAGAATTTGTTTGCACATGGGTTCATAGTGATAACAGCTCTTTATAGAGCTCTTCTATTTATGTAACCTAATTTCACTTTTACCACAACCCTATGAGACAGAATGGGTGTTCTACTTAACTTGACAAATGAGGAAATAGGTTCAGAGAGGTCATGTCACTTGCCAAGGAAACACAGCCCTTAAGGGGGTAATATCAGGACTGGAACCCAGGTCCTTTCTACTTTGTCAAGGTTTATCTATAGTCATGAGCTTTCTGGAGAGAACACTTTGCCTTCCCTTCAGATGTCAAACCAGAAATATATCAGGAAATGTTCTGAATCAACCTCGGTTGCTGTGAATATGAATGGGGGTGAACGAGAATTCCCCAATCAACCAGGACCCCAAATGCACTTTATTCCACCTGTCCCTCATTTTATTGTGTGGATACTGAGCTGTATAACAACTATAGGTCTCAAACAAGAAGAGCTCACGGGGAGACTTCATGTCAGTCTTAAAATATGCTTGATTATGACTGAAGGTTGTCTAGTCATTTGAGTGTGGTCAGCACTGAGCCTCAGAGCAGAGACAGGAAACTGATGTTGGGGTGAAAAGTAATTAAAAGTCATTGAACAACAAAAATTCTCTATTTTTCTTTTTAGCCATTATCCTTAAGCTTCCTATAAGCAATCAGTAACTATTTGCTGATAAATGAATGGACAGACAGATGGAGGAAGCCCAAATGAATGACATAATAGAGGCTTAGAGCACAAGTTTTGCAACAAGATGTGGTTTACTACCATTTACCTGTGTGATGCTTCTCAACCTCTCTAAGCCTCAGTTTCCTCAACTTTAAAATGGAAGTGAAATATAATACATGGCCTGTAGGATGGTGTGAAGATCAGATGGGAATAGTATTTACAAGGACTAGGCTTGGTGCAGGGGCTCATGCCCATAATCCTAGCACTTTGAAAACCCGAGGTGGGAGGATCACTTGAGCTTGGGAACTCGAGACCAGCCTAGACAACACAGTGAGACCTTGTCTCTACAAAAAAAAAAAAAAAAGAAATCTTAAAAATTAGCCGGACATGGTGGTGCATGCCTGTGGTCCCAGCTACTCAGGAAGCTGAGGTGGAGGATCACTTAAGCCCAGGAGGTGGAGGCTGCAGTGAGCTGTGACCGTGCCACCTGCACTACAGCCTGAGTAACAGAGTGAGAGACCCTGTTTCAAACAAAAGGTCAGGGGAATGGGGCACAGTGGCTCACACCTGTAATCCCAACACTTTGGGAAGCCGTGATGGGAAGATCACTTGAGCCCAGGAGTTCAGGCCCAGGAGTTTGAGACCAGCCTGGGCAACATAACAAGACCCTACAAAAAAATTTTTAAAAATTCACCAGGCATGGTGGCATGCACCTGTAGTCCCAGCTACTTGGGAGGCTGAGGTGGGAGAAGTGCTTGAGCCTGGGAAATTAAAGCTGCAGTGAGCATGATTGCAGCACTGAACTCCAACCTGAGCAACAGAACAAGACCCTGTCTCAAAAATAAAAACAAAATAGTAATTAAAAAAATAAAGGACTAGCCTGCCTTATAATAGGCCCTCAGGAAATGTTACCTGGGAGAGAATATTTAATATTTAATACTTAATATTTTAATGGGAGAATCTGTGTTTGGTGGTCTTTTAAGAAAGAACAGATATGCTTCCGTCCTGCACAGTTTAACCCTTATGTCTCTAAAATTCCCAGGATCAGATGAGGCCATTTCCCAAGGCCCGCTCTAGTCCTATGACTCTGAGATAGGATTCCTCCTTCAGAGACTTTTTCTCATGGTCAGGGAAATGAGAAACAACTTCAGGAATGGCCCCCTCAAGGCCCGCTCTGTGGGCAGAAACCGGTTTGGAGAGTTTTCTCATCTGGACGCACTTCCCTCTGCAGCATCTGAGGTTTCATTTCGGCCACGGTTCATGACAGTGAGTAACCCAACATGAAAAGGCCCCTGACAGTTCTTCACCAAAGGACGCAGCTAAAAAGCTAGGAAAGGATGAAAAAAAAACAATCTCACCACCCAGAGAGCCTGTGAGTAAAACACACATACACAACTTAGCAACAATAATCAAAGAGCTGGAGACAGTGCTATGGTTTCATGGTCCAATAAAGAAAATATAAAGCCCCTTCAGTCCGTCTGCCCTCTCCCAGCAGCCTGTCTGTCTTGAGGTGGAGATGAAAGAGCTGGCAATGGTTGACAGAAGGGTCAAAAGAGCTCGCCTAGGGGAACAGTCTGCCTTTATAGTGATCACTGTGAGAAGGATTCTGCGGGTCAACATTGCTATCAAAAGTTTCTTTCCTAGGGTAAAAAATTGGATTGTTAACCATTTTTGGAGATGATGACGATAACTTTGAAAGCTTTGAAGAAAACCTTTGTCTAGACAGAAACAGCTCAGAAAGCTTCTGGCATGCACACCCATCTGAAACCTCTTGACTGGTTATAGCTGGAGAATGCTGACACAGCCTAGAGATGTTTTCCCCAGCCTCATTCAACTTGGCCCTCAAGTTCAGTTTAAGGCTTTGTGACAGTCCCTTTGGACTGCTATAGCAAGTACTATAGACTGGGCAGCTTAAACAATCATTTATTTCGCACGGTTCTGGAGGCTGGAAGTCTAAGATTAGGATGCCAAGATGATGGCTGGATTCTGGTGAGGGGCCTCCTCTGGGTTGCAGACTGCTGACATTTTGTTGTATCCTTAGATGTCACAAAGAGGATGAGAGAACTCTCTAGGGGTCCCTTTTAAGGGCACTAATCCTACTCATGAGGGCTCCAGCCCCATGACCTCATGACCCAATCGCCTCCCAAAGGCCCCATCACATTGGGGGTCAGGATTTCAACATATGAATTTGCAGTGGAGGGGGACAAACATACAGTCCATTGCAGGCTTATAGCACCTGGAGTCAGGAGGACAGGAATTAAGTCCCGAGGTCCAAGATTGAAGTTCTGTTGTCCACAGATCCAAAATTGCTCTGTGAAAGGCACAGACCCCATATCTTCAGATCTAGATGACTGAAGGGCATCTCAATTCGACTCTCCTCCAAACCCTGTTCTTCTTTGAAAGGTTTTTATTCTTCTTCCCCTGTTCCAGAAATTCCACAAAAGAAAGTAAGGTACTATTTATTTCTCTCTAGCCCTTACTCTATTGCATTACTCTGTATTGGCTTCTTTGTTGATGTTTTTGTACATAAGCAGTGTATTTTTTTACCCCAGAAGCCACAGACAAAAGGAAATGAATGAATTATTGAGCACTTATTATTTGCTGCCAGATTCTTGCACAATGTATGTGTGTGCAAGACAATTATCATTGTCTCATATAATAAACACTAGGCCAGGCGCAGTGGCTCATACCTGTAATCCCAGCACTTTGGAAGGCCGAAGCAGGCGGATCACTAGAGATCAGGAGTTGGAGACCAGCCTGGCTAACAAAGCGAAACCCCCATCTCTATCAAAATACAAAAATTAGCTCGGTGTAGTGGGGGGCGCCTGTAGTCCCAGCTACTCAGGAGGCTGAAGTGGGAGAATTGCTGGAATCCAGGAGGTAGAGGTTGCAGTGAGCCAAGATCGCGCCACTGCACTCTAGCCTGGGTGACAGAGTGAGACTCCGTCTCGAAAATAAATAAATGAATAAATAAATAAACACTGCAGAACTTTCTGGAGATATTTATGGTTACAAAACCTTATACTATTAAATAAATATGAATATCATTTAAAATGACATTACAGAGAAGATCTGTGTCATTTTTTTTTAACCAAGTCATTAAAAACTGATAACTCAATGCTTTTGAAACTAGTTACCACCAAGGAACAATATTAAACCCATGCAGGTATACTTTTCATACAACCCTCATCTCATTTTCATCTCCACTGTCTGCAAATGGCAGAACCAGCTCCATCTTCTTCAATGACTTAAAAACCTACCTTAGTTTTAGTGCATTACCTTCCAACCCTCTGCCCTCCCAGTTATTTAATCTCTCCAATTCCTAGGACCTTCACCTCCACCTGATTTCAGACTCCTTGAAGCCTTGTCACCTCTGAGCCTCTGAATCAGCTAGACCTGTTTACCTGTAAGACCTCAGGCTCAGAACTATCTTTGGTATCCCATCCTTTCCTCCACTTGGGTCACACCAGCCCAGCTCTCTTTCTCCCTTTACTGTGAAGTATCTAGAAAGGGCAGTCTTCAAGTTGACTTCTACTTCTCATTTCGTCAATCCACTGTGCTATTTCTGCTCTTATTGCTAGAGGTCTCTAGCAATAGAGAGTGCTGAAGTCAGGACAGCAATCTAGGCCCTGCCTCACGCGGCACATTGCAGAGAAACTGGGGCCAGAGTGAAGGGCTCAACCCAGTGAGTTCCCCTCGTACTTAAACCACCTGACCCCTCTGATTCATAGGATGCTGTCACCCACTCCCTCTTTCTTATATAATTATATACTCATTTAATTGCCACAATTTCATACCAGCTTGATTCTCTTTCCAGCTTCTCTGGCTCCTATTTCTCAGCTCTCTTCAAAGACATTTCTTCTTCTGACACACCTTCAATGCAGGCCTCTCCCTGCTTTCTTCTCTTTATTTATTTGTTTATATATATATTTTGAGACACAGTGCCACTCTGTTGCCGAGGCTGGAATGTAGTGGTGCTATCACGGCTATTGCAGCCTCAACCTCCTGGGCTCAGGTGATCCTCCCACCTCAGCCTCCCGAGTAGCTAGGACCACAGGCATGCACCACCACGCCTGGCTAATTTTTAATTTTTTCTGTAGACATGGGGGAGTCGCCCTGTGTTTCACAGGCTGGTCTTGAACTCCTGGCTCAAGCGATCCTCCTACCTCGGCCTCCCAAAGTGCTGGGATTCCCAGTGTGAGCCACCATGCCCAACTCTTCTCCTTTTCTTATCAACATTCCCCTGTGAAGATCACACCTACTTCTACTACTCCCCATAAGTGTGTGGCTCTTAAAGAAACAGCTATGCTTGACTTTTCTCTTGACCTCAACATCAGCATTTTCAGTTGCTTGTGGGCAGGAGTAGCCTACCAGTATTTTACATTCAGCATCTCCAAAACAAGACTCTTAGATTTTAAATCCACTTCTCTTTCTGTGCTCTCAATTTCAACCACAGTTGTCTTTAACTTTGCCCTCTTCCTCATCCCATCCCCCTCCTCTGAGTTGCCAAGACCTATCAGTTCCACTTGCCAATCCATCCCTCCCTTCCCATTCTCAATGACACTGCCAGAGTTCAGGCCCCCACTTCATTTCCTCTCCCTTAATTATGGCAATACCCTATTGGTCCGCTGCTTCCTACCAATGGGGTACCATGATCCTCAAGCACATACCTTCTCCAAAACCATCCCTCAATTTTTTTTTCGATAGTTCCCCATTGGTTAAAAAAACACCTCCAAGCTGTTTTAGCTTGGCTGTCAATGTCCCTAGAGTCTTGCCTCAGCCACCGTGTGTAGTCTCCTATTACTCAGCCTCTCTGGGCTCTCCAAACAGTTCCTGTCTTTTCAGCAACTTTGTTCCTCTTGTTCCCTCTACCTGGAGTTCTCGTTCCATTCTTACCTACTAAACGCTGCATCCACCAAAGCCTTTCCTTCTTGTTCCCTACTCACTTGAGGCTGGACCAAATCCCTCTTTTCTTTGGCTCCTCGTAGCATATCTTCCATTTTGGATATCAGTTATACCATGTATACCTTTTTCCTCATATTGAGGTAAAATGGGTCTATTTCCCCACCAGCTTGTAAAGAGTCTTCAAGTTCCATTCCATAAAAAAAATTATAAAGCTTTCGGTGATTGTTTTGTGTTGTTTTGTTTTAATTGGGAATGGTAACAGCAACTAGGAGTCCAAAAAAAAAAAAAAAGTAGGCCGCAGCCTCAGGGCTGGATCTTTCTACTGGGAAGAGGGAAATATAGGAACAGAAAGCACCATGCTGTGTGGCAGGAAGTGGGCATGGCTTATTACATTCGCTTCCCCCAGCTGGGACTTTGCACAGGTTGGATGCATGATGTTTTCCAGCTGGAAGAGTCTAAAAGATAATGTGATCCACTCTTCATGTGTCCTAGCATAGGAAACTGAGAACACAACAGTTAGGGACTTGCTCAAAGTCACCAAGTCAATGAGTGGCAAGAGCTGGATCCAGTCTCAGAGCCAGGGCACGCTCTGCCACATCCCAACACAGCCCCTCCCACTTCGCATGTCCGGGTAGGGCAGGGTGGGGTGTCCCAGTGCAATCAAGTGCAATCAAGGGATATGTCTGGGCTGAGTTGGAAAAATTAAAAAAAGGAAGATGTTGAAGGACATGAAAATTTTTCTCCTTTTATGAAAGCTTCATTGCCATAAAACTCCCCTCCACTCTTGCTTCCACAAAATTCACTGGAAATTTATTGTGTTCTTTTTGAAAGTCAAATTGTTCTAGGGTTAATGAAACGATCACTCACAGAAAAAGAGGTCAAACCTTTTTAAAGGCTTCATTCCCGGATTGGTGCTCCTCCTGTAAGTCATGAGAAAGGTCCCAGAAAAACTGCATGATTTTTTCTTTTAAAAAGTTACATGATTGCAAAAGGCTTTCGTTTAATTATTATTATTATTTTAAATAGGAGTCTTACTCTGTGGCCCAGGCTGGAGCGCGGGCAGACACACGGTCATGGCTCACTGTGGCCTGGAACACCTGAGTGCAAGCAAACCTCCAACCTCGGCCTCCTGAGTAGTTGGGACTATAGAGGCACGCTGCCAACCCTAGATAAGTTTTTTTAATTTTTGTAGTGACAAGGTTTCTATATGTTGCCAAGGGCTGGTCTCATGCTGCGGGCCTCAAGTGATCTTCCTGCCTTGGCCTCCCAAAGTGCCAGGGCTATAGGCCTGAGCCAGCACACCCAGCTGACAGAGGGTTTTATTTTTATTTTTCCAAAAGGTTTCTCAAAATCATTGCCTTATTCTCAACAGGGCTTCAAATAAAACCACATTAAGGTTTCCAGTACCAGGGTTGGTCTCAAACTCCTGAGCTCAAGTGATCCGTCTACATTTGCCTCCCAATGTGCTGGGATTACAGGGTGAACCACTGCACCCAGCCAATGATATGTTTTAACATGGATTTAGCGTTCAAAGCATGTATCTCAGAACCTTACCAAAGGAGGTAACTCTGTCCCTCTTTTGAAACACTGAAGAAATCACACCAACTCCACCTGGAGATTTTATTCTTTTTTTTTTTTTTTTTTTTTGAGACGGAGTCTCGCTGTGTCTCCCAGGCTGGAGTGCAGTGGCGTGATCTCGGCTCACTGCAAGCTCCGCCTCGCCTCCCGGGTTCACGCCATTCTCCCTCCTCAGCCTCCCAAGTAGCTGAGACTACAGGCGCCCGCCACCACGCCTGGCTAGTTTTTTGTATTTTTAGTAGAGACGGGGTTTCACCATGTTAGCCAGGATAGTCTCGATCTCCTGACCTCGTGATCCACCCGCCTCGGCCTCCCAAAGTGCTGGGATTACAGGCTTGAGCCACCGCGCCCGGCCGAGATTTTATTCTTAATCAGGCTTTACTCTCCATAAACTGAGAAATAGTATTTCCCCCCAAATAATAAAACTACCAATTTATCATTGGTTAGTGCCTTGCAGATTACCAAGGTCGTTCACATACACTTCCGTAAACATTTCTGTACAGGTAAGAAAACTGAGCTGCAGCAACATTTGCTCTGCTAGCAAATGACAGAGCAAGAGACAGCACAGTAAGGGAGAAAGAAATCCTCGGCTTTGGGTTCAGGCTCAGGACTTGATCTCAGCTCAAGGAATCCTAGCAACACTAAACTGGTCAAGGTATGTAACCTCATATTTTTTTTAAATCACAAAATATTTGTCATACCCACCCCACAAATTTATGAAGCTAAATAGGACAAAATGTAAAAAGTCACAACAAAATTCCTAGCACATAAAAGATGTCCATTGAATATATAGCCTGCCTTAGTTGCTACACCTGTAAAAGGGGGTAATAAAATCTAAGTAAAATCCACCTGGAGGATGCACGGCCACTGTTAGTTCTCTTTGTCCATTTCCATCTCCCCTTCCTCTTCCCCCACAAACCAAAGCTGCCTCCATGGAAAGGACAATTCGGCATATTAGAAAACAACCTTATGGATCTTTTCACACATCAGCAAGCATTTAACTTATCTACCAAACTCAAAATTGTTTCTCAGAAAAAAAAAGACCCAAATTAAATATTTTAAAAAGGTTTTTAACATGGCCAAAGTCACTGCATCATTTCCATATACCGTACCTGGAAGCTCCCATGATGATAAAAATATTTGAGAATGTACCAACTTCAATCCATCCCTTTTGTCCCACATCTTTCCCCCACCCGGCTCAACCCTCAAAAAGGACTTCCAAGTAGATCTCTTTTTTATCTTTAAAGTCACAGTGCCACTTTAGTTTGTGCAAAACTAAGATGGGGGGCTATAGGTCGGCGGGCGGGGGGGCGGTGCAGAATGCAGAGAAAAGGAAAATGAAGAAAACAGTGAACAAAACAATTGAGAGGAAAAACAAGTTTTCATACAAATCTGGGCTCTCTTCCAAAGAGATCATTAATTCTAAGACATTTTACTATCTGCTCAATGCTACGAAGCTTCCACGTGGCCGCTGGATGAAACAGTGTGTACCAAGCCCTGGCTTCCCCGGCACCATCATTCACACAGTCAACAGCACATGCTGGCAAATTCGTTCTCAAGTAGCAGCTTACAGTCTTCTTCACCCAAAGCAGGAGGTCAACAATTGTTTTCGATTACATTTCGAATACAATTTCCAAAGGAAAGAATGCAAGAAAATGTTCCTCTCATTTTTAAGGGCTGTTTTTGGCTGTTCGGGGTTGTTTCTGTTTTGGTGGCAGTAAAGTTCTTCTTTGGTTAAGGTTTAATATTTATGTATACAATTTACCCACACCACGGAAGGTGGGAAATTCCAGTTGTTCTCGCCCTTTGAGTTTTTAGAACAATCATATTTACAAGGAGGCGCTCAGAATCTGGAACAGTTTGCATTTTAGAAGTATAGGAAAAGTGTCTCCTTAATAAGCACCTATAAGTTGCAGGCACGTAACCAATAAGGGCAGGGGAGAAATTCCCAAAGGTAAAAACACTTCCCCCATCCCCCAAACCCCAGTACCCATTTCTTTTTCCTAAGATTTAGGCCTGGAGAAGATACCAGATTAAGAATGCAAACCACCTTCGAAGAGGACCTTAGGCTGAGCGCCCAGCTGCGCGCTATGCGGCGGGCGCAGGGGTCCTGGCCGGCCCGGGCGCTCGCTAGCTGCCCCCCTCCTCAGGCTCGCTGCTGGGCGAAGGCGCCGAAGAGGCCTTGGACTCCCCGTCGCTGTTGCATTCCGCCCTGCGCTGGGGGACGGCGCCGGTAGCGCCCTCGGGACCCCGGGTCTGGCGCTCCAGCAGCTCCTGCAGGTGCTTGATGTAGCCGATGGCGGCGCGGAGCGTCTCCACTTTGCTGAGGCGCTTGTCAGCCAGCTCCCGGGGCAGGTGGTCTCGGAGGCGCGCATAGCCCTCGTTCACGCAGCGCACCCGCTGCCGCTCGCGCTCGTTGCGCTTGCGGAGGCAGGCGGGCTCGAAGGCGCCGTCCAGCGGCAGGGGCAGGTACTGCCGTTTCCGTGAGCAGCCGCTGCGCGCCCACTCCCAGCACGCGGCGTCCAGACGCAGGGCGACCCTTAGGGGTTCCCTCCGCGGGAGTCCGGCCAGGGTCCCCGGCACGCCCAGGGGCGCGGCGCGCAGCGAGTATGGCAAGGCCAGCAGTCCCGCCGGTTTACGCGTCTCCATCATTTGCCGGAAAGCACACAAATCACCCAAGAGGTCAATCTCTCAATAAAAGAAGACGAAACAGAATCTTAGAAGCAGAGGTGCTGGTGCAGACTGCCTGGCTCAGCGGGTCTGTCTTTGGAGAAGTTTCTGGATCCAGAAGTTAGGTTCCTGGACAGGCTTCAAGGAAGCGGTGCATGATTTCTGAAGTTCATTGCACTCCTCGATCTTTTTATGAAGATTTAGCAGAGGTGGTAGGCAAAGACGTGGGACCTCCTAATCCACACTTCAAACCCCGTCTTTCCCGCTGATCTTCTTTCAAAAGATAACAAAGGGGGTTCCTCTGCCTGGTCCCCCAGCCTGGTAAGGTGAGCTCACACCAGAGTCATCTTCCAAAGCCACCAAAAGCTTTTCAATGCCTATAATCCACCACTCTAGGTCTTCAAGAGATGAGTCGTTCGCCAAGAGCCTAGCAATCTTCAGGATTTGAGAAGAGCTCCTCCCAGGAACCTGCAGACCTCCTGGCGGCGGAGGGAAAGGGGACCAGAGGCTTTCTCCTTGAAAATCACTTGACTGTCCTTTGTGGTTTCCCGCGACCAGGTCTAATGGAAGGAGCTTTTAGAGTGTTTGCAAACTTACACTTGCTCTTTCATTTCTGGGGTCTTAGCCTCATCAAAGGAAAAACTGCTCTCTTGCGGTTATCAAATGTGTCAAGTCAAGGAAGACCCGGGGCGAGGCTTGAGGTTTTTCTCCTTCCAAGCGGAATCTTTTAAAAACCCAATGAGGCATGTTTGAAGGGTACAGGAAAAATACAGACTGTAGCAAAGAATATAAGGGTCTGCATATTATGTTCCAACTTATGTTTGACTCAGGGTGTTTTACGGATATATGCGACTGTTTAAGAGCACATCAAAAGACTGAACAATAACAAACGCGCTTAGCCGGTAATTTCTCACAGTGCTTACTGTAAACACATCTTAAATACTGCTTCCCAACCTCCTCTTCTCATCTCACCCAGGATATAAGGACATCATCTTTCCATAGTGCAAAGAGTATTTTTCCATTGGATTCTTCTTCTTTTAAAAAATGCCATTTATTTTCTCGCTTGGGGGCAGGAAAGCAACATTTGAAAGGTGGAGACCCCCAGTTCCAAGGAGAAAGGATGACATCTTTGAAGACTTGTCTTTTTAACACACAGCCCCCAAAAAATGAATAATTAATCCATCCGTGTTGGTAAATCCTTTGAAGATGAAAGTGTCATTAAAAATCCAACTGTACTGGTTAATGTCAAAGAATATGTTATCACACTGAAAATCAGATTTCCTCTTCTGCAAACCAGTACATTAAAGGCGCCTTCTACTTTAAAAGTCCGACTTAAAAACAAGAGAAGCAAAAACCCCCTACATTAATGATGAGACCTTCTGCCTACCTCAGCAGACAAGGTGCTGCCCTAACATGTTTTTCTTTTTAGTTCGGCAAGTCCTGTGCTTCCCTGTTTGTTCTAAATGATCTGCCTGAAGCAACTCAAAAAACAAGGCAAATAAAATAGAAATAATTATTCCTTTCAGGTATAAGTCAGTCACATTTTAAAAGGTGTAGCTTGGTTGGGTGCAGTGGCTCAAGTTTGTAATCCCAGCACTTTGGGAGGCCAAGGCGGGAGGATTGCTTGAGGCCAAGAGTTCAAGACCAACCTGGCCAATGTAGCAAGACCCCCATCTTTTAAAAAGAAGAAAGAAAAATTAACAGTTGTAGCTCCCAATGAGGTTTATACTGGCAAACAGCCTAATATATCATCACAATTTCTCAGTAGAATTGAGAAAGCCCTTTCTATTAGGAGAAAAGTCCACCACACAGGCAGGTAGGCTGTCATACCACAAGGTGCTTTTTGGCCATGTCAAATATTTTAACCTTTGAGAGTGACAGGAAGATAATGAAATATTTTAAGCAGGGAGGTGACATTTGAAGATCTGTGTTTCAAAAAAGATAACTATATCTGCAGATTGGGGACTAGACTGGAAGAGAGCAAAAGGAAGAACAGTTGAGGTGCCATTTCTCCTTCTTAGATTGGCAAAACTTTAAAAGATTGCTAACATTCAGGGCAGGCAAGGATTAGAGGAAAGGGTGGGAGCATAAATTGCTTCAAGAAACTATTAAAATTATTATTATTTTGAGACAGGTCTCACTCTGTCACCCAGGCTGGAGGGCAGTGATGCAATCTCTGCTCACTGCAACCTCCGCCTCCCAGGCTCAAGGGATCCTCCTCCCTCAACCTCCTGAGTAGCTGGGACTACAGGCTTGTGACTCCACATCCCAGCTGAAGAAACTGTTAAAATTAATAGTGCACATCACATCCTTTGATTCAGATATCTGTCCTGTTTTGTCCTACCGAAATAAATGTAGCAATACCTATTTATGTGTACAATAATCTTTATTGTAACATTTGTAGTGATTTTAAAAAAAGAAGAGTCCAGGTGAGGTGGCTCATGCCTATAATCCCAGCACTTTGGGAGGCCAAAATGGGTGGATCACTTGAGGTCAGGAGTTCAAGACCAGCCTCACCCCCAGGGTGAAACCCCATCTCTACTAAAAATCCTAAAAATTAGCCAGGAAGGTGGCATGTGCCTGTAGTCCCAGCTACGCAAGAGGCCGAGGCAAGAGAATTGCTTGAACTCGGCAGGTGGAGGTTGAAGTGAGCTGAGATAGGCTGAGCAACAAAGCAAGACTGTCAGAAGAAGAAGGAGGAGGAGGAGGAGGAGGAGGAGGAGGAGAAAAGGGGAACAGCCTGAACAGCCTGAATGTCCATCAATAGGAAAAGAGTTAAAAATCTTAGAATATTATGCTATTATTAAAAATAATGAGTAAAATCTATATGTAAGAACTTGCAGACATATCCACAATGTGTTAAGTGAAAAAAGCAAATTGCAGAGTAACATATGCAGCGGGAACATAAAAACAATTCTACATGATGTGTATGTCCTTTATATGTGTTTCTGTGAGCATAGAGAATGAAATAGAAAGACATACACTAAATAGTTTTTTGCATTGGTTGCCTAAAAAGAAAGGGTGGCATTGGGGAGTAAGGGGGAATGTTCATTTTTCTTTATAAATCTTTCTACTGTTTAACTTGTTAATAACAGCACTATTACTTATTTTTATAACTCAGTGAAACTTAATAAGAGAAAATGTGTAGAAAGTTCAAACAACACACCCTGATCTGGCCCAAACCAACAGATTTATCATTAGAAATTAGAATTCTTGGATCAGGGTTTCTGGCTCCTTATAAATTCTGTCTCTAAGGAAGAACTAGCTACAAGACTTTTTTTCTCTCTCTCTCTGTCTCCTAATACCACAATCAAAATTGGTCAAGGCCAGGCGTGGTGGCTCATGTCTTAATCCCAGCACTTTGGCAGGCAGATCGCCTGAGGTCAGTAGTTCGAGACCAGCCTGACCAACATGGAGAAACCCCATTTCTACTAAAAATATAAAATTAGCTAGGTGTGGTGCGCATGCCTGTAATCCCAGCTACTCGGGAGGCTGAGGCAGGAAAATCACTTGAATCCAGGAGGCGGAGGTTGTGGTGAGCTGAGATAGCGCCATTGCACTCCAGCCTGGGCAACAAGAGTGAAACTCCATCTAAAAAAACTGGTCAAATCCTGATCCTACAGTGGTCTTCTTATAGGATCCAAGTAATATAATGACCTAACTGCATGGTCACAAAGAATGCTGACAGAGCATTCTTTCCTAAAGGACAAAAGCATTGAAAATAAGTGACTTTTCCAGTAGCAACAGGACTGTTTTACTCACATGATGTGCAGGGTATGGGGGTGGGGGCTACCTTCTTTACGTAAGAGATCAAAAGAAGAAGTTTTGACTCCTGATTACTCTCCAGTCAGTTTTGACCCAGATAAACATTCTCTCCAACCTAAAGCTGTCCTAAGGCTGGCTAGATCAAGTAACACATATGCTAACCTGCCAAGAGCAACTGAGGCTGGGTTTGTGTAGTCTTATTTAGGTCTGCTCATGAAAGGGGGCAGATGGGCAAGTATATCTTAATCCTTTCCTTCTAGCTTTCGTCTGTTCTTCCTTGTTTAAGGCTACCTTCTCCTACCGCAAATTTTACAAGGCCTCCTCTTGTCTATATAACACCCTGGTGTGAATTATGAAGAGGCACCAAACTCAAGGCTTGGAGAATGAATGGCTGACTCTAAAATTCATCTGGAAGAACTTTTGGGCAAGGATTGCCCAAATTCGGAAAAGAAGACCAAAAAAACACAACGTGCACTTTTAATATTGATGAGGAAAAAACCACCACTTGCGATTCTAATTGAGGCTGTGTTAAATAGATTAAATTGGGTCAGGTGCAGTGGCTCACACCTGCAATTCCAACACTTTGGGAAGCTTACACAGGCACATCACTTGAGCCCGGGAGTTTGAGGCCAGCCAGGGCGACATGGGGAGACCCCATCAATGCAAAAAAAATGCAGAAAGTAGTCAGGCATGGTGGCATGCGCCTGAGGTCGCAGCTACTCAGGAGGCTAAGGTGGGTGGATTGATTGAGCCCAGGAGATCGAGGCTGCAGTGAGCTGTGATTATGCCACAGCACTGCAACCTGGGCAACAGAGCAAGACCCTGTCTCCATTAAAAAGATTAATTTGGAGAGAATCACCTTTTGTTTAAAAACGTTGCATTTCTCCATATATGCACATAATAGAACTCATTTATTCAGGTCTTCTTTTTTGCTCATTAGTAAATTTTGGCCAGGTGCAGTGGCTCACGCCTGTAATCCCAGCACTTTGGGAGGCGAAGGCGGGCAGATCACGAGGTCAAGAGATCGAGACCATCCTGGCCAACATGGTGAAAGCCCGTCTCTACTAAAAATACAAAAATTAGGTGGGTGTAGTGGCACGTGCCTGTAGTCCCAGCTACTCGGGAGGCTGAGGCAGGAGAATCACTTCAACCCAGGAGGCAAACGTTGCAGTGAGCCATGATTGCGCCGCTGCACTCCAGACTGGCCACAGAGCAAGATTCCATCTCAAAAAATAAAAATTAATTAATTAATTAATTTCAAAGGTTTTTACATGTAGGTCTTGAACATATTTTATTATGCTTATTTCAAGATGTTTTATAGGTTTTGTTGCTATAGCGAATAAGTTTTTTTTTCTGTTATTCAAAGTTACTGATTACTTCATATTAATCTTTAATACAGTCATTTCACTAAACTCTCTTATTAGTTCTAATGGTTTTTAATCATGATAAGATCTACATACAATTAAATGCACGGATGTTAAATATACAATTTAATGAGCTTTGAATAAATTTATACACTTGTGAAATAACACCCACTCAAGATGGTTTTGTTTTTTTTTTTTTTTTTTGAGAGATGGGGTCTCACTCTGTCACCCAGGCTGGAATGGACCGGCACAATCTCGGCTCACTGCACCCTCTGCCTCCCAGGCTCAAGCCATCCTCCCATCTCAGCCTCCCGAGTAGCTGGGACTACAGGCATGCACCACCACGCCCAGCTAATTTTTGTATTTTTAGTAGAGACAGGGTTTTAGCATGTTGGCCAGGAAGGTCTCAATCTCTTGACCTCATGATTCACCCACCTGGGCCTCCCGAGTGGGTGGCCCAAAGTGCTGGGATTACAGGTGTGAGCCATCACGCCCAGCCCATCCTGGTATTTCAATAAGAAAGCTTCTGATGTTTCACTATCTAGTAGATATTCTTTACCTAGTTGAGGAAATTTGTTTGTTATTATCAGGAATGGCTATTAAATTTTATCAAATGCTTTTTAACGTCTATAATCATGTATTTTCTTTTTTTATTTGTTATTGTAGTGAATTGCTATGATAGATTTTCCAACATTGAGCCATCTTACATTCTTAGAATAAAATCCTATGAAGGCATAATTCTTTTATACACTGCTGGATTCAATTTGTTAATATCTTATTTAGAAATTTTTATCTTATAGTCCCAAGTTATATTGGCTCATAGTTTCATTTTCTTGTGCTCTCCTTTTTTGGTATCAGCATTATTTCAAACTCTTAAAAATAAGTTGAGTGGCTTTCCATCTGTTTCTAGGTGTTGGAACCATTTGTAAAATATGAAAATTATCTGTTCCTTGGAGAGTTGCTAAAACAAAAAACACATGTTTTTTTGTTTTGTTTTGTTTTTTGTTTTTTTTGTTTTGAGACAGAGTCTTGCTCTGTCGCCCAGGCTGGGGTGCAGTGGCACGATCCTGGCTCACCGAAGCCCCAACCTCCTGGGCTCAATCGACCAGCCTCCCGAGTAGCTGGGACCACCGCAATGTGCCATCACACCCAACTAATTTTTATATTTTTGTGTGGAGATACGGTTTCAACATGTTGCTCAGGCTAGTCTCGAACTCCTGAGCTCAGGTGATCCACCTGCCACAGCCTCCCAAGTGTTGGGATAACAAGCATGAGCCACTGTGCCCGGCTATGGACCTTCTTTGGAGGTAAATTTTCAGTTACTTTTTCATTTACTTTATCATTGCTGTTGGAATTTTAGGAGGCCATTAACAAAGACAGTGATCTTGTCTTTCTCTCTTGAATTTCCAGCTTCCTTCAATGGCAACTACTGCTCCTTTGTTTATCATCTTAGATTCACGGACAGGCAGTTCAGTTTTTGCCCTTTAAACTTCTAAAATGAATTAGAACAGTACATCAGTTAAATTAACCCCCAAATATGGTGGACCCCAGGTCAAAAACTCATTCCTGATTTTATTTGCTATTTCTAATGAAGGCCATTCCAGTATAGCTGGCCAGAGGTTATGCAGTCAAATAAATTACCCACAGAATAATCCTCCAAATTTAAAAAAAATCCTCATTATCAAATTGCTAGGCATAAATTAAAACCCAAAGCTTAAATAAACCTTATCCTTTTAGGTTAAAATTCAGAGATATCAACATTAAAATTTCTTTGGCTAAACTCCTAAAATCATTTCCCCTCTGTGATATTATGATATATTGGGTTTTGTCCACAGTTCCTGGCTTATAACTCCCTAAGCTCTTGTTATAGTCTTTTGTTATAATGTTAGGGCACTCAGAAGCAGGCCTCAGAAAACAGAATCTCTCTCTGAACTTGCCCTGCCCTTCTTTCACCAGCCCACAGCAGAACTCTTATCTTCCACCACCTTTATAATCGCAGGTCATGAGACCCTCAATTCAGGAGTCCTGCCCCATCCCCTGGAGGAAGGAACGCTGCACGGATGAGACTAGGAAGAATGTGAACAGACAGGCCTTGCTGGGTTTCCCCACTCAGTCTACTAGTATTGGATCACACCCTTTTTGTCCAGTTACATTTTTGCATGGTAGTCAGTCATGTCTATCCAATAATGTCTCCATTAAAGGCCCAAGAGGACAGGGTTTGGAGAGCTTCTGGATAGCTGAACCCCTGGGGGTTCCCGGAGGGTGGCACGCCCAGGGAGGGCATGGAAGCTCTGCACCCCCTCCCTGTGCCATGCTCTGTGCATCTCTTCATCTGTATCCTTTGTAATATCCTTTGTAATAAACCAGTAAACCTAAGTTAAGTGTCTTCTCGAGTTATATAAGCCACTCTATCAAATTAATGGGACCCAAAGAGGGAGTCATGGAATCCCCAATTTGAAGCCGGTTGGTCAGAAGTTCCAGAGGCCCGGACTTGTGACTGGTGTCTGATGAGGAAGGGTCAGGGGGAAGTCTGATGGGACTGAGCCCTCAACCTGTGGGATCTGACGCTATCTCCAGGTAGATAATGTTGGAATTAAATTGGAGGGCACCCAGTTGGTGTGTGTTGCAGAATTGACTGCTTGCTTGGTGTGTGGGGAAAACCACCCCACATTTGGTCACAGAAGCCCTCTGTGTCGTGGTGTTGATGATGATGTGTTTTTTGTTTTGTTTTGTTTTGTTTTTTTTGCTCACTCTTTGATTCCTTATTCTGCTCAATCTAGTTAGAGGGGTGTTGTTTGAAAGACTGAGTAGAGTCTGGATTCATTCATCATGCATGACCCTCACAGAAATTAGTACAGTTCCTTCAGATCTGAGAAACTGAATTAGTTTGAAACCATATGTGTTCAGCCTTTAAAGTCCTAAGACTTGGCCGGGTATGGTTGTTCATGCCTGTAATACCAGCACTTTGGGAGGCCAAGGCAGAAGTATCACTCAAGACCAGCCTGGGCAACATGGTAAAACCCCGTCTCTACAAAACATACAAAAATTAGCTGGGTATGGTAGTGCATGCCTGTAATCCCTGCTGCTCGGGAGGCTGAGGTGGGAAGATTGCTTGAGCCCAGGAGACAGAGGTTGCAGTGAGCCGAGATCATGCGATCTGTACTCCAGCCTAGGTGACAGAGCAAGACTCTGTCTCAAAAAAAAAAAAAAAAAAAAAAAAAAAAGAAAAAGAAAAAAAAATTCCTAAGAGTTAACAGAACACACAAGATTACCCCAGTTCTACTGCCACATATACTGCGTTTAGAAAACAAGTAATTCTATAGCTTTTAGAGGAGTTGAACAAGTACTGAGGACATTAATCTAAGAGAAATATTGTTCTAAGTACTAGTGCTTAATCCTCTATACCCATGTGTCAGTTTCCTAAGATCAGAGCAGAGACTCAGTGGTAGCCAAGATAAGGGGGACAGCCTCCTCAGAATGCTGTCAATAAAACACTAAGCACATATTTAGCTCTTGAGCCTGAGGATCAGTGATTTGGCCTGACCTCAGCTCAGTTCAAGCATATGTCCCACATGGCAAACTCAGAATCAAGGGGCAGAAAAATAGACTCCATTTTTAGCCGAGAGAAAAAAGGTTGGTTACCGAGAGGAGTAAAGAATTGGGGCTATTGACAAAAATCTCTCTATTTTACTCCCCACTCTAAAATAATTGCACAGTGTAAACTAGGCGCATGTCAGGGGCTCCATAGCCACAGGTGGGTAGCAGCTATCATGCTAGGCAGTACAGTTCTAGAGTCACTGGTGTCCTTGCAATTTCTCAAATCCACCGGGCAGTCTCCTGCCTCAGAGCGTTTGCTCTTGACCTTCTTTCTGACTGAGACATTCTCCCTCTAGATGTCTGCATGGATCACTCTCTCCTCCCCTTTGGTTTAAATGTCACCTTTTGAGTGATGACTTCTCTGTCTACCCTATTAAAATCGCAGGTCCATCCCCAGGCATTTTCTGTCCATTTTCTCAGCCATTCTTTTTTTATGTTATTTATTGCTATCTGGAATATTGTGTATTTTAATTATTTATTTCTTTATTACCTATCTTCTTCCATTATAATGTAAGCTCCAGAGGAACTGGTATTTTTTGCCTGTTTTGTTTACTACATACCCCCAGTTCCTAGAGCAATGCCTGGCACATAGTAGACACTCAACAAACATTTGTAGAATAAACTCTATGCCTCTCTGCAAATATTAAATAAATAAGGAGGTCAGTCCTTACATTATACATTATAATTGTATCAAACTTATGGTAGGAATCCCAAGAATGCCAAAGAACAGGTTTACCCACATAAAAGGTCTTTATTTGTAGATCCTCCTTACCATAAGGAATAGGAAGCAAGATTTTAAACCTTAATTAGGGTCTGTTAAAAGTAAGATATCCTGATCAGCTAAATCTGGGGCCAAATTTACCCATTACTGTCCTTGTCTTTAGTGCTAGGAGATAATGTTTAAAGGTAATTTGCCCTCTGTGTCTATCTCTGATGTCCAGGAAAAATCCTACTGGTTGTTATCTGGTTGTCTTCATTGATATTATCTCTAAGGTCTACCCTTGATTTTACTCTCCATCATTATTTCACAATCATGCTAATGCAGTCCTGTGCCACACAATGATGTTTTGGTCAACGACAGACTGGATATACAAGAGTGGTCCCATAAGATTATAATGAAACTGCCCCAGACAGGCATACCATTTTTTCATCTTTTGTCCATATTTTTACTGTACTTTTTCTATGCTTAGATATGTTTAGATACACAAACACCATGATGTTACAATTGTCTGGAGTATTCCGTACAGTAACATGCTATGCAGGTTTGTAACCTAGGAGCCATAGGCCATACCATCTAGCCTAGGGGTGTAGTAGGTTAGACCATCTAGGTATGTGTAAGTGCACTCTATGATGTTTGCACAACCACAAAATTGCCTAAGGATGCATTCCTCAGAACGTATCCTCCTTGCTCTGCCACGCCAAAGCTCTTCATTTCTACTTGTGTGATTGGCCAGTTTCTCCCATTTTTGTTGTTGTTTGAGGCAGTGTCTTGCCCTGTTGCCCAGGCCAGAGTGCAGTGGCTGTGGCCTGATCACAGCTTACTGCACTGTCAACCTCCCAGGCTCAAAGGATCCTCCTACCTCAGCCTCCCAAGTAGCTGGGACCACAGGCATGTACCATCACACCGGGCTAATTTTTGTAATTTTTGTAAAGACAGAGTTTCACCATGTTGCTCAGCTGATCCTGAACTCCTGGACTCAAGCAATCCACCAGCCTTGGCTGCCCAAAGTGCTAGGATTACAGGTATGAGCCACTGTGTCTGGCCTTTCCATTGTTTTTATTGTCTTAACAACACCGTGGAGTCTCCTTAAAGGGGTAAGTCACCCCAAATCAGCAGTTAAGGCAATCTTTGAGCAACCATTTGCTGTACATCTCCAAGTAAATAGATATGTGAGTCAATATGTGTGGCTTCAAATTATGCCAGTTCGACTTTCCCTCATGCATCAGAAATTTATTGAATATCTAATATATGCCAGGTATAGTGCTATGTTGTATAGCATTAAATAAGATAGATATGAATCTTCTCCCCAAAATTTAAAATCTATTTGGCAAAATAGAAAATTAAACAATTAATTACAATAAACATCGGTAGTATGAGAGAGCATACAGTGGGCTTAGTCTGGGGAGTAGAGTCAGAACACTTCAATTTTTGACATAATTTTTGAATTGACTTTTTGAGGTATTTTTACATACAATAAAATTCACCAATGTCAAGCTTACTATTCGATTAATTTGGACAGATGTATACAGTTGTATAACCTCTACCACAATCAAGACCATTTTCGTCACTTCTAAAAAAGTTCTTTTATGCCCCCACTGTAGGCAATCTCATCCCCCAACCCATTCCCAACTTCTGACAATCACTTCTCTGCTTTCTATTACTACAATTTTGCCTTTTCTAAAATTTCATATACCTGGACTCATAATATGTAGTCTATTGTGTCTGATTTCTTTCACTTAGCATAATATGGCTTTGAGATCCATCCATGTATCAACAGCTTGTTCCTTTTTATTTCTGAGCAGAATTCCACTGTATAGATACTGTACACTGTCATTATTCATTTACCAGTTGATGGACATTTGGGTCATTTCCTGTTCTGGCCTATTATGATAAAGCAGTTATGGACATTGGTGTTCAAGTCTTTGTACATATGTTTTTATTTTTCTTTGGTAAATACCTAAGGAGTATGGAGAATTGTATGGTATAAGAAGTATAAGAAATTGCCGGCCAGGCATGGTGGCTCATGCCTGTAATCCCAGCACTTTGGGAGGCTAAGGCAGGTAGATCACTTGAGGTCAGGAGTTTGCAACCGGCTTGGCCAACATGGTGAAACCCCATCTTTACTAAAAATACAAAAATTCACCAGGCATGCTGGTGAGCACCTGTAATTCCAGCTACTGGGGAAGCTGAGGCAGGAGAATCACTTGAACCCAGGAGGCAGAGACTGCAGTGAGCCAAGACCACAGCACAGCACTCCAGCCTGAGTGACAGTGAGACTCTGTCTTAAAAAAAAAAAAAAGAGAGAGACAGAGAGAAAAGAAATTGCCATTCTAAAATGGCTGTGACAATTTTTTGCATTCCCACCAACAAAATGTGAGGGTACCAGTTGCTCCATATTTGCACCAACACTTGTTATAGTTGGTCTTTTTAATTTTAGCCATTCTAGTAAGTGTGCAATATGACTTCATTGTGCTTTGATTTGCATTTCTTTGATACCTAATGATGCTGCACATATTTTTTGTGCTCAATCGCCATCTATATATCTTCTTTGGTGAAATGGCTGTTGAGATTTTTGCCTAAGTTTTAAAATTTGTCTTCTTATTATTGTATTTAAAGGGCTCTTTATAATTCAAGATACAAATCATTTTTCAGATATTTGTTTTGAAAATATTTTCTCCCAGTCTCTCGCTTGACTCATTTTGTTGACGGTATCTTTTCAAGATCAACCATTTTAATTTTGATGAAGTTCAATTTGTCTTTTTTTTTTTTTTTTTTTTTTTTGAGATAGGGTCTCTCTCTGTCACCTGAGCTGGAGTGCAGTGGCAAAATCTTAGCTCATTGCAACCTCACACTCCTGGGCACAGTAGCTGGGGCTACATGTGCATACCACCATGCTCAGCTAATTTTTTTATTTTTTGTAGAGACAGGGTCTCACTTTGTTGCCCAGGATTGTCTCAAACACCTGGGCTCAATCGATCCTCCTACCTCAGCTTCCTAAAGTGCTGAGGCGAGAGCCACTGCACGTGGTCCAATTTTTTAATAGTTTGTGATTTTTGTGTCCTATCAAGGTCACAAAGATTTTTGTCTCTATTTTCTTAAGTATTATGGTTTTAGTTCTTACATTATGTGACCTGATTTTTATGTTCACCTCTCAACTTAATAAAATTGTTCCAAAAGAATAGACATCCAAACCCAAACCTAGTGAAAGTATTTGGCTGTAATAAGATACATCATCATTCTCTAGGCTCCAGATTTGAAGTCGCATTTCAAAGAATACTGACTCTCAGTTGGGATGATGACCTTCTTGATTTAGACTTCTATTTGTTGTCAACAGAGAGCAAAACCAATGTGACCTGCCTGTCAATGTTCAGTGAGGTTTCCTCATCTGGAATGTGCTTTCTCCCCATGAGAAGTAAAGGAAGGGAAACATTTTGGGGGTTGACATCCCACCCAATTCTCGTCCAAAACGTTGCATGTGCCTCTACCTTTTCATATTAGATTGAATTTTCAAAATTCATCAGTCCCCACTAGACTGCAGGCAGGTGAAGTTCAGGGCTTGTGCCTTGCTGTGTATCCCTAGGTTTGAGATCTAATTTAACAAACGCTTTGTGAATGAGAGGAAGAATCCCTGGATCTGCTGTTTTGCTGGTGTAAGGGAGCCACCAGGCAGTGTGGTGTAGTTTCAACGTCTACTGCTCAGGAGCTTGGGACCATTTTCCTTTAAAGCCATCTCGGTACTCCGAGCGTTAGGCACAGTGCCTGGCGCGCAGTAGAGAACTAAGGGCAGAGAAAAGGGGAAGGAAATTTGTTTAAAATCCCAAACCCCAGCATTTACGACGGGAAGCAGGCAAACTGGACAGCCTTCAGGCGTAGCAGACGGCGAAACATATTCAGGATAGAATCTCAATTCCTCCTGGGCAGCAGAGGCAACTCTTGGGGCCAAATCCCGTACTTCGAATTTTGGGGACTTTGTGTGGACCCATGCTTCTCTAGTAGGGGAATGTCATGAAGACTGAAATCTTGAGTCTGCGGGATTCAGGGGATTCAAAACTCACTCCCTGCAGGTATAGCAACCCTGGTCGCCTAGCAACTATAGGTCGATCGCTCGGCGCTCGATTCTAGCCGGCCGGATGGAGACGCAGAGCTCGCGGCGGAGCCTCTCGCGGCCAGCGCATCTGCGGCGCGCACGCGCGGAGAGGCCTGGGCTGGGAGAGGGGCGAGGCGGTGCGCGGGCGCCGCTTGCGGGCCGCGGCGGGGAGGGCGCACGCACGGGGGGCGGAGCGGCGGGTGCGGAGAGTGGCTGAGGAGCCGGAAACGCGCCGCGGAGGGTGCGGCCGTGAGGAAGAAGCAGCGGGCCGGGAAGGGCCGGGCCGGGCGGGAAACGTTAGGGCAACGGCCCCCGGGGTGAGGGGGCCGAGGGAACGGGCAGGGCCCAGAGGCGAACTCTGCCCGGATGAGGAACAAAGCAGTGGGGCAGGCGCGCGCGCCCCCAGCGCAGCTGTCAGGTGGGCTGCGCGCGGGCCCAGCCGGAGCGGGGCGGGGAGAGGCGGCCCGGCCTGCGGGCCCCCGGCCGGCGGGCTAATCCGCAGGCCTTGGGAGGCAGTGTCGGCAGCGCCTGGGGCTCTCAGGTGGCTAGAAGATGGGAGCTGCGACCTCGTTGTGGTTTTGGTGACCGCTCTTGTCCCACTCCCCCAGGTTGGGCAGCCCCCCTCCCGAAGCTTCTGGACGGAAGGCCCCGGGTGTTCCCCGACATGCCCCAACCCGTGACGGGGTGCACGGCCACCGGCCGTCGGGAGAAGTTGGGCGGCCCCGGGCGACCCCGGGGACGAGTGGCCGCGTCGGTGCAGCGGTTGTGAGCAAGATGCGGTAGCACGTGACCGTGGAACGCAAACCCTGATGCCTGTTCCCCACCACCCGAGCGCTCCTTTCTCTGACATTTGGCCCCAAGCTGATGCATCACAGGTGAGTAGGGAGGTGGGCTTCAGCACTGGTGACATCTTTGGAAACTATCTAGCAAGTGAGTGTCCAGGGTCAGTGCCGTTGTTTTTGGTGCCATTAAGAAGGTTACAGGTGTGATTTGCAAAGGGGACAAGAAATCCAGAAACAAGTATTGGATGGAATGTAATCTCGTGCATCCTAATTTACTCCACATGTGAAAAGTTGTTCCCAATAGTCACACGTTTATTGTTGGCTTGTTGACACCTTTTTCCTGTGTCTTTCAGTTATTTGAGCGTTTAATATATTTTTCTGGATTCCAAAGTGTATTATTGTCTCATTATGCTTCACCTTGAGTTTTGCTGGTATGGCAGGGACGATAGAGTGAGGGAATTAAGTTCTTAATTCTGCAAGCTTCGTGCTGATGTTTAAAGTACTTTTAAGTACAGAAACAGGCCAAAGAAATTGTTGTATTTGGCTGTTTTTTCAAGACCCTTTCAAAGGCCGTATGTTTAGAATGAGGAAGATAAGGCACAAATTCATTGAAATTATTGAAGCCCCACTTTGCAAAGTGGCTGCATTTCAGTTAGTTTCTTATATTTTATGCGAAGAGGTGTAAAATCAGCACCTGGCAGATGGTTGCATAGGTCAATTAGAAACACACACATAAAGTGCAGAACTGTGTAGGAAATTATTTTACCCTAAATGAGTAGGTAAGATAGAGCTTAGTATCTTGATTCTTGCCATCTTCCGGGATTGCTTCTTAGAATCTCATAGGAGAAAGAAAATGAGAATAGAATTGCATTTTAGAATGAGAAAGTCTTATGAGGATCATATTGTACATTCCCTTCATCTGCCCTCTCTCTGTGGGATACTCATTACCTTTGGTTTATGGCTGCTGAGGTCATCACGTTTTAGTGACTCACAACAAAGCAGAAATCTGCTGAGCCTCTCGCATTAAACTCTGGTTTGAGAAGGCCTAGGACTCAACCTAGAAACACCATGCTGATTTTTATCTTGAGATTAAATAAATATTCAGGAATTTTCAGAATGAGAGTTGAAGGTGCAGACCTGTAGTTGTACTTTTAAAAAATATTGTAACCAATTTGTTAAGTAGGCTGTTATGGCTGTAGTGATTGTAGTGTTTTAATTATGGTTGTAGCTATAAAGAGTTATGGGAAAAGTCTGTTTTAAATCAACTCAAGCCCAGCAGCTTTCAAAATTAAGGAGATATGTTTTCTTTAGGCTACAGGGATTGTTTGCTTTTTGTTTTGTTTTGTTTTTAAGACACAGCCTCACTCTGTCACCCCGGTTGGAGTGTAGAGGTGCAAGCAGAACTCACTGCAGCCCCGACCTCACCACTTCAGTCTCCCCTGTAGCTGGAACCACAAGCACGAACCACCATGCCTGGCTAAGTTTAAAAAAAAATGTTTAGTAGAGACAGGGGTCTCACTGTGTTGCCTAGGGAGGTCTCCAACTCCTGGGCTCAAGTGATCCTTCTGTCTTGGCCTCCCGAAGTGCTGGGATTACAGGTGTAAATCACCATGCCTGGCCTGCTTTATAGTCTAATAAAAACTGTTATTAGCATGCTGTTCTTCATAAGGTGTACCTCATTTGCCAGGTGCTTCTAGCTGTCTTTCTGATAAGGATGATGAGTTAGCATTGCTCCATCCAATTAGAAAAAAAAATTCAGAATGTCTGTTCTATACAAGGTACTACGTTGGCCTTTTACATTTTATTGATGTCTTAGAGCTTAGTTTTATGGGATACATGGCCAGGGATAAGGGTGAAACTTATGGGTGTATCATAATGCAGGAAACAGGTCTATGTGGAACTTTAAATATACGCCACAATATAAGTAGATAGGCCCTAATGTATTGCAACTGTGTAAAAGGCAATATAGTTCCTTTATTGTAATGTCTTTTTCTTACTATAGTTAAGAGCTTTGGTTTCTTAAATTAGATCTGAATTTAAATCCCAACTCTCCTTACTGGTTATGTGATTCTGGGTTAAGTTTCTTAGCATCACTGAATTTTAAGTTTCCTCATCTTTAAAGTGGGATTAAGAATAATACCGACCTCCAGCCTGGGCAACATAGGGAGACCCCATCTCTTCAAAATAAAAACAAATTAGCCAGGCATGGTGGCACATGCCTGTGGTTCCAGCTACTTGGGGGGCTGAAGTGGGAGGATCTCATGAGCCTAGAAGGTAGAGACTGCAGTCAGCTGTGATCATGCCACTGCATTCCAGCTTGCAGCGACTGAGCAAGACCCTGTCTCAAAAACGAAAACAAAAACAAAAGGATTAAGAGAGATAGTTACATGTAAATCACTTAGCCCAATACGTAGCACATGGTAAGGGAGCCATAAATTTTAGCTATTATTATTTTCAGGTTGATTGATAAAATGGCGTTGCCGTTTTTCAGAATTAAAAACCTATTTAGATTTGATTTCACTGCTGAGGAATATGTAACCTCATTTGATTCCTCTTCTCTGCTTCTCTGCTTCAGCCCTCCCATACGCAGAGAATAATTAATTATTATGATGCTCAGTGTAAGGACTGGAGGTCATTAGAGAGCCCCTTTTGGATAACCTGTTGGCTAGCCTAGTGGTTCTATAATGTTTGTAATATGGCAGTCTCTGAATTCTGATAAAAGAACTAATACTTTTTGATAATAGCCTTCAGTGCTGTTTTATTCAAATCAGTATTACTCTTATTCGAAAGACATTTGTAATGGCAGTGCAAGATGGATTGCATAGAAAAGGTGATTCCTAGATTCTTCACCTTGCCAACAATAGTCTGTAGTTAAAAAAAAGTTTGGTGCAATGAAAAACTTTTTGGCAGTGTTTTGCAGTTTAATCTGTGTTCTTTCACTTAACAGCTATGTGATTTGGGGCATATGACATGGCCTCTTTGAGCCGTAATTCCCTCATCTATCTTACGTTGCAGCATTGGTGTGAGGATTTGAAGTCATTTTAAATGAAGTGGTAGCAAAGCTTGCATAGTGACCCTCAATATATGGAGGACATTAATATTAGGACATTAAAAACTGATACAGAATCTTAGTAAACTGTTGCTGAATGGGGAAAATATGGTGCTTTTCACATCATTGATAATTTGGATCTTTAACTCCTATTGGAAGTGATTAGTAAAATTTATTTGAGTAAGTTAAAATGCACTGCCTAAAAAACTACTGGTTTGAAATAAGCCATTTGGAGAAAAATAAATATTGTAAAAGACGAAGCTTGAGTGATGTAAAAAAAACAAACTGTCATTGCCATGTGCTCTAAGGATTGCAAACCTTGCTTTAGATGGTGTGCCTAGAGTTTCGAGCAAGGCAGAATTCAAATCCTATTTCTGCTATGTGACATTGAATTGAGTTTTTTAATGTCTCAATCTCAGTTTTCTTATCAGTAGAAAGAATATGGCACTAGCTGTCTAAGAGAATTGTTGAGTGTAAAAGTGAATAGTTGGCCAAGTCCCATTTCCCCATCCCCACTGTTTCAGTTTCTTCAGTATCTTAATACAGAGTCATCAGAGTAAATTTTTGCATAACTAGTTGTGTGTGTTCTTTTCTAGAATGAATGAAATGAACCTGAGCCCAGTGGGGATGGAGCAGCTGACTTCATCCTCTGTGAGCAATGCCTTGCCAGTCTCAGGAAGTCACCTGGGATTGGCTGCCTCACCCACTCACAGTGCCATCCCTGCCCCAGGTGAGTGGTAAGGGAGACCTACTGCTTTCAACACTTAACTGTGTTATCAATTCTAAATGGAGTCTAGAAGAGATCAGAGCCCCTTTAAGGGTAGAAAGGAGAAGGTAAGCAGGCCTGAATGGTGGTTCGACATGTGATAGGTAATGGAAAAGAAGGTTTTTGTAGAGGTAGAATATTAGAGTTCTAGTGGATAGTAGTAGCAGTTTTTTTCTGATAGTCCTCTTCTAAGTTGGTAGCTTTTTGTCTAGAGCTGTAATTAACTTGGCATTTTATTTAGGGTTGCCCATTCATCTGGTTCACACTTTAGTACTCTGTCCCTGGGTTAATAGAAGAGAATCAGTTAAAGTTACTCTAATAACTCTTCCCAGAGAGCATGGGGAATTGGGCTTTATATTCCACTGGTTTTGAAATTAAATGGCAATAACTGCAGATGCACCAGGTCTAAAATTATGTGGAAAGCAGTATGGTACTTTTACATGGAATGCCTCATGAGCCTCCATACGCAGCAAAATAGTATAGGAAATATTCACTCTTCCTATCACTGTACTTTTTTTTTTCTTTTTTAAAACAAAATGTCTCTCTGTCATCCAGGCTGGAGTGCAGGGGCACGATCTCAGCTGACGGCAACCTTTGCTTCCCAGGTTCAAATGATTCTCCTGCTTTGGCCTCCGGAGTAGCTGGGATTATAGGCACATGCCACTACACCTGGCTAATTTTCTTTCTTTCTTTCTTTCTTTTTTTTTTGAGATGGAGTTTCGCTCTTATTGCCCAAGCTGGAGTGCAGTGGTGCGATCTCGCCTCACTGCAACCTCCACCTCCCGGGTTGAAGCAATTCTCCTGCCTCAGCATCCCGAGTAGCTGGGACTATAGGCACGTGCCACCACACTCGACTAATTTTTTGTATTTTTAGTAGAAACAGGGTTTCACCATATTAGCCAGGCTGGTCTTAAACTCCTGACCTCAGGCAATCTGCCCTCCTTGGCCTCCCAGAGTGCTGGGATTACAGGCGTGAGCTACCATGCCAGCCATCACTGTACTTTTAAAACCTTTTTTCTACCTAGCTTCATTTTCTTATTCCATTGAAATGGAATATAAATGGAATAAATATTCTATTGATTATTACAATGATAAGCTGTCAGTTCTTTAGGATCAATGACATTGTAATGTATTGGACTTTCTTTGTCAAAGTAGGAGTTAGTGTAAATAAATCTATATCTTGTTTAAATAGTTCTCTAAAGAGAATTACTTGCTTAATTAATAAAATGCAGCAGTTAAATAAGATTCTTCAAAACTAGGGTCTCTTCACATTTAAGTGTCCACAAAAGAAATTTTTAAAAATTATTAGTGGTTAACCCATTTGATTGTTTTGTAGGCATTCCTTTTAGTGGGCACTCTTGTTAAGGAGGAAAACTTATTAAAAAATATTGCCAACCAGGCACAGTGGCTCACGCCTGTAATCCCTGCACTTCGAGAAGCCAAGACAGGAGGATCACTTGAGCCCAGGAGTTCAAGATCAGCCTGGGTAACATAAGGAGACCCCATCCCTGCAAAGAAAAAAATAAAAATTAACTGGGCATGGTAGCACATGCCTGTAGTCCCAGCTATGTAGGAGCTATGTAGGAGGCTGAAATGGGAGGGCCACTTGAGCCCGGAAAGCTGAGGCTGCGTGACCCATGATAATGCTGCTGTGCTCCAGCCTGGGCAACATAGCAAAACCTTTTCTCAAAAAAAAAAAAAAAAAAATATTGCCCCTAGCAAAAATATGCCAATCAGCCCTGACCTAGTTGATGGGTATTTATTATGATACTTAAGCACAGTAAAAGTCACTTCACTTTGGAAGTACATATAACTCAAAGTAGATACAATCTCACATTTAAAGTTTTTTTTAATCACAAAGTATAGCATATATACAAAAGATTGTATGAAAATGTACATGTACAGTTTTACATCTAACTAAATTACGTTATTTTCCGAGTAGAAATGAAATATTCTCACCATATAAAATGGTAAATATAATAAAGTTTAAAAAATACCAAAACAATTTCATACTATCGCTACCTAGGGACCACTCCTGTGAATATTTTATGTTTCCATTTTTTTCTGTGTATAATTTGTTTTCTTGTGTTTAAACTCGGTTTTTAATTCTAAATTAAATATTTTCGCTGGGCACGGTGGCAGTCCCAGCACTCTGGGGGGCTGAGGTGGGTGGATCACTCGAGGCCAGAAGTTCGAGACCAGCCTGGCCAACATGGTGAAACCCTGTCTCTAGCAAAAATACAAAAATTAGCCGAGTGTGGTGATGTGTGCCTGTAATCCCAGCTACTCAGGAGGTTGAGGTAGGAGAATCGCTTGAACCCTACCTCAAGGCGGAGATTGCAGTGAGCCGAGATCACACCACTGCACTCCAGCCTTGGCAACAAAGCAAGACTCCGTCTCAAATCAATCGATAATTAATTAATTAAATATTTTGGTATTTAAGCACAATACAGACAATTGGAGTATTAACTTGCCAGTTTAGAACTAACTTAAAAACTATCTTTGGGACTGCGACTACTTTGTTTAGGACTATTTGTGGATATTTGCACATCGTCTATCTAAGGATGAAAAGGGGTACTAGGTGAGATTTTTGCCCATATGTAAAAACCTTTCTAAGAATTTAGCCAGTGGTTGTCGTGAGAACTTTCAGTTACCTATTTTCTTTTAACTGAGAAAAAAAATTTTGTTTTGTAGGCCTCCCAGTGGCAATTCCAAACCTGGGTCCCTCCCTGAGCTCTCTGCCTTCTGCTCTGTCTCTAATGCTCCCAATGGGTATTGGAGATCGCGGGGTGATGTGTGGGTTACCTGAAAGAAACTACACCCTACCTCCACCACCTTACCCTCACCTGGAGAGCAGTTATTTCAGAACCATTCTACCTGGTAAGTGTTAGAGTTATTTGGGATGTTAGAAAAAAAGAATGGCGCCAGCTTTTAAGCTTAGTTCCTGAAGATCTGAATAACACTTTTTTCCGTTTGTCACTATTAGATATTAATCTCTAGGCAGGAAAAATATCTTTGTTTATATTTATGTACTTTTCTTCTTAAAGTGTGCATATAACACATTATTAATACAGTTTGACTAAGCTGAATTTCTTAATTGCACATAATTTTTCTTCTTTTTCTTCCAGTATCTCTTTCATTCAGTCTTTATAATTCTGCAGCTATAATTCCAGTCAAGCAGTACAGAGAGTCTCTCTCTCTCTCTCTCTCTTTCTGTCTTTCTCTCGGAGATGGGGTCTCACTATGTTGCCCAGGCTGGACTGGAACTCCTGGGCTCAATTGATCCTCTCACCTCAGACTCTTGAGTAGCTGGGACTACAGGCACATGCCTGCCTTGAGACCATACCATACTGTCTTTCTTTTTTATAAGTAACTTTTTTTAAAAAAAGAGATGGGGTTTTGGCATGTTGCCCAGGCTGGTCTCGAACTCCTGCACTGAAGCCATATGCCCACTCCAGCATCCCAAAGTGCTGGGATTACAGGCATGAGCCACTGTGCCTGGCCCAAGACCATACTTTCTGTACAATTGTTTATCTTTACTTTTTTCACTTTATCTTTTTCTCTGCTGTTACGTGGGTATTTTCCTTTGCTGCTACGTGGTTTTCATAATTATCCTTTTTAATGATGCATTACTTTCTACTGAATGGGTATTTGATGATTTATTATCTTTATTGTTGGACAGTTTGGTTTTTCCAGCTTTTATTACCATTGTAACGCTCTTATGAATGTCTTTATGTATAATATTTACAAAATGGATTTAGAGAAGATTACCATAAGTGGAATTTCTTGTACAAGAGGGTATTAACATTTTTGAGGTTCTTAATATATATACTTCACAAAGAAGTTTTAGCAGTTTACATTCCCACTGGCAGTTTAGTGTCATTTCACCACATCCTCCCAAGCACAAGTGTTAATTTGTTTTGTTTTAATAAAACAGGTACAATTGTGACTTGTATTAAATAGTTTGTGTTATGATAGTTTAATTATATTAAATTGTATTTAATTAAGTTTTATTTTTCACATAGAAGATCTGTTCTTAAATCATTTTACCTTTTAATAATTAGTAGAGCAAATTTTACGCCTTAGGACTCAGGAATTATAGCCATATGTATATTAAAGGTAGTGTTTTCGTTAGTGATTCCCAGTTAGCTTCAAAGGAACATAGTTAACTTTTTAAGGATTTTTGAGTTTTACAGAAAAAACTCAATTATGGTATATGTATGTTGCTATTTGTAAAATAATGTGTATCGATTAAATTAAAGAAGCAGGAGATTATTTGAACTTAGTAATATTTGTAAGGAAATAGCTTCTAGTGCTTGGAATTCTTCAATAATGTACTAAAAGTCTCTGATATCTTATCTTTTCCTTTTCTCAGGCATTTTATCTTATTTAGCTGACAGACCACCTCCTCAGTACATCCACCCCAACTCTATAAATGTTGATGGTAATACAGCATTATCTATCACCAATAACCCTTCAGCACTAGATCCCTATCAGTCCAATGGAAATGTTGGATTAGAACCAGGCATTGTTTCAATAGATTCTCGCTCTGTGAACACACATGGTGCCCAAAGTCTTCATCCCAGTGATGGCCATGAGGTGGCCTTGGACACGGCAATCACTATGGAGAACGTTTCTAGGGTTACCAGCCCAATTTCGACAGATGGAATGGCAGAGGAGCTTACAATGGACGGTGTTGCAGGCGACCATTCCCAAATCCCAAATGGCTCCAGAAGTCATGAACCTTTGTCTGTGGATTCTGTGAGCAACAACCTTGCAGCAGATGCTGTAGGACATGGTGGTGTGATACCCATGCATGGGAATGGCCTGGAGCTCCCTGTGGTCATGGAGACAGACCACATTGCAAGTCGGGTCAATGGCATGTCTGACAGTGCCCTCAGTGACTCCATCCACACTGTGGCCATGAGCACCAACTCTGTAAGCGTGGCACTCTCTACCTCACACAACCTTGCCTCCCTAGAGTCTGTTTCCCTCCATGAAGTTGGCCTCAGCCTAGAACCTGTGGCTGTCTCCTCCATCACCCAGGAGGTTGCTATGGGGACAGGTCATGTAGATGTATCTTCAGACAGTCTTTCTTTTGTACCACCTTCACTGCAAATGGAAGACTCCAATTCAAACAAGGAAAACATGGCAACCTTGTTTACAATTTGTGAGTGTGCTTAGCCTTTCTTTTTTGGAAATATTTGTAAAAAGGGCCACCATCCCTAACCAGTTAAGTCACAAAGTTTGGCATTAAGGGAGTACAGAAAGTAACTAGACCTTGGAACTTTTCTTTGCCTTGGTATTGTCCTTTATATTAATGTGGTGCTTTTTCTTCAAGTAAGCCAAATGATATACATACATTTAGTTGGTTCTTACAGCATCCTCCTGAAGAAATTAAATGTGAAGTAGTCATTTTTGTATTTTGCAGATAAGCTTAGCACGTGCGGTAGTGTGTGCCTGTAGTCCCAGCTATTCTGGAGGCAGGGGCAGGAGGGTTGCTTGAGCCCAGGAGTTTCAGGCTATAGTGTGCTACGATCACACCTGTGAATAGTCCCAGCTATTCTGGAGGCAGGGACAGGAAGGTTGCTTGAGCCCAGGAGTTTCAGGCTATAGTGTGCTACGATCACACCTGTGAATAGTCCCAGCTATTCTGGAGGCAGGGGCAGGAGGGTTGCTTGAGCCCAGGAGTTTCAGGCTATAGTGTGCTACGATCACACCTGTGAATAGTCCCAGCTATTCTGGAGGCAGGGGCAGGAAGGTTGCTTGAGCCCAGGAGTTTCAGGCTATAGTGGGCTATGATCACACCTGTGAATAGTACTGCACTCCATCCTGGGCAACAAAGTGAGACCCTGTCTCTGAAAAACAATCATAATGATAATACAGTATTTTTTTTTAAAAGGTCAGTTTAGCCCAGTAATAGTTAAGGTATTTCCCAAGATTTCACAAATAGAGAGTTATAGGGGTAAATTCTAGTAAAGTTGTTTGTGACATGCCTTGTGAAAATTATTAGGTCACTTTTATAACCCTATGGAAAAATGTAGGTGAATGTAAATGCATTTTTTTCTTTGCTCAGGGTGCATATAAATTATTATTCCTGGGCGTGTAAAAGTTTTTCTTATTGGGCAACAACAAAAAACAATATAAAAACAGTTGATTTACTGGTGTCACTACATTTCATTCACGCAGGAAACATGTTGAGTGCTTATTTTATTTTATTGATAGGGTTTCTCTGTTGCCCAGGCTAGGGTGCAGTGGTGTGATCACGTCTCACTGCAGCCTCAACCTCCTGGGCTCAAGCAATCCTCCCACTTTAGCCTCCTGAGTAACTGGGACTGCAAGTGTGTACCACCACACCTGGCTACTTTTTAAATTTTTTGTAGAGATGGGGGTCTTACTGTGTTGCCTTGGCTGGTCTTGAACTTGACTCAAGTATTCCTCCTGCCTCAGCTTCCCAGAGTGCTAGGATTAGAAATGTGAGCCATCATGCCGGGCTCTTTAGTGCTTACTATGTGGCAGCCTCTGCTAGATGCTAGGGATAGAACGATCTACCAAGAGACGGTGTGTGTACATACCTTTAAGGAGCTTACAGTCTGGTAGGAAGCATAGGAGACTGTTACAATACAGTGTAATAATAAGTGTGAAGATGGGATTAAGTGCATGGTACTAAAGTAGCCTGAAGGGGAGCAACTAGCCAGGCCATGGAAGGGTCAGGGAAGACTTAACCAAGGGAAGTAACATACATGTTAGCACAGACCTTAAGGACAAGAAAGGTGTGGGCAGTTGAGAGTCAGGAAGATAGGAGTTGGCACCTGTGAGTGCCTAGAACCAAAAGAATCATGAGTGTTTCAGAATTGCTGAAGCATACAATGAGGGTGAAGAGAGGGGTCATGTGAGAGAGAAGTAGGAGCCAGAACACAAAGGCTCTTTTAAGACCAGGTCAAGAGTTTTAGGGAGTAAGGGTTGGGGTAGGGCTTTTGCTGCAATGTGAGAATAAATTTGTTGAGAGGCAAGGAGGTGTGGAAGATACTGTAATTTATGGGAAAGGTGATGATTGTCCAATCTAGAGTAGAGGTAATTAGGATACAGAAGAGTAGAGGACATTTTCAGAGAGCCCAGTTGAGCTTATGGATTGGATAAAGTTGGAGGAGGGAAGGATTAAGGAGAAAACCCTGGTTTTTGGCTTCGGAAACTGGGTAAGTAGAGAAGGCCATGAGTTGGCTCACACCTATAATCCCATCACTTGGGAGGCTGAGGCAGAAAGATCATTTGAGACCAGGAGTTCAAGATCAGCCTGGGCAACATAGTAAGACCCTGTCTCTGGAAAAACAAACAAACAGAAACTAAGTAGGTAGGGTAGTAGTAAAAGGCAGAGGAGAATTCGATTTTGATTTTTATTATTTTGGGAGGAGTGACGATTAGTCAAGTTTTAGACATGTTGATTTCAGTGTCTGTAAGACACCCAGTAGAGATGTCTAATGAAAAGTTGTGTGTGGAGCTGAGAGAGATCTGTCTGGAAATATTTAAGAATTATCAACATTAAGATGTTATTTGTGTCTGTAGAAGTGGAACGGAATTATCTAGTAAGCGTGTGGAATGAGAAGAGGGCTAGGGATATCAAGATACAGCAGCAGAAGAGGAGCTTCCAAATAGACTCAACGGGAGCGCCAAAAATAGGAAGCCCAGAACCATTCAGTGCCACAAAATCCAGGCGATGGGGAGACTAGTTTTAACCTTTTAAAGTCTCAAATTTAGAATTTTAAAATGTTTTAATCAAAGAATGTAATGAATGTAAGGCTCATTAATTTAGCAGAAGGTAAGAGGTGGCCTAAATAAGCTTACTGATATTTTTCCTAAGGGGGCAAATGGAACCGCTTCTAAGTGTTTGTGTGTTACAATGAGATATAATTTATGTATACATTTTAAATGTGCAATTTAGTGGTTTTTTGGTATATTTACAAGGCTGTGCAACCACCACCACTGTCTCCTTCCAAAACATTTTGGTCAACCTATAAAGAAACTTCATAACCATTAGTCACTTCCCATTCCCTCCTTCCGCCTATTCTCAAGTTTTTGTATGAACATATGTTCTTGGATATTTAGGAGTGAAATTGCTGTGTGTTTAACTTTTTGAGGGACTGCCAGACCGTTTTCGAAAGTGGCTGTGCCATGTTATCATCTTAGCAGCAGTGGATGAGGGTTCTAATTTCTCTACATTTTTGCCAACAGTTAATTAATTAATTTTTTTTTTTTTTTTGAGACAGAGTCTGGCTCTGTCACCCAGGCTGGTGTGCAGTAGCGCAATTTCAGCTCACTGCCACCTCCACCTCCCGGGCTCAAGCCATCCTTCCACCTCAGCCTCCCCAGTAGCTGGGACTACAAGTGCTCGCCACCATGCCCGGCTGATTTTTTGTATTTTTGGTAGAGATAATTTGCCATGTTGCTATCTGGTCTCATGCATTCGAGACCAGCCTAGGCAACATGGCGAAACCCTGTCTCTACCAAAAGTATTAAAAAATCAGCCAGACGTGGTGGTGCATGCCTGTGGTCCCAGCTACTCAGGAGGCTGAAGCAGGAACGCCGCTGCACTCCATGCTGGGTGACAGATCGGGACCCCATCTTAGAAAAAAAAAAAGAGAAAATAAGATAGATGACTGTGGTTCTAAGGTTTATGTATTGCAGCTATTTTGTGAGTGGTTTTGGAGTTTGAACGTAATGCTTGAATAATAGTATCGTAAATACTGTTCTTCAGCAGAGTGGAAAGTGTAAAGAATAGAGCAAAAATGGAGGAGGACACACATAAACTTGTGGAAATGAAGTTGTAGTTAGAATAGAGAACAATATATAAAGGCAGCATCCTCTCTGCCAATGCAGAAAGAAAGACCATATGAAAAATAAGAAACTAAGAATTTTAAGCAAATAATGTCTGCAAGAATACAATTCTGTCTGCCCTTTGAAAGAGCAGGCTGCAGATTGTTTTTGTCTTAAGAGTGTGTCATCAAAACGTGGTTGACCATCTTATTTATAGTGAAGCAAAAGAGTGCAGTGGTGCAGCTGCTCTGACCCCAGTGGCCTATGTTCATAGCACAGTCAGAGCATAGGCACTGAGGTCAGAGCCAGCTGTACCACTGTGGCCATATTTTGGCTCTGCATAATAGCATTTCAACTCAGTTTCCTCTTACAGTTCAGAATTGGAATCTTTTGGACTTTAGGGCATCATACCTAAATGTATTATCTACTTAATGTAAGGGATAATGTACTTGATTGTTGAAGTAATATAGTGCTATTTTTTCTTTTATTATTATTATTTTTAACTTTTTAAACAGACGGGATTTCACTATGTTACCCCAGACTGGTCTTGAACTCCTGGGCTCAAGTGATCCTTCCGCCTCAGCCTCCCAAACTGCTGGGTTTACTGGCGTGAACCACCATATCCAGCCAATTTTTTGATCAATGTTTCTCTTATGCACTGAATAGGAAACTTGTCCTGTTGGATCAAAAGAAAAAAGTCTGAAGAGTGGTGTAAGAGTGGATATATATGTTAGTGTAAGGAAGTGAGTCTTTGATCAGCATATCTCTGTTAGAACCATGCTTCTTACTGGATACATTTTAGTAATTAGCATTTACATTAAAACCTGGGGCTGGGCACGGTGGCTTACACCTGTAATCCCAGCATTTTGGGAGGCTGAGGCGGGTGGATCATCTGAGGTCAGGAGTTCCAGACGAGCCTGGCCAACATGAGGAAAACCCGTCTCTATTAAAAATAGAAAAATTAGCCAGGTGTGGTAGCACACACCTGTAGTCACAGCTACATGGGAGGCTCAGACAGGAGAATCACCTGAACCTGGGAGGCAGAGGTTGCAGTGAGCCAAGATCGCGCCATTGCCCTCCAGCCTGGGTGACAGAGCAAGACTCCGTCTCAAAAAACAAAAAACAAGAAACAAAAAAAGCCTGGTGGTAATTTAGCCTCCTTGAACTAAACCCATTTGTATTGCTCAAATTTGCCATCTACAGGGTGCACTCTCTGTGACCGCGCCTATCCCTCAGACTGTCCCGAACATGGACCAGTGACTTTTGTTCCTGACACTCCAATAGAGAGCAGAGCAAGGCTTTCTCTCCCAAAGCAGCTTGTTCTCCGTCAGTCAATTGTGGGAGCAGAAGTTGGTAAGAACCTTGGAACTGTAAAACACTATTACATCTCTTCTTCCTTTGTAGGGTACAGTTGTAAAAGTGGATGTGTATAATTTAGTAATTATTTGGACCAGAAGTCAATTTATGGCTTAAGGTTTATGCTTTTATGGAATATTAGTCTTGTCCACTGATGATAGCAATAAATCAAGTCAAAAACTTTATTGGGAAACCTCTCCTTTGTTAGAATCAGTATTGAGTAAAGCAAAAAGTCCTAGACTGAGTCTTTGAAGATTTTTATTCTCAGCTGTCCCATCCACTAATAATAATTCTAACAACCCATTTCTTAAAACTTAGTTTCTTTTATAGAAACATGGAAAATTCACCACTGATAACCTTGACACAGATTTAGATCAAATGTTTGTAAATTGTATAATGCTCCTTAGAAAAAAGGAATAAAGAATGTAGTTTGGCAGACTTTACCAATATTTGAATTTAGCATGGCTTCTGAGTACTGTGACATTTCTTTGGAAATATAAAATTAGGTTCATTATTCTTTTAGCTGCAGTTTGGGTGTGAGTCATTTGAAAGCATCAGACAGCTTAGGTAAAATACAGCAGTGCTTTAAGCACAAAAGATTTTAGAAGTTTGATTTATTTCTATAGTAATTGCTTTATATTTTTACAATAGAATAATGTTTTCTGTTATTTTTAATTAATTAATTTATTTTTAAGAGACGGGGTCTCACTCTGTTGCCCAGGCTGGAGTGTGTTGGCCTGACATCTGGAGTGCAGTAACTTGAGTGCAGCCTGGACCTCCTGGGCTCAAGCAATCTTCCTGCCTCAGCCTTCCAAGTAGCTGGGACTACAGGCATGTGCAGTCACGCCCAGCTAATTAAAAAAAAATTTTTTTTTTATAGAGACAGCATCTCACTATGTTGCCGAGGCTGGTTTCGAACTCCTGGCCTCAAGCAGTCCTGCCTTGGCCTCCCAGAGTGTTGGCTCATTATACATATGAGCTACCATGCCCAAACTTTTTTATATTTAACTCCAAAATAATGTATTTGGAGAGACATGGTAAGATTCCCTGTGGATAAAACTAGGTTCAGGAATTTCTGATACTGCTTCTTACTCAGCATTTATTGTGAGCCCTGTGTTATCTGTTCATTACATTTTATATACTTACAGGCTGGGACCCACAAGGCTTAGCCACTTCTGAGGAGTGCTAGCATATTGGTTTTTTTTTTTTTTTTTTTGAGATGGAGTCTTGCTTTGTTGCCCAGGTTAGAGTGCATTGGCCCGATCTCCACTCACTGCAGCCTCCGCCTCCCGGGTTCAAGCAATTCTCCAGCCTCAGCCTCCCAAGTAGCTGGGACTACAGGCGTGCACCACCACGCCTAGCTAATTTTTGCATTTTTAGTAGAGACGGGGTTTCACCCTGTTGGCAAAGCTGATCTCGAACTCCTGACCTCAGGTGATCCACCCACCTCGGCCTCCCAAAGTGCTGGGATTACAGGCGTGAACCACCATGCCCAGCCTACATATTGGTTCTTAAGTTCACTGAAAATAAGATTCATTGCATGGGTGAAGCACCTCTGTCTTCTATATCCTGCTATTTAAATCCTTGATTGTGTAGTTGGTGTCCTTCCACTGATAGGTGTATGGACTGGAGAAACCATTCCTGTGCGAACTTGCTTTGGGCCTCTAATTGGCCAGCAGAGTCACTCCATGGAAGTAGCAGAATGGACAGACAAGGCAGTTAACCATATCTGGAAGGTCAGTCCTGATGAAACTTTTCTGTGGCTTCTGGCTGTTTTTCTTAGTAAGAGGTAGTTAAAAAGTTATGATAAAGTCAAAATCAGCCAGAACTGATACAGTGCCATTCACTGGTCATCATTTATTTAATGTACTTTTTTTTTTTTTTTTTTTTTTTTTTTGAGACAGAGTCTTGCTCGTCGCCCAGGCTGGAGTACAGTGGTGCAATCTGGGCTCACTGCAAGCTCTGCATCCCGGGCTCACGCCATTCTCCTGCCTCAGCCTCCCGAGTAGCTGGGACTACAGGCGCCCGCCACCACATCTGGCTAATTTTTTGTATTTTTACTAGAGAGAGGGTTTCACCGTGTTAGCCAGGTTGGTCTCGATCTCCTGACCTTGTGATCTGTCCACCTCGGCCTCCCAAAGTGCATTCATCATTCTTGGTAGCCAAGTTTTAATATACAGCAAAACACCAGCTACTAGAAAGAGAGGACAAACTGTTTTTGTCTCCATTTTGTGAGTTAATCCAATTATTTTAACCATTTAATGCATTTGAATTACTTGTGGCAGCTGAGACCATGGACTTTGTTTATATGATAAAAGTCTCATTTTATAATTAACTAAAACATTCCTCAAATACTTACCTTAGGAAATAATTCTGGAATAAGAAGCTAAGATTATTTTTCTAGTTTTTTTTTTTTTTTTTTTTTTTTTTTCTTGAGGCAGTCTTGCTCTGTTGCCCAGGCTGGAATGCAATGGTGCCGTCTTGGCTCACTGCCACCTCTGCCTCCTGGGCTCAAGCGACTCTCCCACCTCAGCCTCCCAAGTAGCTGAGTTTACAGGCACCTGCCATCATGCCCAGCTAATTTTTGTATTTTTGTAGAGATGGGGTTTCCCCATGTTGGCCAGACTGGTCTTGAACTCCTGACCTCAAGTGATCCACCCTCCTCAACCTCCCAAAGTGCTGGGATTACAGGCGTGAGCCACTGCACCTGGCCTATTTTTCTAGTTTTCTAATGAAAGGGGTTAAAAATGCAAGGTTTTCACATGGATATCTATTGGGAATGATGCTTGCAAATTTGAAGTAAGGGGAAAATGGGTCTTGTGATCATTGGAAAGGTAAGGTACCACTGTCATTGGGAACTTTAAATTTGGAATGCTAGGCCCATGTGGGAAAATCGTGAGAAGGGATGATCCTCTGCCCTTAATGGACATTCTGTCATTCAGTGCCTACTGTGTGATAGGTGATGAAGACAGGTGAACAGGTAGACTGGTTTTTTGTCTTTTCCAGGCAAAGTTTGAATAATCAAAAACAAAGTCTCTTCACTGAGCACTAACTGTAGGTCTCTCATGGTCTTTACTGTATTGCTGGAAATAGGGAGAATGTTGAAATGATAGCATGTTGGAGAAGGTAGGAATATATTTTGACACCAAGAAAGCTGGGACCTACTGCAAATGAGTAAATGAGATGATTGCTGGCCTAAGTGTAATGTAGTACTTTATTGCATGTCAGTGCATTTGACATGTGTGCTTGCTTTCTGTTGGCAGATATACCACAATGGTGTCCTAGAATTCTGCATCATTACAACTGACGAAAATGAATGTAATTGGATGATGTTTGTACGCAAAGCCAGGTATGAGTAGTCTCAGATGAGAAAAATAGTTACAATTTAGATGTTTTTCAATAGGAAACTTTGCATAAAAGAGAAAAGAGTTATAATCCAAATTACACCAACACCTGGACATACTTAAAGCCCAAGGCAGCCTGGCATGGTGGCTCACACCTTTAATCCCAGCACTTGGGTTGGCTGAGGTGGGAGAATTGCTTTGGGCCAGGAGTTCGAGACCAGCCTGGGCAACATAGCAAGACCCTCATCTCTAAAACAATTTTTTTCATATTAGCTGGGTGTTGTGGTATACATGTGTAGTCCCAGCTATTGGGAGGATCACTTGAGCTGAAGAGTTCGAGCTGTGATCATACTATGGTGGTGCTGTTGCATTCCAGTCTGGGTGACAAAGTGAGATCCTGTCTCAAAAAAAAAAAAAACTTACTAAAGAACAATATAGTTCTGATATACATGTTAGCTGCACTGAATTTGCAAGTGGGTGCCTTTTCTTTATATTGGCTGTTAGTCCACCCCTGAGTTACTGGAGTTAATCCTTGTTTAGCTAGCTATCTCCATGTCTTTGTCATAATGTTTTTTAAGGATTTCATTTTATTTACTTTGTTTGCTTCCAATAAGAGACTCTAGTATTTTTGACTATAAAAGGTCATCAGCTAATATGCTGAAGTAAGAATTCCGTTTCTCTACAGCTGCTTCCTCATAGATAGGATGGGAAATTACAAAAACATTCCAGAGGAAATAGTTCTGCCTGAGCTTTCATATAGGATTTTGCAATGGGGGGAATGTTGTGCTTAGTATGCATTTCACAATTAATGTGCTTCATCTATTAAATGTGATAACTCAGGAACCGGGAAGAGCAGAATTTGGTGGCTTATCCTCATGATGGAAAAATCTTTTTCTGCACCTCACAAGATATCCCTCCTGAAAATGAACTGCTTTTTTATTATAGCCGAGATTATGCTCAGCAGATTGGTAAGTTAATATATGTTTATCATGAATCTAGCATAGTAAAAATACCAAAGACCAGGATTGAAGTTTTGGTAGTGATATACATGTTAGCCAAAGCAAATCATATACCTTTGTTTGTATAAAAGCAAACTATTACTTCTGTATTTGAGGTGTTAAAATCTGTGAGGTTCTTCACAAGCCTTTATTGACCAAGCAATAATTCATATGACATGGTCTTTCATGGTAGGACTTTGGTTTGGGGCATTGAAGTTCCTAAGGCTACTTTTCGAGCTAGCACCATTGAGATGTAAACTCATGAAGGTCAGCAAAGCCCCTCGGTTTGATTTAACCTGCATAGGCTTTCTCTTTGCTGTGCTGTTTCATGATGACAAGGGGTGTTTAAGAGTTTGTGTATGCTACAAAATCTAAATATTTTGCTTATAAAAGAGACCTTATAATCCAGTATTTACCAAGTGCTTTCTTGGTGCCTGGTACACTATTTTATTTTATGTATGTATGTGTGTATTTAGAGATAAGGTCTCACTCTGCCAGGCTGGAGTGTAGTGGTGCAATCATAGCCAACTATAACCTTGAACTCCTGGGCTCAAGCAGTCTTCCTGCTTCAGCCTCCTGATTAACTAGGATTATGGGTGTGCACCACCATGCCCAGCCAATGATTTTTAAGTTTTTTTTTTTTATGGGGTCTTGCTGTGTTGCCCAGGCTGGTCTTTAACTCCTGGCCTCAAGTGATCCTCCCACTTTTGGCTCTCAAAGCACTAAGATTGTAGGCATGAGCCACTGTGCCTGGCCCTAAGTACATTATTTTAGATGCTGGGAATAGAGCACTGAATAAGACATTTGAGTTTTATAGGAAGTGGGCAAATTGGAAATTTGGGGAGAAAGGAGAACTGCAAGTGATCATTGTTAATGTCAAGAACAAGTTTTAAGATTCAAGTATCAGGAGATAATGAGTAATTTTTTATTTTAAAAGGTGTTCCTGAACACCCAGATGTGCACCTCTGTAACTGTGGCAAGGAGTGCAATTCTTACACAGAGTTCAAAGCCCATCTGACCAGCCACATCCATAACCATCTTCCTACCCAGGGCCATAGCGGCAGCCATGGGCCAAGTCACAGCAAAGAAAGGAAGTGGAAGTGCTCAATGTGCCCCCAAGCTTTTATCTCTCCTTCCAAACTTCATGTCCACTTTATGGGTCACATGGGTATGAAGCCCCACAAGTGTGATTTCTGTAGCAAGGCTTTTAGTGATCCCAGCAATCTGCGGACCCACCTCAAGATACATACAGGTAAGTTGTGTTGGCCCATCAGAATGGAATTTTTGCAACAATTAGAAAATGTGATAGTAAAGGCTTTGTAAAGGGACAGTAGGCGGAGTTGAGATTTGATGTCAGAGAAAGAATTCAGGGTGGAAACCTTTGTGGTTTAACTGAGATTCCTTGGAGGCTGTCCCTTCCAGTTATTAGGATGTTCTGCTTTCCAGGTCTCCCCACCATAGTTGGAAGGCGCCTGGGAAAATGCACTTAATAATCAGGAAGTCGATCAATGTGTTTGGACTTAAATAGAAGCTTCTGAGTCTGAGCCTCTCATTAGAGCTCACCTCAGTCACCAGCCAGAGCTAGTTTCTCTCCTTTAATATTATTGCTCAATAAATATTGCCACAATTTATTTTTTGAGCTTCCATTTTCTAAATTCCATTCAAACCCACACCTTTCTTTTAGTACTTTTTAAGAAAAAAGTTTTTTTTGAGATAGGGCCTCACTCTGTTGCCCAGGCTGGAGTACAGTGACACCATCTTGGTTCACTATAACTTCTGTCTCCAGGGCTCAGGTGATCCTCCCACCTCAGCCTCCTGAGTAGCATGGACTGCAGATGAGCGCCAGCACACCTGACTAATTTTTGTATTTTTAATATAGATGGGGTTTTGCCATGTTGCCAAGGCTGGTCTTTTTGTATTAAAAATACAAAAGTTAATACAACTCCTGGACTCAAGCAATCTGCCTACCTCAGCCTCCCAAAATGCTGGGATTATAGGCCTGAGCCACTGTGCCTGGCCACTAACTTTTTTTAGTACATACTACAAAATAACTGATGGTTTTAGCTTTCTTGTTTGGGTTATCTTTTCTCCAAATCTTCAAAAGTTTCTTCCTCATCCTTTTGCAACAGAGATCTTATGGCCCACAAAGCCTAAAATTCTATCTAGCCTTTAAGAGAAGTTTTACTGACCCCTGACTTAGAGGAATCTTATTTTTGCACTCTTGGAAGGATTTTGTTTCATCCCTGGTTTATAAGGCAATATTACATGTTTTAAAAAGATAGAAAACTATGAAGTCTAGCTTGTAAAAATATGTTTCCCTATAGACAAGTCCTAGAATTCATGAGGTTGTTTTTTTCTTTTGTTTTTGTTTTTGTTTTTTTTTTGCTTAATGTTTGTGTTAGGCAGGGCATTAGGATTATAACTCATTTTTTTCAAGTTTTATGTATCACCTGTACATTTTTAACAATACATATTTAGATCAGAGGTCCTAAAGGAGATCAGATTAATTTACTAGCTTTAGTTGCAGAATATAAACTCGGGGGCTCTGAGTGGTCCTGCATAGATGACCCTAGAAAGTCAAGTGCCGCTTACCAGTCAACTCTGTTTCATTGCTACCTCTGCTGCATGCCCATATGTGTGCCTGTTTGTCTTGGGGATGCCAGCAGTTGTTTTCTTCACAGTGTGATACTTTGGGCTGATTTGCAGGTCAGAAGAACTACAGGTGTACTTTGTGTGACAAGTCTTTCACCCAGAAGGCTCACCTGGAGTCCCACATGGTTATCCACACTGGGGAGAAGAATCTTAAGTGTGATTACTGTGACAAGTTGTTTATGCGGAGGCAGGACCTCAAGCAGCATGTGCTCATCCACACTCAGTAAGTTATCCTGCAGCCAAGATGTTGTTCCTCAGGTGGGGAGCCTTTGTGTGGCTGCAGCCTGCCTGCTGATTGAAGGGCTGGGGAGTCCTGGCTCATCATCTGTTTCCTGCCTTGGTACCATGGTAGAAGCCTTCTGTGTTCCATGTAGCCAAGCTAAGGTTGGAACATTATTTTTGGTGTTATCCTGGAAGATTTCAGTTCTTGGCTTCTTTTTCTTATTTTTCACATGTACTCTTTTTTCACACCTACAAAAACATAGAGGCGAAAAGGACTATTGACTACAAGTGGTTGCTTATAGTTGTACAATAGTGTGCACGTAAGAGAGTGATGGAGTGAAAAGAGTAAGAGTCAGCAGCCACACCATGAAGAGCCTTTGGTCCTATTAAGAAAATTCTATTTCATTTTAGAAAATGGCGACACTGAAGGATCTGCTAGTCCCTGCCATTTCAGAACTATTCTGTGTGTGTGTGTGTCTGAATTGCAGTAAAAAAAAAAAATTATCTTAATGCCCAGTTCAATAGTGTTAGTTATATTCACATTGTTGTGCAAACATTATAGGATTTTAAGGAAAGGAGTGTCATAGTGACATACCCATTCTGTTAATACAAAGATTACTCAGGCAGCTGAACAGAGGATGATTGAGGGTGGAGAAGCCTAAATATTGGAAAACCAATTAGGAATTTATTGCATGAATCCAAGTGTAATTAAATGTCTAGACTGCATTAGTCACAGTGGTCATAGAAAGAAGGAATGGATTTTGTTGTCCTTAGCTTTTAACAAGTGTTAGAAGAGGAGGAAAACATTCTCAGCTTATATTATGGAGATTCTCTTTAGAAATCTGTCTTCACTGAAAACGTTATATTCTTAATGTAGAATTTGGATAGACTTGGCTTTGATATCAGTTCTTCTGTCTGCTTCCTCATCACAATGCAGCCTGAGATGCTAAACAGCCAAGGAGCCTGGATCTACATTCATAACTCTCAGAAGGACATTCTAAAACAAAGACTTCTTTAGTTTCATTGCTGGTGTGAAATTTTGTAAAATGAGACAGAAATTATCAAATATTACATCAAATTGTGCAATATTGGAGCCAAAAGAGATCCCTGGATCATCTAGTCTAACAGCCTGTCTAGGCAGCTCAGGTTGCGGTAATAAAATACTACAGATTTTGTGACTCAAACAATAGGGGAGAGACACAGTGAGAGAAGGCAGTCATGAGCAATCCTGGAAGAGGGCCCCTTGACTGGCACCCGGATCTCTGACTTCCAGCCTCCAGGACTGTGAGAAAATACATTTCTGTTGAGAGAATGAAAGAGAAAGAATATGAGAGCTCTGATCTCTTCTCATAAGGACACTAATGCCACATCATGGAGGCCCCACCCTCATGACCTCATCTAACCCTAACTGCCTTCCAAAGGCTCCACCTCACACTGGGTGTTAGGGCCTCAACATGTGAATTTGAGGTGAGGGGGACAAATATTTGTCCAGAAGACTGCCCATTATAATTTCCTTGGAAAATGTGAAAAACAACATTTGGGGCTAGGACCCCACCCAGGAATTCTAATTTAATTGTTCAGAGTTAGAGCCCTGGCCTTGGTATTTTAAAAAGCCCCCCGAGTGATTCTCATGCCCAGCCAGGGTTAAGGACTACTGACTTCATCCATGTGCAAGACTGATTTCCACAGTGTCTCTGGCAAGTGGATGTATTGTTTCTTAAATATCACACAGTTATAATTTGAGGAAAAGTTTTGCTTGAATCAAGCTGATATCAGCCTCTATCCTTTCATTTTACATTTGCTTAACAAATGTGGATCTGGACTGTTTATCAGGATGAGAAAATATGGTAAGCCTCGTTTCCAAACTTTCATGGGATAGAAAGAAGGTTTTGGACAGTCAAAACTTAAAACTGGTATAAGTCATTCATATAAGAAGCACTGTTCCCTCAAACTGTTTTTGAATAAGGCTTTAGGCTTCCTATGGAGATCATTGGTAAAATTTTCAGATGCTTATATTTTTACTTTGGGACATTTCAAAGTGGATATAGTAGTATTGGCGTCTTTTTATTTATCTACTTAAAAAGAAAACAGCTACAACCCTAATGCCAAATGCAGGAGGAGTTCTGCCCCGGTGTTCCCCTGAGAGTTGGAAGGGTTGTGACAGAACCTGGCTTTGCTCATCCTGTAAGAAAGAGGAAGTGAGAGGAAGAGCAGTGATGTTTACTCCCCAGGTCATCTTGTCTCGTGGCTTTAGATACCATCTTATGATTTATGTCTCCACCCTTGTACACCTCACTGTAACTCAGCAGCTCTGATGCTGGATGTTCACTAGGCAACTTAAATCTAATGTGTCCCAAACTCACACCAATATTACCCCACGAGCTTGATTTCCTCCAGTACTGAGCAGCTCATTGAATGGCACCACCATTCTTCACCTCACTGGTCAAGCCAAACACCTTGAAGTAATTCTCAACTCAGTTTTTCCTTCCTTCAATTATCACCTTGTCCAGACCACCAGCTTCTCTTCTATGGATGGCTTCAATAGCCTCCCAGTTGATCTCTCTGCTACTACTTCTGTTTCTCCTCATCTACTCCGCAACACAGATGAACACACACACACAGTTTTCTGTCCACAGTGCCAGAGCAATCCATTTCAAATATAAGTCAGATTGTTCCTGTCTCCTCTCATAAGTCTCTGGTGGCTTTCCATCGTATTTGTGTTAAAAGCTTTTTACCATAGTCAGAAGGCCCTTTATGTTATGGTAATAGTACTTGGCTACCTCTCCCATTCACCTTTATTACTTTTCATATTCTGCTTTGGCCACTCTGACCCTCCCCTTGCTACTCCTTGAGCATACTACGCACATCCATTCTCAGGGCCTCTGCCTTAGAAACTTCTCCTCCAGATACCTGCGTGTCTTCTTCCCTCCATTCGGGTTTCTGCTCAAATGTTATCTCCTCAGGAGGGCCTTCCTTGACTATCTTATCTAAAATAGGACCCCTTCACTTTTACCTGGCTTCATATGTTTTCACAGTCTTTATTGCTATCTGATATGTTACACATTTGTTTATGCTATAATCTGTCCACTAGAACGTAAGCTTCAGGAAGGCAGGGACTTAGCTTACCTACATCCTATAGCCCTAGCATCTAGAGCAGTGCCTGGCATATATTAGACACAGTAAATATGTGTTGAATAAACCTCTAAAAACCATAAGACTAGAAGATTAAAAGTCAGACTTTTGATTGGGGTTTTGTTGTGGCCTTGGGCAAGTTCCTTAGCAGTTTTTATGCACGTAATGTTCCCCATCTGCAGAATTAAGAGGCTAGATTAGATTGGTGGTTGTAAAACTGCTCCGGGGAATTCCAAGGATTCTTCAGTGCCATCTGTTGCTAGAAGAGGATGGGAGAAATACTAAGGAAGCCAGGCTTCAGAACGCCTGACTGCACCCTCTCAGTCCTTCCAGGATTTCATTAATCACTTGCTTTAACTGTTTCATATTGGGCTTTCATAAAGACATGGGGTTCAGCTACTCAAAAAAAAAAAAAAAAAAAAAAGTTAAAAAATTCCTGGTCTGTGTGATCTCTGAGGTTCTTTTCAGCCCTAAAGTGTTTAGGCCAGGGTTGCTCAAACCTTGACGACATTGACATTTTGACCCAGTTAATTTTTTGTTGTGGGGCTGCCCTGTGCATTGTAGAATGGTTAGCAGCATTCTTGGCCTTTTCCGACTAGGTGCTAATTGTACCGCCCCTCCCCAGTATAACAATCAGAAAGGCCTCCAGACGTTGCCAAATGCCTCTATAGAAGCAGTTGCCCCTACTTGAGAACCACTAGTCTAAGAAAAGGACAGAAAAATGGCAATTCCATAAAAGTGGCATTCAGGGAATACAAATAACAGCGTAATGAGAGACCATTATGTACTGGCTAATTGGCAGACATTTTCAAATTTGAGTCTTCCAGTTGTTGAGAATATGGGACAACCAGAACCGTCAATGATGGAAGTGTGTATTGAAACAATTGCGTTGGAAAACCGTCTGTCATTATCTTGTAAAGTTGAAAATGTGCATATTCTTTGATTTAGCTATGTAGCTCTTGGGTGTATACCCTAGAGAAACATATGTATTGCAGAGCACCGTACAAGTATAAAAATGTTCAAATGCCAGGTGCAGTGGCATGCACGTATAGGGCCAGATACTTGGGAAGCTGAAGTGGACAGATCACTTGAGCCCAGGAGTTCAAGGCTGTAGTGCACGATGATCACACCAGTGAATAGCCATTGCACTCCAGCCTGGGCAACATAGCGGGACCCTGTCTCTAAAAAATAATAATAATAATTTTTAAAAATTTAAAAACATAGCACTCTTGCTTGTGATGATAAAAAACTGGAAACCACCAAAATATTCATTAGCTAGAGACAAATCCAGTACCGTAGATAAGTTGTGGTATATTTGTAAATAGTATACAGCAGTGGAAGGGAACAAACAACTGATACAGCAACTTGAATGAATTTTATAAGTGTCATATTGAGAGAATGCAGCAAGACAAAAGAAATACATATAGAATTTACATAGAATTCGAGAATTTACATAGTATTCTAAAACAGGCAAAATCAGCCTACACTGTTTTCAACTACACTCGTTTTATGAGTCTTCTATATATCGCCTATGCAAAAGCCTGATTTGGAAGGATAGAGCTGCTCTGACAAAAGGCCTGCAGTTATGAAGAATAAGTGTTGCCTCAGTTGTTATTTGTAACCCCAAATCAAATGTTTTTTCTTGTGTTCCTCTTAGAGAACGCCAGATCAAGTGTCCCAAGTGTGATAAGCTGTTCTTGAGAACAAATCACTTAAAGAAGCATCTCAATTCTCATGAAGGAAAACGGGATTATGTCTGTGAAAAATGTACAAAGGCTTATCTAACCAAATACCATCTCACCCGCCACCTGAAAACCTGCAAAGGGCCCACCTCCAGTTCATCAGCACCAGAGGAGGAAGAAGAGGATGACTCAGAGGAGGAAGATCTAGCAGACTCTGTGGGGACAGAAGACTGTAGGATTAACAGTGCTGTATATTCAGCGGATGAGTCTCTCTCTGCACATAAATAAAAGGAAAAGAAACAAGCTATTTTGGATGAAAATGCAAATGGAAAAACATGCATAACGAGTTATCTACTATAATGGTTTTTATATAAAATGGTTCCTGATTTATTTTCAGCCAATAATCACAACAGACTGGGAATGAATAAAGCACTTACAGAAGAATATCCTAATGAAAATACTTTAAAACAAATTGGGAAAATTGAGCATGTGTCCTATTTTAAGTGATGGACTGGGAGGGAAGTGTCGACTTCTGAGGTCTGTTCTTTATTTACATGATAATCTGGGAGATGCATTTATGCCTGAATCAAAGCTGCCTTTTGCTCAAACAAACCAGATTTATTTCACATTCTTCCATTATTCAATTTTCCTGCTGGTCCTGTGACTTGGTAACATTGTAAACTTGGTCCTTGCCCCGTAGCCATCCTGATTGCTGATTGTGTTTTATGCAAACTCCTGTGACTTATACTCACCACAGAATGGATTGGGACACAGCGGCATAAGCGTGCTACTTGGCAGCTAGTAAGTTTAAAGCAGCACCTGCCATAACTGCTCCTGGCTACTTGGGAGTTTAGGGTAGATCTTGCTTTCCAAAGTTTCAGCGGGTGCCTGGAGGGCAAATAAAAAAGCAGCAGTCAGTCAGTCAGTAGTGAATGATGGAGAGAACAAGAGGAGAGATGCCTGGCCTCTGCCAAAGAAATTAGCTTTGATGGAAGCCTGCGTGAGTCACCTGGTTATTGTGACATGGAGGTCTTTGTAGATTTAGACATGACTCTGTCTCCGGTAAGCTTCCAGCCATTCAAAGGGGGCCTAGAGATACAGAGAGCCCAAATAATGCCTGCTGGATTGTCTCCTGACGAGTACATGTGGACTCAACTGAGGAAGGGAAGGAAGGGAATAATCTTTTATGTTTCATTTACCTTATGAAAAGTATTAAAACTTTGCCAACTCAGAATAACAAATTATTTAATGCATGTGCAAAGTTAGGTCTTTCCAGTTGTCTTGGTGCTGAGGAACCTCATCAGAGAAGCATGGAAGATGCCAAAGGATTTTTGGAAGGTAAAGAAGGCTGAATGGTCACCACATGGGCCTGTTTTCAGGGTCCCAGCTTAGTTAAGTCACCTGTGCCCCTGGTCATTGTGTCTCCCATGCATATCCAGCGTTTTTCAGAAGCAGACCCATCCTTAAGTTGACAGGGTTGATGGAACATGCTCTCCTGCTCAAGGCACAACCTCTGGGTTGGAGTAGAGGACTCTGGTGGGAAGGATTTGCTGCTAATGTATTTATGGAATGAATGTATTTCATTCAGATCTGTATTCCTCTAGGAAGGATTAAAATTAAACTTTTTTAAACTACAGGATTCCTCTGGTAGTCTCGTTTTATGGAGGAAGGAGATGAGTGAGTCTTCTAGGGAAAGTCAAGTACAATCTGAATCTGTCTGAGGTTAGAAGGAGAGAGCATTTTTAGAGTATTACAGCTTTTGAGTTCATATTCTTATTGTTTCTGCTATTAGTACTTAAACTGCTTCTTGTGCTTCCAGCCCTCTTCTGCCCTCTTCCTGCCTAAGGTATGCCTTTACTCTGTTACCTCCTTGTAGTAATGTGACAGGTCTGCAGTGGAGAGTTGGGGGATGTGTTGTGGATGGTTAGGGGTGGCTGCTGACACTGGGTCGTGACGCCTCCCTCAGGGCAGCTTTATACTCAGCCTTTTGCCGAAGGCATCCAGCTGGCAGGTTCCCCCGTTCTCAGGAAACCACTGGTACTGGAAATCTAAGCTCTCTTTCTTCCTTTATCTCAGTAGCACACACTGGGTTAATTTCCTTCATTCCCAAGACTGAAATGATGCCCAAGATCGTTATGCCTAGTGTCACAGAAACACAAACAGCTGAGGAAGCTTGGAAACCTTTTTAGTGAAAATGTAGCTGTTAGTGCTTAGTATTTATAACTGTCCATTTTTTTACCTCTTAGTTTTAAATTCTAAGTCATTTTCATAAGATGAATAAATGAGTAAGCGCCCTTTGACATGAATGTATTCAGCTTTTTCTGCCCATTTTGGGTGGCCTTATTGCTGCCGTTTAGTAAATGGTCACAGTGAGAGGCAGGATATGTATGTAGGCTCTAGAGCCCTGCAGAATGTTCTCTAGTGTGGGCTTTGCTGTGTGATGAAGGTTTGTAACCTTAGCCAAATTATGTAAGCTCTCTATGCCTCTTCCCTTAACTGTAAATGGAGAGTATTAAGAGCGCCTCTTCATTATACTGTTTAGATGTTAAGTTCATACATGTCAGTGGCTCCCGCAGTGTTCAATGTAGAGTAAACAGTAGCTGATATTCTTTAGTTTCCCATTAGTCTACATTTTTCATTTTAACATAGGTTTCTACACTAAAAAAATTGAGGTGTAGAATACCCAAGAAGCCCTAGATTTTAGTAATATAAATATAAGACTGGAATAATTTTTGAGTTTTCAAGGCCAAAGCCTATAAACTAGTTCAGAGTATTCTTGTAGCTCACTGTATGCTTGGCATTTCCTTCTCAAAAAGGTGAGTTGCTCATAATCCTGGCATTTTTGTTGTGCTGAGATTCTCAGAGGGCAAAGAGGTAACAGGAACTAGAGTCTTTGTCAGCCTTTTCACGCTTGACCTGTGTCCCTGCTTTCTAGTAAAGACTCCTTTACCTGTGTCCCGAGAAGCATAAACATGCCAGAAGCTGTCAGCCCCTCATCAAGTATGTAAACTTGATCTAATCACCAAACTGCACCTTGGAGGCACACACTAAGGAACGACATATCTCCATATACATAAGTGATTATGGTCTGTTATGGGCTGAACACACCGCCCACCACCAGGTTCATATGGTGAAGTCCTGACCTCCAGTAATCTCAAAATGTGACTGTAGTTGGAGATACGGTCTTTAAAGAAGGCATTAAGTTAAAATGAAGTCCTTAAGTTAGGACCTAACCCAATATGACTGGTGTTCTTAGAAAAAGAAAATTTGGACAAAGCCTTATACAGAGGGAAGATGATGTGAAAACAGAGGGAGAAGACATCTACAAGCCCAAGGAAAGAGGCTTGGAACAGGTCCTTCTCAGCCCTCCGAACAACCCTGTCCTTGCTCAGATCTCAGACTTTCAGCCTCTAGAACTGTGAGACAATAAATTTCTGTTTAGTAGACCCAGTCCGTGTAAATTTGTTGTGGCAGCCCTGGCACACTAAACAGTCTAATCAAATATATGCTCTTGATAATGATTGCTTAAAGAGGAGCAGCTTCCAGTATAGTGACTTCAGTTTAACCGCAGCTTTACAGATGAGCATGAGCAATATAAAGGCAGTCACCATTTCTAGCGGTGTATATTGCCGCCAGCAGATTTCCCTACTACTGAAAGGGATGAAATCACTCCTTAACAGCTTTTTTGCTCCTTAGTTTTTCTTGCATATGCACTGTTGAGGATCATTAGGCACTCAGGCCTGTGTAGTCCTCAGACAAGGAGAGCGTTCTTTTCAAAAACCCATTAAGTGCTGGCACACTTTAAGGCATTGTAGGGGGAACAGAAAAATGACTAGGGCTCTGCTCCTGCCTTTGGATACTCAAAGTTTTGCAGTAGCTCTAAGACCTGTCCTCACATCAGGATTATCTAAGGAAATAAGAGACGTTTAAGTGTCCAGGTGAGCCCCAGCCCTACTGATGAGCTTCCAAGGCTCCCTAGGTGATTGTGAAGCAGTCCACAGGAGTCTTATGCTGGGAACCATGCAAGGTATAGATGGCAGATATCTATACCTAATGCAAGCCAGACTGTGGTCAGCCTTATAATAAAGGAACAGAATTTCTTAAGATCTAGGGGCAGGAGCGAAAAGTCACTCCTAAGAAGAGAAGTCTAAGAAAACTGGTAAAGTTTTAATTAGATGCACTCATGTGAGACTTAGATTCAGAACTGAATTAGGCAGGGAGAGAAGCAGGGCCTGAGGTATCTACTGTGCAGGCTTGGATATTACCAGTGAGGTGTGGTTTTAGAGCTGGTGGTGATGGTGGATGGAGGCTTTCTGACGTGGTGGGTGGCTTCTTGACCATAGAAGCAGCAGATGCACCTTGTGAGTTCATGTCTGTGGTATGGGATTAGGAGTCATTCCTAGAACTCAGCTTAGATTCCATTTTGTCAGCCTTTTCAGTGAGTGATTCCAAGAGTGATCTATATTGCTCAGTAAATTATTTTTGTTTAAACTAGAGGAGTTGTCTGAAAATATTGCAGATAACAGATCCTTAAGGAAATGACATCTTGAACTACTTATCTGACCTGGCTGGTTTCAAGGCAGTAAAGATCCAGTTACTGTTAGAGGAGGGGAGACAGAATTGTACCTGGCATGCATGGGTGGGACATGGGTTAGATTTTCACCCATGATCACCTGCAATTAAATGTATCCGTATCAATAAACACAGTTTAAACTGTGTTTCTCCTTCCCTGGTCTAGAATCTTCAGAATCTTGCTGACACATATTCCTTAAGATTTTGCCAATACATTAGGAAATTCTTGCAATTCTGTTAATATGTAAACTTTCTTTTCCAAGGTTTGACTTCGGAATTATAGAGAATTTGAGGGCTTCACCTTGTCGTAGGTCAGAAACAATAAGAGGTGGTAGGAGTGGTATGTGTAGATAATGGGGACTATTTTAGAAGATAACTACCTGAGGTGTCGTCTTGGATCTTGTATCTTGAATACAAGATAATTCAAGAAAATCAGAACCATTCTCATTAGATAGGGCAGGAGCTACTTCTGTTGGCACATCTTTGGGGTTTTGGGTACTTGGTCATTGTAATGTTCTCAGATATCACCATTCTACTTTTTGGGCTTGCATTCTTTCTTCCAAAATAATCTAATTGTTATTTAAGAAACCTGCTGAAGCAGTGAATTCAACTTACCTTGTATATCAGTAACCTGCAGGATCAGACTCTTTACTGGTTTTTCACTGTATAACTCTGGCTACAGAGAGAAGAAATTATTTCAGGGCAGTCACTGCTTCTTTGACCTAGCTAAACATGTCTGTTGTATATGAATAAGAAGCATGCTTCAATATTCAAATTTTCTGTTTCTTCTAGTACCAGTTTTCATAAGTTATGTTTTTCTAGGAATTTGTCTATTTAATATACATCTTCAAATTTAATCACAAAAATTGTTCATATCTTCTTACTGTTTAGTGTCTGTAGTGATGTCTTCCTTTTCAAGTCTGAAGTTAATAATTTGTGTTATGTTCACTATTGCTATAGGTTTATCAACTTTCTTAGTATTGTAAATCCATTTTTTCTTTGATAATTTTCTATATTGTATTTGTTGTGTATCACATTTCTACTGTTATTTCCTTCTATCCACATTTTTGGGTTTAAATTGCCAGTCTTTTTCTAAATTTTCTTTTTGGAGGGGAGCAGGGACAGGGTCTCCCTTTGTCACCCAGGCTGGAGTGCAGTGGTATGATCTTGGCTCACTGCAACCTCTGCCTCCTGGGTTAAAGCAGTTCTCCTGCCTCAGCCTCCCGAGTAGCTAGGACTACAGGCACATGCTACCATGCTGAGCTCATATTTGTGTTTTTGGTAGAAATGGGGTTTCACTATGTTGGCCAGGCTGGTCTTGAACTCCTGACCTCAGGTGATTGACTCACCTCAGCCTCCCAAAGTGCTGGGATTACAAGCATGAGCCATTGTGCCTGGCCTCCTTGCTTCTTTTGAATTAATCAAGTATTGTTCGCTTTCTCCCCTTTTGGCTTTTTTCAGTACTCTTGTAGTTTATCTAGAGATTACAACATGTATCCTTGATTTATTAGAGTGTAATAGTGATACTTGTATCCCTTCCAAAACAATGCTGAGATCTTAGAATACCTTAACTCTATTTATCTCCTTCTAGCCTTTTGTCAGGCATTTTAATCTTCCAGGTATTTTAAGCCCTATACAACATTATTATTACTGTTTTCTGTGGTAATATTCACTTAAATTTACCCATGTTGACCATTATTCCTTCTTGCATTTCTGTATTCCCATCTGGGATCGTTTTCGTCGTGCCTAAGTTTAGCGTAACTTTACTATTATTGTTGTTTGAGACAGGGTCTTACTCTGTTGCCCAGGCTGGAGTGCAATGGTGTGATCTTGGCTCACTGCAACCTCCACTTCCCATGCTCAAGCAGTCCTCCCACCTCAGCTTCTGAAGTAACTGGGACTACAGGTGAGCGCCACTGCACCCAGGTAATTTTTGGATTTTTTATAGAGATTTTTTATAGAGATTTTTTATAGAGATGGGGTTTTGTCCAGGCTGGTCTGGAACTCCCAAGCTCAAATAATCTGCTTACTTTGGCCTCCCAAAATGCTGGAATTATAGGTGTGAACCATCATGCTCAGCCAAAGTGTCTTCATCTTTTTAAAGAAAGTATTTTACTTACCATAAAATTCACCCATTTAAAGTGTACAATCCATTGGTTTTTAGGATATTCAAAATAGTGCAACCATCACCACAATCCTATTTTAAATCACTTCCACCACCTAAAAAGATCACTTTTGTTCATTTGCAGTCACACCCTATTCTCACTCCCAATCCCAGGAAATGACAAGGTACTCTGTATGGATTTGCCTTTTCCTCTGAAATTTCATATAAATGGAATTATATAATATATGGCCTCATGTCCAACTTCTCTCGTTTAGCATGTCTTAAAGGTTCATCTATGTTGCAATATGTATTAGTGCATTCCTTTTTATCACAGAACAGAAGTCCACTTTATGGCTATCCCACAATTTATTCATTCACCCACTGATGAACATTTGGATTGTTTCCACTTTGGGGCTGTTAAGAATGACACTGCTGCTGAACGTCTGCATATAAGTCTCTGTAAGGACATGTTTTGTTTCTCTTGGATATATACCAAGGAGTAGTTTCAGGTTCATAAACTTGTGTTTAACTCTTGCCATAATCTTTTTGGATATTGTTCTCCCTCATCCTATTCTGATTCCAGTTACATGTATGTTAGACTTTTGTACCATGCCTGACATGCATCTTATACTTTTTTATACTTTTTACTCTTTGTATTTTAGTGTGGATATTTCCCATTGACCTATCCTCACACTCACTAATCCTTCTTCAACTCTAATGTTGTTAGGCTCATATATAAAATTCTCTTAAGTTCTAGAGTTCTCATTTAATTCTTTATAGATTCCAATTCCTTGATGATATATTCAATCTTGTTTTTTCTTACATTTACCAATCCTGCCTATTTCAAAGTTCATGTCCAACATAAGTCCAATGTGTGAATTTATTATAGGTCTATTTTTCTCGTGGTGCTATTTCTTAGTATGCTTAGAAATTTTTGCTGGAATGCCAGAGATTGTGTATGAAAAACTCTAGAAGCTGTGGACGAAATTATCCTCTTCCAGGGAGGATTCACCCTGTCCTCTGTCAAACTAGAGCAGGGACACCTCAATCCAGTCAAAAGCTGAGCTTACTCAAGGCTGGGCTTCAGATTCCTAAAGTTAGCTCTACTGGTTTATCTCAACCTTTGGGGTATAGCCTTTGAGGGGTCACAATGAGAGAGCTTGGAGTGTTTTTAGAGAACTTCCTTTTTGAAGTCAAGTTCAATTTTTGTCTTTGCTCTGCTCCTTTTTTCAGTTTTCTTACCTTGTACAACATAAAAATTGGTAAATGCTTAAGGAAGTCAGCATAGGCACATGAGGTTAATTATCTGTACATCCCTTCTCCCAGGATCTTTGCCCTCAAGTCCTGGCTGCCTTAGAAGCACTTCAGTGCCTTCAAATAGATGTTGCATGCCTCTCGTTCAGCTTTTGTTTCGTGGAAGCTATACTGTCACATCTAGAAATGGAAGTATGAAACAAGTTGTTTTTGAAACAAAATCTGGCTATTTGTTCTGATAGGATGTTTTAAAAGTACTTATTTTGAAAAGACCTCCCTTGGCCGGGCATGGTGGCTCATACCTGTAATCCCAGCACTCTGGGAGGCAAGGCAGGCAGATCACCTGAGGTCAGGAGTTTGAGACCAGTCTGGCCAACATGGTGAAACCCCATCTCCACTAAAAATACAAAAATTAGCTGGGCATGGTGGCAAATGCCTGTAATCCCAGCTACTCAGGAGGCTGAGGCAAGAGAATTGTTCAAACCTGGGAGGCGGAGGTTGCAGTGAGCCAAGACCACGCTACTGCACTCCAGCCTGGGTAACCGAGCAACACTCCATCTTAAAACAAACAAACAAAAAAACCTCCCTCCACCTAAAAGAGTATTAATAGTATAGTATACATTTCATACACCACCTTTACTGAAAAGAGCTTTATGAGATGTAGTTTGGGTTGTCCTGAAAAATTGAGGCCTTTAAGTTCTACCTGTATAATGCTCATACAATATAGTATCATAGAAGTTGGTATTTCTACTTTAGAAAACAATTGGTTTTGCAGAATTTGAACTCCCAGATATAATTAGCTGGCACCTGCCTACATCTGGATAATTTTTTTTTTTTGAGACGGAGTTTTGCTCCTGTTGCCCAGGCTGGAGTGCAATGACATAGTCTCAGCTCACTGCAATCTCCGCCTCCCAGGTTCAAGTGATCCTCCTGCCTCAGCCTCCCAAGTAGCTGGGATTAATAGGCACCCACCACCACTCCCAGCTAATTTTCGTATTTTTAGTAGAGATGGGGTTTCACCATGTTGGCCAGGATGGTCTTGGACTCCTGACCTTGGGTGACCTGCCCACCACGGCCTCCCAGAGTGCTGGGATTACAGGCATGAGTCACCTGGGATTACAGGCATGCCCAGCCATCTAGGTAAAATTGTTTAATAGTATTGGGTTTTCACTTTGACAAATATGATTGGCTCCATGGCATTTCCACGTGCTATGTAATGAAAACACCAGTCACCAACAAACTACCAGTGGTGAAAATGTTACATGTTGTTCCCCCACTTTCTATGCCAGGCAGGACTTCTAAGCCACATATCTTTGGGCTCAGATCTACCCACACTTAGGTGCAAAATGTACCCACGGTAGGAAGTGATGTGGTTACTGTTTCTTCAGTCAGTATGACACAATGGAGCCTCCTTTTACATTTGTAATCTGGGTTTGGATTTTAATCCCCACGTTACCCAGTTCCCACAGCTTGACTACCCCTATTGCTTGTCTACTCAGATGTCTTACCCACTGCCTGCACTGGCTTTTAGCGGTAACTGCAGGTCCCGGCCAGCACTCTTCTGGTCCCAGGTGCTCAGATCTGCTCCAACCAGCTGCTTCAGAGGCACATTCTTTTGGCTCAGAAAACACCCCATGCATAGCATTCATCACACTAGCACTTTCAAGTTGGAAACGGTGTCAACCTCATTTACCATTTGAAAATCTGGTATTTATTAAATACAAATTCTTATTTTAGGCAGATCTATATGACTACATAAAGCAGTGGAAGTTATTTTTTATATATAACCGGGTATTTTCCTGAGAACTGAAAGTCCTGGGAAGATGCCTATTTTAGAGTTATTATTTATAGAAGAAAACATCAAATTTGAGAGAGAATTAATTGAGTTTAAATCTATTAGAGGACTCCCTCTGTTACTAATTTTTAGTGATCTGGGCCTTATTTTGATACCTAAAAGCCAAATCAAAAGAAAGAAACAGAATACTCTATCCTTTAATCTCTTTAATTCACACATCTGTCCTTTGTATAAAGAGGTGTTTTGGTGAACCCCAAGTTGTTACACCAATGACATTCCACAGTATTAACACTAGAATGATTGAAGTCACATTCATGAATTATACAGGAAATATCAAAGGTTCATGAACTGATTATTCTTCTGGCAAGTTAGGGTTGGGTCTCATATTATCAAACTAATTTTTAATGCCTACTAAAATTCATGCTTAAGACAATCTACAATTAAAATTGTCCCTTGTTAGGTGGAGAGCAAAGACTTATTCACACTGAATCTCCCATGCCTTGTATAGCACTAGGCACAGAATGGCATTCAGTGTTTTGAGAATGAATGAATGGTCTGACTTTCATCTTTGATAACAGTGAATATCATGCTAGGAAAACAGGGGCATGTAACTTTTACTTACCAAACTCTACAAGTTGCATTGAGCATATTTCTCAATCACGAGCATTAATTTGAGAACAGTTAGGAAGGAAAGTGGAGTCTGTGGGGCACTTGCCTCTGTCTGTGGCCTCCTGTGCAATCTTAGCCAAATAACAACCTTTCCAGGCCTAGGTTTACCTTAATATTACAGGATTTTACGCTTTAAAAATTCTATAAATTACTATTTATTTACAAACCTAGATTAACTGTGACAGATTACGGTATGTTTAAGGAATTACTTTTTAAAAATCCTTTTTATTACTCTTTTTTAAGAAATGCAACAAGAGCCTTACAAACCATCCATTTTTAGAGCAAGCACAAAGACCGGCTCTGTTTGTGGTGCCACCACAGTTGCAGAAAGGAATGTCAGGCAATCAGAAATGAATTGTGTCTCAGTCACTCTGCATGGTTGCTGCCACACATGGAACATTTTTAGGCCAACTTTTCAAAATTTCCAGTTAAGGTAAAGAGGAAATTAGATGATCTTCATTAAGACTCCATGGGTGTGTCTGAGCTCCTGCTGCCAAAAGGGCCACTAATAGATGAATTTCTTGCACTCCCAAGAACAAGCCTCTCTCGTCTTCCAAATGCTTCATTTACTAAAATACAAACAAATAGTTAAATTAACAGATCAGGAAATTAAGTCAGAATATAAAAAGACACTAAAATGCAGACTTGAGCAATGAGGTTCTCTATTCTGGGGCAGAAATTTTATGAAAATATACTTAGTACTTTATAAATGGTAAAGTGAGTAACCAACTCAGAAGTCCAAGTTAATGTTCTGAATGAAGTGAATTATTTTTTTAAATGGTCCAATTTATTTTTGTACTTTACTTTCTTTGCCATGTCCTGGATTTATCTGATCCGCCTTGGTAACAGATGTCCCATTCCTTGTAAGTGACTCTCTCCTAGCCTTATTCTACTTCTGATTGCTTCCTACTTTTTCTTTCACTTTTCTCTGATCATAACCAGGACAAAACTTTTTGGACTTAGGACTCACATCAGAGTAACCCAGAGAAAAATCTCAGGATCCTTGTTTTGCATGGGAGGGAGGATGCAGGAATCACATAGTGGGGATATATATATATTATCTCTGTGTTTACAGAATGCACCAGACTACCTCAAAGTAATAAATAAGCAGCCAGGATCCCCTGAAGGGAGAAGAGTGGCCTCTTCTGGGAAATTGGATTTTGTAGAATTTTATAGTTGAGCAAAGGGTGGATTAATTGACATTGGTAACTGTGGGGAAGAGGGCTATTTGTTGAGACCATGCTATATTTCTTTCCAGCTTTCCCCAAGTATCTTTCAATTTTAAGATATGTATTTGTTAAATGATGTACACTTAAAAGTGTGAAGACAAACTTATTTGTGAACATGAACATTACCAATTACATCTGATCTTGTCTCTTTCCTAAGAAGACTACACTACTTTTGCTATCTTCCTGATGTAGTCAGGTCACATATTCTGCACTTGGTCTTAGCCAAAATGCTGAGAAACAATTCGAGTCACACATTCTGTGTCAGTCCTTACAGAACTCATTCAGAAAAAGGAGAGGCCAGCATGATGGCTCACACCTGTAATCCCAGCTACACAGAAGGCTGAGGACCAAGGATTGCTTGAGGTCAGGAGTTTGAGACCAGCCTGGGCAACATAGTGAGACCCTGTCCTTTTTTTTTTTTTTTTAAAGGGGCAGGGGGAGGTGTGCAGAGAACTAAAAATCCTTACCTGAAGAGACTGTGCTTATATCCCAGACCCGAAGCCCTTCTTTTTGACCTCCAAAGGCATAAATAAATGGCAAATCAGGGCAACATGAAGAACAGAAGAGAACTCCCTAGAGAGAGAACAGGAAGATGGTGATTTTAATCTCTTCAGAGAGCCCTAATATCTAGATCTTCACTCTTGTCTCTAAGAACCTATGGTTACTCAAAACCAACTTAGGAGTATCACTTTCAAGCCTACTGCACAGGTAGCTCAGAGTCAAGTCAGAAGGCTATTACAATATGAAGCCAGACAAGCACAGCACGCTGGTTCTTCCACGATGGTATGTGCATGTTCTGACCACCGAGGCTGCTCATCTTCATTATCACTCTGTCTCTTAGGGATTTCCTAATAAACCTAACGTGTCATGTATTTCCAGAAACTTTAGCTCTCCTTTTAAACAACGACAATGATGCCAGTTTAAATCATTTTTAAACTTTAATGTTTTCTTTTTTACATTTTTATTAATAGGTAATATATATTTGTTACAGAAAATATGAACAAGAAAAATATATGAAAATCTCTCAGGGAGATAACCAGTTTATGTTCTGGGATATACTCTATTAGAGTTAAATGGAAGCATTTAGGCAATTATGCATTTAAAATTAAGCATGATATAGTACTACAAAAATTGCTTCTATAACCTGTTTTTCCATTATATTTACATATATTTATTCATACACAATTTTGAACAGCTGTGCAGCGTTATTATGTCTGCAGTCTAACTTATATAACTCAGTGGTTGGCATACAGTAGATGCTCAGTGTTTCTTGAGTGAATCTGGTTATTTCTAAATTTTTCCTACTATACAGTAATTCATTTCAGTGTAGTCAAAACTAGTTATGCAAAGAGATAAAGATACATAAACTGACCCTAATAGCTACAGTGCCCTGAGGTTCAAGATTTCTTGGGAATTTCTTGGGATGGTTTTGATTTCAGGGTGAAAAAAAAGCAGCCATTTCACTTGTGTCCTAGAAAAGCCTCTCCCCAGAGTCCTTGGTCTTACCAAGCAACTGTTAATCATGTGAGTTGGAAAAGAACCAGTCACTGAATTCCCCACAAAGTGTTCTAAGTCATAAAATCCCACCAAATTTGACTAAACTCAAAATTCATTTCCCCAACACATCCATATTAGTTAATGCAATGGTTCCAACAGAAAAACATGCAACACAAGTTCCAAAGAAAGACAAGGTCAGAAACAGAATAAATAAACAGATACCCAGGGAGATTCTTACCATTTTCATGTCCCTAGAATGAACTAGACTTGGCCTATCTCCTAAGATGTCCCAGATCTTCACGTATTTGTCAGCTGAAGCAGTCACGAGACAGCCCTTGATTTGACTGCTAAGATCAAGACCTAAGGGAAGATTAGTTCAGACACTCTCACTTTGAAATACAGATTTACTTCATCATAAGTTAATAAAAATGAAAGAAGCATTACTCTTGCTCACCAGAGATTTCATCATTGTGTGCATTAAGTGTAAAAATTGGCTTATCTGAACGTGCATCCAAATTATACACAAAGCCGTCATCTGTACTGGCCTAGAAAGAGTAAAAGATGGGCAAGGTCATGCTATGTCACAAAATTTAACAATGGGTAAAAAGTCTAAGTCATAGTGAAAATCAGCTATATGACTTACTGGTGGAGCTTATGAAAAATTAACATGGACAGAAGTCATTTACTTTTGGACGACCTGAGTTTGCACTCACATGGGCTAATTCAGTTGACGTGTCTACTGGATATGAGTATGAAGCTGTGGTGAGTGGTCTGGAATGGGGCTAGAGAGGCAAAAGCAAAGAGGCCATAGTTACGTCCACGTGAACAGAGAACTGGTGAGCATGGCTACTCAAGTTGTAGGCTGAGGAGACATCCACAGAAGTGGGTCAGAGAGGGAAGAAGGGACAGGGAAGAGTGTCAAGGAACCAAGGTGTGACCAACAGTCTAATCGACCAGTGTGGCAGCAGAGAAATTCAATCAGATAAGGAACTTAGGACTGAAAGGCAGATTAGAGTGGGTTGTTACACTGTCAAGAAAGGAAGAAGAAATAAAGGAATTAAGAGACAGACACAGAGTCAAAAATGGGAGACAGAAACCTGAGCCTGTATACAGGTCAAGGGCAACAGCCAGTACAAGAAAAAAGGATAAAGGATGGCTGAGGCAGTCTGAAGGCTGGGCCAGGGAAGAGAAGGCTTGGCTCTTATTTGAGATAAGAGGGAAGCAGGTGAACCATTTCATCTACTTTAACCTCCCACTTTCCTAAATATTTGGGATTTTAGTATCTATGACCATTTGTTAGCAAATAATCTCTAAGTTTCTGTGCCTGAAGAGTGAGAGCCGAAGTACAATACAACATTCAAGTACAACTGGAACTTCATTCCTGATCATTGTAAAATGAGTCTGGCTTCAGGCTGCCTGGCTAGGAACAGCATGCACCTCTACTAATGGTGCAGAATTGAGATTAAGTATCTCAGAATCATTACTTCAGGAACCTTATTAAAACTGTCCACATCTTTTGAGAAAGCTGTTTTTAAAAAACTTTTTCCCACCTTTGCAACACACTACATATTTACTTTAGGAAAACTGGGCAACAGATTTAACTAATCTTCCCTCTGGATGAATGCTGGGCTCTTCTTTTTACATGTACTGAAATGTCAGTGGAATCTTTGGATGCTATGTGGAAAATCATCGTCCTCCCTAGATAATAAGGGTATTTAGAGAGAGGTCTTATACTTTTTTTCCTATTTGGGAGATAGTGCTATAAATTAAACAGGTTAGCATTCTCATCACTAGAGCTCCATTTAAGCATGAAGATTTAAATAAAAGAATATCTTTTTGGACTGATTTAGCCATTATAAAAAACAAAAAATACTAACTATGCTTAGTATTTCAAACAACACTACAATAAAATGATCGAAATCATTGAATAAAATGTGGCACACTTTGGAATGGCCGGCAACCAGCAAAATCATTTACATGTTCACTACTTTTAAAATAAGAGCCATTCTCTTATTAAAAAAACAAAACAAAAACCTTATGCTTTCAACCCTAAACCCAAATACTTCATTCTGTTAAAACAGAAAAGGCTTTTCAGATAATTCTCTCTACTATGGAATTTAAAAAGTCATTAGTAACCTAGAAAAGCAAAACAATAACATGCGTACTCTTACCAAAAAATGACAAGGTGAAAAGTGATTCCAAGTCACTCTCTCTATCTGCCCACTGAATCGCCACATTCGATGGCTTTCATCTGGACTTCGGCAGTCATACAAAGCCACTGACCTAGACACATTCAGGCAAAGTTAGGGTTTTAGGAGTTCAATTCTCCTATATGTTTTATTTGTAATGAAATAGTAATAAAATAGCACTGTGAAATCAAGATTCATTTAAAGCCTGTTTTAAGGTTCTAAATAAAGGTAGAAAAAAATGAGCTGAGTTTCAGTAATTGATGGATTCTGATCTTAACACTTGAAGGCACTGATGGCTTTAATGTTACAGTGGTTTTGACCTTCTCCAGGTCAAATCTTCCACTCGCAAGAAGAATCCTCTCTATGTCCAAAAGCCCAGGACGATTTCTAATTTCCCCTTCTCTGGTTGAGCTCAGAGCCGGGTTACTTATGTCTTAGGCACACTTACTCTCCACAAGCACGTTATTGTGTTGGGGGAAGCAAGGGATGCACTTTTGTAATTCTGCATGAATCACAAGAAATGTAAACATACCACGCTTCAAAAGGGTAAGAAATGAAAATAAAGACTGCAAAGCTGGTTTTGGCTTCTGCTATCTGTTTCTCCCACCCATAGACCCAATCTGTAAAAAGGAGCACTGATATGAGGTAGAAACCCCATGGTTGACCAGTGGCCCCAATTCTTCACATCTCTGTATATCCATGGCCTCTGTCATGTGACATGGAATTCTTCCCATAAAGGCAAAGTACAGCCTCTAAAAGCCAAAGAAGTTCCTAGTTCCTACAGTTATATTATTATGACAGAACCATGTTCCCTTGTAGCCTGAAAGGACGAGGGTTAAAAGGAAAAATAAGTTGTGCAAATAATTTAAACACAAAGGTGGCCTCAGGGATACATTCTGCCTGGGTATCAAGTGATACTTTTAAAATGACTTCTAGAGGATAAAAACAGAGCAGCAATCATTCCTGCTGTGCTTTCTTACTTATCATATGAGCCAGAAATCAGAGTCTGTGCTTCAAATGGATGAAACTGCAGCGTCTGGACCTAAAGGGAGGAAACATAAATGCAGAGATCTCTGTTTGTTTGCTTTTTGTAAAATTACCTAACATGTGGTAAGAATCTATTTGACAGTATTTCTATAAATGCTTCCCTTTGAAATAAACAAAAGAAACATAAATGTACTGCATAATCAAAGGGCAAACCATGCTCCCAAATAAAGACTGGGCACTTAAAGAAAATGTAGTTTCCCCAAACTGTTTGGCAGAATACTTAGGTCCCTCAAATGTTAGAAGATACTCAGAAGAAAAAGGGAAGTAGTCAAACCCATCTGGTGAATTCCCCATGCTCCAGAAGTCCCAAAACAATGTGCATTAGATCCCTGGGGAATAATGCAGTAATGGGTGTTAATTCTTTAATATCATTGTGACTGACAGCCCTCATCCTCTTTTAGGAGCCTCTATAAATATGTTACAGGGCACTAATGTTCCTAGTAACTGTACCTTTCTGTACCCAATTTTTCATCTCTAAGATGGGCATTATACCTACCACACAGGGTTTTGTGAAAATCCTAAGAGATAACAGGTGAAAGCATGCTACAAGCCAGATAAAATTATTTTCAAAGTCATATATAAACGTTTGAGATTTTTAGCCAATATTTGTGTCCGATTTTTAAGAACCGCTGATCAACTAAATCACCATACCTTGTCTGTGTGTACAGCGAGGCTAGCTGCTGGTTTCCCCAAGGACATATCCCACAGAATTACAGTGTTGTCCGCTGATGCACTTGCTAAAACATTTCTGAGAAAGGGAAGAATCCAATCAGGTAATCTTTTAAAAGTCAGGAGCATTAAATATGAGAAAAAGATTGCATTTACAATAGCATCAGAAAGATAAAATACTTAGGAATAAATTTAACAAAAGACTTACATAATGAAAACTCCTGAAGATTATGAAAAGAAACAAGAGTATCTAAAGAAGTGGAAAGACACCCCATGTTCATGTATTAGAAGACTTAATAGTGTTACTATGGAAATACTACATCTACAGATGGAGCTATAAACTGATCTACAGATTCAACCAATCTCTTTCAAAATCCCTGATGACTTTTTTCTTTCTTTTTGCAGAAAGTGACAAGCTGATTCACAGCCAGGCACAGTGGCTCACACCTGTAATCCCAGCACTTTGGGAGGCTGAGGCATGTGGATCACTTGAGGTCAGGAGTTCAAGACCAGCCTGGCCAACATGGTGAAACCCCTTCTCTAAAAATACAAAAAATTAGCGAGGCATGGTGGCGCACACCTGCAATCCCAGTTACTCAGGAGTCTGAGGTAGGAGAATAGCTTGAACCCAAAAAGCAGAGGTCGCAGTGAAACGAGATCATGTCACTGGACTCCAGCCTGAGCGACAGAGTGAGACTCTGTCTCAAAACAAAACAAGATGTACTACTATTAGTATTAGCCTAATAATAATAAAACAAAAGTGACAAGCTGATTCCTAAAATGCAAGGAACCTAGAATAGCTAAAATAGTACTGAAAAAAAGAACAAAGTTGGCAAGCTCATACTTTCTGGCATCAAAACTTACTGAAAACCTACAGCAATCACAATGTGCTACTGGCATAAGGACATACAGATTAATGGACTAAAACTAACAGTCCAGAAATAAACATTTATAGTCACTGGTTTTTGACAAGGGTACTGAGGTAATTAAATGTTCAATGGGGAAAAAAGTCTTATCAACAAATGGGGCTGGGCACGGTGGCTCATGCCTATAATCCCAGCACTTTGAGAGGCAGAGGCAGGCAGATCACTTGAGGTCCAGAGTTTGAGACAAGCCTGGCCTACGTGGTGAAACCCTGTCTCTATAAAAATACAAAAATTAGACAGGCATGGTGGCATGCACGTGTAATCCCAGCTACTCAGAAGGCTGAGGCAGAATCACTTGAACCCTGGAGGTCGGGGGGGGGTGCAGTGGGCTGAGATCACACCACTGCACTCCAGCCTGGGTGACAGAGTAAGACACTGTCTCAAACAAAACAAAACAAAACAAAAACAAATGGTTCAGGGACAAATGAATCATCTTCACGAAAAAGAATGAAGTTGGACCCCTACCTCACACCATACACACAAAAAAAACTCAAAATGGATCATGGACTTCAATGTAAAAGCTAATACTATAAAACTCTCAGAAGGAAACATACATGTAAACCTTCATGACCCTGATTTAGGCAATGGTTTCTTAGACACAACATCAAAAGCATGAACAACAAAAGAAATACACACCATCACATGAAAAACCCGTGCTGCAAATGATATCACCAAGAAAGTGAAAAAACAACCCACAGAAAAGAAGCCCCAGGAAGTCAAGACTACTGTGAGCAATGATTGTGCCACTGCACTCCAGCCTGGGTAACAGAGTGAGACCCCTGTCTCAAAAAAAGTAAGCAAACGACTTGGAAAAACATTTCTCCCAAAGAAGATACACAAATGGCCAATAAGCGCAAAACAAAGATGCTCAACATCACTAATCGTTAAGAAATGCAGATTAAGCCAGGTGTGGTGGCAGCCCCTGTACTCCCAGTGACTTGGGAGGATGAGGCGGGGGTATTGCTTGAGCCCAAGAGTTTGAGACCAGCCTTAGCAACGTAGTTAGACCCCCATCTTACTTTAAAAAAAGGGGGGGAATGCAAATTAAAACCGCAGTGAGATACCACTTCATACCCATTAGGATGGCTATTACGAAAAACAGAAGATAACAAATGTTGGAGATGCTAGAGCCCTTGTGTGCACTGTTGGTGAAAATGTAAAATGGTGCAGCTACTATGGAAAATAGTATGGTAGCTCCTCAGAAAATTAAAAATAGAATCACCGTAAGATCCAGTAATAACACTTCTGGGTACATACCCAAAATAATTGAAAGCAAGGACTTGAATATTTGTACACCCACATTCATAGGAGCATTATTCACAGTATCCAAAAGGCAGAAGCAACAATCCAGGTGACCACACATAAATGAACGGGTACTATACCTTACATACAATGGAATGTTATTTAGCCTTAAAAAGGAAGGAAACTCTGACACTTATTAGAATATGACTGAACCTGAAGACATTAAGTCAAATAAGCCAGTTGCAAAGAAGTAAGTCTATGATTCCATTCATATGAGGTGCTTAGTCAAATTAATGGAGACAGAAAGTGGAGTGCTGGTTGCCGAGGCTGGGGGTTGGGGAAATGGGGAGTCAGTGTTTAAACAGCAGAGCTACAGTGTGGAAAGATGAAAATGTTCTGGAGATGCATTGTGGTGATGGTTGCACAACTCTGTGAATGTACTGAAAGCCACTGAACTGCACACTTAAAAATGGTAAAACTGGTGATATGATTTGGCTATGTCCCCACCCAAATCTCATCTTGAGTTGTAGTTCCCGTAATTCCCACGTGTTGTGGGAGGGACCAGGTGGAAGGTAATTGAATCATGGGGACAGGTCTTTCCTGTGATGTTCTTGTGATAGTGAATGGGTCTCCTGAGATCTGACGGTTTTATAAAGGAGTTCCTCTGCACATGCCCTTTCTCCTGCCTGCCACTACGTAAGACATGACTTTGCTCCTCATTTGCTTTCCGCCATGACTGTGAGGCCTCCCCAGCCATATGGAACTGAGTCAGTTAAACCTCTTTCCTTTACAAATTACCCAGCCTCGAGTATGTCTATATTAGCAGCATGAAAAGATTAATACAAGTGTTAACTTTTATATTTTGCCATAACTTAAAGAAAAAATAAAAGAGTATATAAGATGTGAAAATAGAGAAAAATGTCTCCTAGGAAGAAACAAAATCCTGTTGCACCATGGGCACAGCCAAACACCCTGTTTTTTCCCAGTGGTAGTGGAGAGAGGGCACTTGGGTCACCAAACATGTAATGAGCACCCACAGTGATGAGCTGGCAGGTGACCTGGAGGATGCAAAGAAACAGATGGCAGAGCTCCTGCCTGCAAGCAGAGCATCCTACAAGAAAGGAAGATAGACACAAAAGTCCATGGCACAAATAAAGAGATGAGTGTAGGCATGAGGTAAGATCACAATGGCTACAGTCTTTTACAGTCATTCAAATGTTATTTCTTTTTACCTGATTAGCTTATTCCATGAAAGGTCAAGGACAGCATCGGTATGCCCTTCTGCTGAGGAACTCTGTAATAATTGTTTTAATTATTTTTTGTATTAAAGTCTCCCCATAATAAAACTGAATATATTAATTTGCAAGATTCTTTAAACCTTAAGATTGTTTTGTTTTGAGATAGAGTCTCGCTCTGTTGTCCTGGCTAGAGTGCAGTTACATGATCTCAGCTCACTGCAACCTCCACCTCCTGGGTTCAAGCAATTCTCCTGCCTTAGCCTCTTAAGTAGCTGGGATTACATGCATATGCCGCTATGCCCAGCTAATTTTTATATTTTTTGTGGAGATGGGGTTTTGCCACATTGGCCAGGGTGGTCTGGAACTCCTGACCTCATGATCCACTCTCGGCCTCCCAAAGTGTTGGGAGTGTGAGCTACTGCACCCGACCTATTGTTTTGATATTATATAAACTTTTGAAGACTAAAAGAAATAAAACCTTGTCTCCCTGTTAGAGACGCATGATAAATTTCATTACAGGGGCTTGGCGTGGCAGCCCACACTGTAATCCCAGGACCCTGGGAAGCTAATGTGGGAACATCACTTAAGGCCAGGAGTTCGAGACCAGCCCAGCCAACACAGCAAAACTCTGCCTTTACAAAAAAGTCAAAACTTAGCCAGTCATGGCAGCATGAGCCTATAGTCTCAGCTACTTGGGAAGCTGAGGTAGGAGAATAGGAGGATCTCTTGAGCCCAGGAGTTTGAGGCTGCAGTGAATTATAATCGTGCCACTGCACTCCAGTCTTGGGAGACAGAGCAAGACCTTACCTCTTAAAAAAAAAAAAAAAAAGAAAGAAAATTTCTTTACAGGGAACAAGGAAGAAACTATAGTAATCTATTTTTTTAAGAGACAAAATATCGCTTTGTCACCCAGGTTGGAGTGCAGTGGCACATGATCATGGCTCACTGCAGCCTCGACCTCCTGGGCTCAAGCACTCCTCCCACCTAGGCCTCCCAAAGTGCTAGGACTATAGGCATGAGCTACTATGACTGGCCTAGCAGTTCTTTGTTTTCCTTGAGACAGTCTCGCTCTGTCACCCAGGCTGGAGTACAGTGGTGCGATCTAAGCTCACTGCAACCTCTGCCTCCCAGGTTCAAGTGATTCTCCTGCCTCAGCCTCCCCAGTAGCTGGGATTACAGGCACACACCACCACACCCAGCTAATTTTTGTATTTTTAGTAGAGACAGTTTCACCATGTTGTCCAGGCTGGTCTCAAACTCCTGACCTCAGGTGATCTACCCACCTCAGCCTCCTAAAGTGCTGGGATTACAGGTGTGAGCCATGTGCATGGCCCAGCCTAGCAGTTCTTAATCTAGGTACTGTAATTATACAAATATCATTATGGCTCCCAACCCTCATAAAACCTAACAGTTTTAAAAGTTGCAGGAGTTAATACATGGATAATTAGAATTCAACACAATAACAGAATTTTTTTTAAAAGATTAGTATATCTGTATAAATAGCTACTGTATTTGAAGGAGGCTCATAATCCGAGAGTCCTTCATCTATGGTAGCTATTCGTATTAATATACTACCTTTGAACTAGTTTTCTGTAAGAAAGAACAACATGACAATGGAGGTTTTATGCAATCAGAAATAAGTTTTCTTTGGATGGGCTTTTCAAAACTAAAAATTACAATAATTTCATAACTACCTATCCCATCTCACCAAGAATACCTGATTGAAAAAGTGTATGTTCTTACCCTTCACCCCTACTCCCGAGTAAACTTATCTCTGACATTAGAGTTTAAGTATTTATTAACTTCTTTACCTTCTTTCCTTTCTTTTTCTTCTTTTTTGAAAGTTTACTTCCGAGTGTGAAGACTGGCTCTAAAGAGTCCACTATATCAAGGTCCCACACTTCAATAACAGGGGTCATGTTTCCTACAGCAATGTAATTTCCTATGGGAGGAAACAATGCATGTATGATTACACAAAAAAAGACATACAGAACTTCTAATCAAATACATTACACTGTAGATCAACTGAAAAATGCTTTAGAGCAGTGCTTCTCAAACTTATATGCATATGCAGCATCTGAATATTACAAATGCAGATTGTATTTCAGGTGGTTCTGGGTGGGCAGTTCTAACTAGTTCACAGGTGATAACCATGCTGTGCTGCTGCTGGTCTTTGGGCCACAATTTGAGTAAGAAAGGCTCAATCTCTTGGCCCCAGTGTTTTCACTTACATAATGAGAATAACCCTCCTCCCTTCCTCCTTCATGGGGTGCTGCGGGGATGAAGATCAGATCAGATCATGAATCGTGAACAAGGTTTGCAAACAAGATGTAAGAGTATAATCAGTGTTTACCTTTATTAAAAAGTACGGACAGGGGCAACTAATAGTGTGCAGATGTGGTTACAAAGACTAACATGAGAACCTAATTACTTGTGACAAGCCTCTTCATTTCGGTTTTACCTTATGTTTTCTAAAACAGGTTATGCCACTGAAATCTAGCTGGTAACATCTCACACATCAGGCCATTTATACAGAGTCTGTATGGGACCTTTACAGTTCTACAGTCCAAAAGGCTTCAGGCCCCGTCCTTCAGCCTGTAGTAGAGCAGCTACCTCCTTACCTGTCTAAAGTCTGGGGATTTATGGACCCCAAACAATAAAGTGATGGTGTGTTAAGAACTCTAACTTCATAAAACAATAGTAACTTCAGAAAATATCAGCAACAATTCTGAAAACATTCAAGAGAATACATAATTTATGGAGCTAGGAGAAAATACATAAGACTGGAAATCACTGAACAACCTTAAGTTTTCTAATTACCGGTAGAATCATCTGGGCTAGGATCAAAATTCAGCCATTCCACACTCAGAGGATATGCAGACAAGAGTATATCATGGTGTACATAAAAAGAGTCTTCTTCTTGATTATAAACTGAAAAGATTGGGAAAAGAGACTTTAATGCATCAGAACAAGTCATCAAAAATCACATCCCACTCAAAAAACCAAATTCTATTAAATGTATGTGAGCCATGTGCTTTAAAGTGAGACATCTGATATTATAAAGAGATTCCAGGCTGGGCATGGTGGCTCACGCCTGTAATCCCAATACTTTGGGAGGCCAAGGTGGGCAGATCACTTGAGGTCAGGAGTTCAAGACCAGCCTGGCCAACATGATGAAACCCCGTCTCTACTTAAAATACAAAATTAGCAAAAATTAGCAAAATTAGCAAAAATTTAAGTCTACTGAAAATACAAAAATTAGCTGGGTATGGTGGTGCACACCTGTAGTCCCAGCTACTAGGGAGGCTGAGGCAGGAGAATAGCTTGAACCCAGGAGGTGGAGGTTGCAGTGAGCTGAGATCGCACCACTGCACTCCAGCCTGGGCAACAGAGAGAGAGAGACTCCATCTCAAAAAAAAAAAAAAAAAAAAAGATTCCAATATCATGACTAGGCAAAAATTCTGCTTGTCTAATACAATCCCATCTTGTGGCATACCCCACAGGAGAAAATGAACACTGACATCTGATACTCCACCTGCATCCTTGTCAGATAAATGGTCCTGTCTTCTAGGTCATTCACAGAAAACAAATGTTCATAAGGTCTCCACAAGAAGTACTTATTTTATCTTTTAATGGTCTAGCTGCTTATAAGCCAAAAAGAACAAACAAAAAATAGGACGGGAGAGAAATAACTCATATTTGGAAATGTAAATGTTTATCAAAAATTATTCTTAATATTTTTAAAAAAGGTTTATGAAGATGAACAATAGAAACAAAGCTCCCGAGAACATCCTTTTGGAATATGGCAACTAACAGCTCCTTAACATTCACAGCCGTAATGTTAAGCAGCAAAAACACTGTAAAATCAACGACTAAGAAGTCTTTTTAAAATTTGAAACACTGATAAAACAGAATCCACTAATCAGAACCCCTCCCCATATGCTTTTATTAAGAAAGAGGTAAATATATAATAAGTTAAGGATTTTATTTTTAATTCCTCAGATCGCTGCTTCTGGAATTGATCCTGGGATTAGCAGATTTGTGTAATGTTCTATCATATCCCTATGATGAGAATTCACGTTCAAAATCATTAGACTGTGGTCCTACAAAAACCTCAACCATGTTTGATATACTCAGCTTACATTTTACATAAAATTGGTAATAATACTTTAAAACATACTCTTAACCACGTGAGATCAATATTCGGATCAGTTTTAGAATATACATTTGAAGTTATTCTTATACAGACATACTGGGAATTTGGAAATTCCTTCCAAACCCAAATAATAAAGTATATCTATAATAACCTAACTTAGAAGGAAATGGAAATACAACAGCTTTAACTTCTTTCTCAGCTCCTCTTTGATCCTGAGTTCAAAGGAATGACTATAAGTTCTCAGGAATGCATAAAAAAATCAATGATGACCAAAAAAACTGTAATAGGGTCTCAATTTTTTGAAATTAGAATTGGTCTTAAAAGCAAAGTAAACAAATGGTTTTCATTTGAAATATGTAAAAGTTCAAAGATATCAAGAGTTAGAAAGAATAACTTCACATTAAATTGCCTGCTATGCATAAATAGATCACAATGAGCCATGGGATAAAATGGGCCTAATCTACAGGCTTCCCACGGACAGCCTTAAAGATTCTGAAGAGTTATAGAAATCCAAGCTAAACAATGGGCGCTGTGATGAAGCAACCTAGAAGATGCCGATAAACATTAAGCCTAAGGGTTTTATTTTTTCAAGCTGTGCAACTGTGTTTCCTGTAACAAAAGGACTTATCAGCCTCATAATCTCTTTGAATCTTCAAAGTTTCAAGACGATCTGAAGACTGCTAGGGGAGGACAGTATCAGGCAAGGATGGACTTGTCTGAAGATATGAATGAGCACAGTGGAAGGGGCATGAAAAACAAAAGGGAGAATCTGTAGTCAGAGTGCTCCAGACATTGTGGAAGTCTACTTTTAGCATATAAAAAACAGATTTTACATTAAAAATACCAAAGTGAGGCAAGCCATTCAATTAATATTAAATCAAAAACAGCAACATTTAAAAATATAATTTAAAAATTCCTATTTTCATGCCTACTTCTGATTACTGCAAAGCTTTGGCTTCTGGCTTTGGTACAAATATTCCTTGAAGTGGGAAAGGTGATCAATATGTTTTGGTTCCAAAAAAGAAATGTGGCCCTTTGTGTTGAATTATTATGAAGAAAATAAAATGTTTTGCAAAGGGGAAATATCTGAAATAACTATTTAAAAAACATGAGAAAAACCTGTCTATCCAGTATAATCCACATAAAGAAAAAATAGCCAGAAAATAAATTAGGAGTAAAAATCCAAGGTGGCAAGTTATTAACTCAGGGGAATAGGATTATGCATTTTTATCTCCCTAAGAGATGGGGTCTTTCTTTGTCACCCAGGCTGGAGTACAGTGGCGCAAACACAGAATCATAGCTCACTGTAGCCTAGAACTCATGGGCTCAAGCGATCCTCCCGCCTTAGCCTGCCAAAGTGCTGGGATTACAAGTGTGAGGCACCGCACCCAGCCTTCTATTTTCATATACAGTTTTACTTCCAGGCAGTGAAACAGGCAGTGAAAAACAGGCAATCCTATTTGAATAAAAGATTAAAAACCTCTATGAGGCCAGGTGTGGTGGCTCACACCTGTAATACAGCACCTAGCACTTTGGGAGGTCAAAGCAGGATTGCTTGAGCCCAGTTCAGGACAGCCTGGGCAACACAGTGAGACCCTATTTATATATAAAATCAAAAAAAGACACCCCTATGAAAAATTTCCAGGGGACTTATTTCCACAGAAAATTCAGATACCAAAGTGATGTACTGGACTACACATGTCCAGAACAATAACCAAGAAATTGGCCACCTGTGTAAAAGTTAACTATGTAACCAACTTAAGCAAGATACAGTAGGATTTGGCACCTAAAAATGAAATGGTAACTAATTCACTTATTATTTTACCATCACTTAGAAAATCTTTTAGTTAGGAATTTGTCACTTACCATGCACCTCTAAATTGCACTGGTCCTGTTCAGCTCGGCCACAAACTATGAGATTATCACTGGGCTTAATCAAGAAATCTTCACGTTCATATTGTTCCTAAGTAAAAGGAAAAACATGTCATTGGCTAGAAGCACAGAGCCAGTAAGGTTTTTCAAACACTTAACAGCATAGTTAGAAAAACGATGTAAATATTTACTGTATCTTTCAGAGTAACGTAAGGATCTTGATCATTACTCCCGTAGACCGTAAGACCCAAGAGAGATTCACCAAGAGTCTCAGCATCTGTAAGAAAAATTGACAAACTAAAATAATAAAATCGTCATCTTGACAAAAACATTTTTTCTATGACATCCATTCTTGGACTTACATGCAACCATCTATTTTATAACTAACTCTGGATCATCTAGAGTTGGGAACGGAAACTACATAAGCAGCAGCAGGAATTTAAAAGCCATTTGTATTTGACCTTTGGAATGGATTTCAGACAGTCTTGGAATTCAGGATCTTCCAATGAAAGAATTGTATTAGGGAATTAGACCCTTTTAGAAAATATGAGAACTCTCTTGAGATTCTCTGCTAGCTCCCTGCATTCATGACTGAAGGTGCTACAGAGAGGCAGCCTTGAGGACCTGCAAATAAAATGACCCTAAAACACTGAAATCAACACAATAAATAAGGGTTGCCTGGTCAAATAAAATTGAGAAATGACTAGTTTCAAAAAATTAACCAGGTTACTCTACTGCACATGTTCTGATATGCTAATATGCCTTATAAGCATATGAAAAATGAAATACTGTATGCTTTTTTCACTAAACTTACTTGAAAATGAAATTGTTCTTTTATGGCACATCTACAATAGTAACAAAGGATAACTCAGGAAAGGAAGATACACTGAATTGTTAGAGGAAGCCACTTTGAGGAGGCAGGACTGATAGGTCTTAAACATCTGATAAGCAACAGAGAAAGCAATTTCTGCTACATGAGAAAGAGATGATTCTGAATGCCATCTCTCCAGGCTGGGTTAGCTCTTTGTTTCTCTGTATATCTATGGCACTCTGTCCCTAACAAGGTTGGAGCCCATAACCCAGAGTCCAGTGGAAAAAACTATCCTCTACTGGACTGTATCTACAGAAAAGATGCAGTGAAAAGAATGAAGGCTTTAGAGCCAGAGAGTGGTCAAAACTCAGCACCATCTTTAACCAGCTGTGTGCCACCGGTAAATGGAGGTAATGATTCCTTTCTAAGTACTGTGGATAATGAAAAATGAAATTAATAGTAATCCATAGGACAGCTAGCCAAGGGAACAAGGAAAAAGGAGGAATGAACATCTAGATGGAAAAATGGATAAATGACAATTCAATTCAATTCAGATGGAGTGAAGAAATCAGGGTTACTTCTTGTCTGAAGGAAAAGAGGTACACCACCAATAATAAGACAGAAACTAGAGATATCAATTCTGGAAGGATGCTGCAAAACTCCCAGCTACCTCTGCAATCCCTTTCTTCCATGTCCTCTCCTCCTCATTCCTAGTGCCCCAAGCCAGGCCCTCATTGCTTCTGGCCTAATTTGTCTTAAGTTTCTGCTCCTCTAAGAGATTCACCCTATCTCCCAACCTGTTCTCCACTGCTGCCAGAGTTAACTTCCTAAAGTGCATGTTCAATTATCATGTGTTCCATGCTCAAAAACCTTTAATGATTTCCTCCCGCACTGAGAACACACAGACTGCTAAGCCTGGTATCCTAAGTTTACTGGGACCCAGTAAGTCTTTTTCCCAGACTTCCCAGCAACTCCCCGTCCACCTTCTCTGTGCTTCACTCATGCAGATCAACCTGCCAAGCATTTCCCCTTCTTTGGGTCTTTTTCCAGGCTGTTACCATCACACACAATCAGGTCAAGCTCAACACTGCTCTGGCACTAAAGGCTTCCTATAGTTTGTCACATTCCACTAAATTTTCCTCTTACTTGGCTCAGTTCTACCTCCACAATGTTATCTACAGGGCTCAAACATGCCCCGCCTGAGGCATTCAGGCCAAGACAGCTAATTGACTTTGGTCAATCCCATCTCCATCCAGAACCTACTTCCTCATTTCTCATTGCATGTCCGTTGTTTACTGATCTTCCTGTGCCCAACACAGACCATGTCTCATGTCCTATTCTGCACGCACTCCAACCACACTGCTCTTCCAGATACCCCACAGATTGGGTATCTGGAAGTGCTCACCATCAACCCGTATGTGTCTGATTTTTTTAAAACGTTCTATTATAGAAATTTTGAAAAATGAACATTAGTAGAGAGGGCATCATGAACCTTGTATTACCTTGCTTTAACAATTAACACTATTTCCTCAATGTCATTTTCGACCCTTCCTCTCCCCATCTCTGGAGTTTTTCAGGCCAAGGCGGGCAGATCATGAGGTCAGGAGATCGAGACCATCCTGGCCAACATGGTGAAACCCGTCTCTACTAAAAATACAAAAATTAGTTGGGTGTGGTGGCGTGTGCCTGTAATCTCAGCACTCAGGAGGCTGAGGCAGGAGAATCGCTTGAACTAGGGATTGGGAGGCTGCAGTGAGCCGAGATCACGCCACAGCACTCTAGCCTGATTCTGTCTCATACACACAAAAGGTATATTATTTTACTCAGCATTTCAATGATACTCTAACACGGATATTTTTAATTGTCTGATTATAATTGCTGTAAGACTCTTTAAAACTTTTTAAATTATTTAGACATGGTGTCTCACTGTCGTCCAGGATGGAGTGCAGTGTGATCTTAGTTCACTGCAGCCTTGAACTCCTGGGCTTGAGCGATCCTGCTGCCTTAGCCTCCCAAGTAGCTGGGATTACAGACATGAGCCACCATGCTCAGCTCTGCTGTGACTTTCTTATGTAGTATTTTAACCACCAATTTAACAGGTAGCTGCGATTTAACAGGTAGTTGTGATTTTACTTTGTCACAGATAACATTTGTATTAAGAGTTAATTTTTGTTTCAGATCATCTATATTTTGATTTTATAACTTGGAAGTAGCTGATTCTAGCTATCAGGATTCCAGGAGTCCCTTCAGCTCCCAAATATGCAGACTGAGATTTACAAGTTAAATAAATAACTTATTTAACCTGCTCAGTGTGCCAAATGCCTATTTCTCAAACCACTTAAGGTAGCACATTCCAAAAGAAACAAAGCGAGCTTACCCAGCTTTTGTCAGACCGTTTTCCATTTATCTTTATACTTACTTCCCTCAGAAAAGCAATATACATAGTTGTCATCTCAGCTCACTTTATTCCCCTGCAAGGCTTTCTATACAAACTTCTAATTCTAATCTGTCTTCTGCTCTATTTCCTTTTTCTCTTCCCACCCATGATTTTCTTTTGCTTTTTGAGATGGAGTCTCACTGTGTTACCCAGGCTGGAGCGCAGTGGTGCGATCTTGGCTCACTGCAGCCTCCGCCTCCCAGGTTCAAGCAATTCTCCTGCCTCAGCCTCCTGAGTAGCTGGGATTACAGGGGCCTGCCACCATGCCTGGCTAATTTTTGTATTTTTAGTAGAGACGGGGTTTCGCCACGTTGGCCAGGCTGGTCTTGAACTCCTGACCTCAAGTGATCCACCCGTCTTGGCCTCCCAAAGTGCCAAGATTACAGGGGTGAGTCACCGCACCTGGTCTCCTTTTCTAATTATCTCCAACAACAGCATCTCAAAATGCACACAGTAGTCCCCCCTTATCCACAGGGGATACATTCCAAGACGCTTAGTGGTGGTCTAAAACCGCAGATAGTACACAAACCTTATATACATTGTTTTTCCTATATGTACCTAGGAATCAAATAATTATAATAATATACTGTAATAAAAGTTATATGAAAGTCATCTCTCTCAAAAAACTGTACTTTACTCACCTATTTTCAGACTGTAGTTGACTGTGGCTAATGAAACCAAAGAAAGCAAAACCGTGGATAAGGGGGCACTACTGTATTCTGAGAAAACCGACTGCAGTTGAGGAAAAGGTACGTGGATATAAGTTCAAGCACACCATAGCATTGTAACTACATACAAAAACTCACAAGTGGGTTACAAATGATTAAACCTGATATATGCAATAAAATACACCGTACTTTTTTTTTTTAGATCCTAGATTTGTATCTTACATTAGTGAGTTAAAGTTTATCTTCTAAACTAGTTTAGGAATCATGCTGTCTGCCCAAGTCTTCAACCAGATTATCTTACTGATATCAAGAACAATAAAATCTAAGAGTAAAGCTTTGGAACACCACAAACATGATCCAACATATTAAGCTTATAATTACAAACCAGTAGAAGTGGATACGCTCTAACCTGGGTCATCTTCCTCATCATATTTATCTAAGTCGTACTCAGCCAGCTCATCCTCATCGAGCGTCCTGTCATCCTCTGGGTCACCATCCTCCAGGGGCTCTCTTGGGCGTGCCTGGGTGCGTGCACTCTGCATGCCATCTTCTGAAGGAGTGCCTGTCTCCTCTTCATCACTGCCACCACCACCTTCTCTATGAGCAGAGAAAGAAAAAGAGAATCACCCAAATGGCACCTTCCAATAACAAGACCACACCTGGTCATCATTTAAGATGCAGATTTCATCTGGTCCTAAACTTAACTGCAATTTCTCCTTTGCCTCAGCAATGAGACGTTTTACTTCTTCTTTACTCAGCTCTACCTGTAAGAGAGCAAAGATTTCATTACAATATGTGTAAGGAAATCATCAGAATTCTTTGAATTAAAAAGTAGTTTGCAAACAAATGTAAAATGTAACGCCAAGCAATGTCATCAAGATAAGAATCAAACATCTAGACTCTACATTAAAAAAAATAGAGATTTCATAGATCCTTATAATTAAGATCCCTCCCCACCTGAAACTTCAAAAATTCATGCTCATTCTACTCTACCTCTCAGTCTTAAAACCCCAAAGACTGGTTTTGGTAAAGTGGCTCTGTGGTACTCCTCTGGTTTTCTTCCAACTATCTCTGACCCTATCTAGGGCACCTCCCTCTCTTCCCTGGGGGCATTCCTTAACAAACCACCCTTAAATTAGTCCTCTGTTTTCTGTTTTTTTTGGGTTTTTTTTGAGACAGAGTGTCACTGTGTCACCCAGGCTGGAGTGCAATGGCGCTATCTCGGCTCACTGCAACCTCCGCCTCCTGGGTTCAAGCGATTCTCCTGCCTCAGCCTCCTGAGTAGCTGGGATTACAGGCATGTGCCACCATGCCCGGATAATTTTTGTATTTTTAGTAGAGACAGGGGTCTCACCATGTTGGTCAGGCTGGTCTCGAACCCCTCACCTCGTGATCCACCCGCCTCGGCCTTCCAAAGTGCTGGGATTATAGGCGTGACCCACTGCGCCTGGCCTAGTCCTCTGTTCTTTTCCCTATTATCACTGCCACACCGTCACTCATCAGGCTCATGTCCTTGCAAAGCTCATTCATTCTCAAGACTGAAACCACCACCTCTGAACTGATTACTCCAAACTTTCTTCTCTCTAATCTTGTATTCCATTTTCCATTTCTCCAACTGCCTACAAGACTTCCCACCTGAATATCCTTTAGCCTAATATTACCAGGTTCAAAGCTGAATTCAATCTCTCTACTTCACAACTGACATTCCCTCACCTAATCAATGTTTCAGTACCTTTTAAAAACACCCCTATCACGGCTGAGTGCAGTGGCTCACGCCTGTAATCCCAGCACTTTGGAAGGCTGAGGTGGGAGGATTCCCTGAGCCCAGGAGTTTGAGACCAGCCTGGGGAACACTGGGAGATCCCCATCTCTATAGAAAATTAAAAAATTAGTCAGGCATGGTGGTACACACCTGTAGTCACTTCAAGAGACTGAGGTGGTCGGATTACTTGGAACCCAGGAGGTTGAGGCTGCAGTGAGCCATGAATGCACCACTGCACTCCAGCCTGGGTTATAGAGCAAGACTGTATCAAACAGAAACAAAAACACCCCTATTACAACTAAACTGTAAGCTCTCTGAAGACAGAAACTGGCTTGCCATTGTATACCTCAGCACGTAGTTCAGTGCCTGGCCAACGGTGGTGATGCTTAATGACTGATGAATAAATCAATCACCTAGTTTCCACTACAATGCCTCTAGTAATACGGAAATCCTCTTGAGAATTCCATTGTGGGATAGCTCCGGAAATTAGTTACTTGATTAAAAGATGCTTATTTGTCCGGTTTATTTTAATTTTTAATTTTTTTTTTTTTTTTGAGAGGGAGTCTTGCTTTGTAGCCCAGGCTGGAGTGCAGTGGTGTGATCTCGGCTCACTGCAGCCTCCGCCTCCCGGGTTCAAGTGAACCTCCCACCTCAGTCTCCCCAGTAGCTGGGATTACAGGCGCGCACTACCACGCCCGGCTAATTTTTGTATTTTAGTAGAGACGGGTTTCACCATGTTGGCCAGGCTGGTCTGGAACTCCTGACCTCAGGTGATCCACCTGCCTCAGCCTCCCAAAGTGCTGGGATTACAGGCGTGAGCCACCACGCCTGGCTTTAATTTTAATTTTTAAGAGATGTGGCACAGTCACAGCTCTCTGCAGCTGTGAACTCCTGGGCTCATGCGATCCTCCCACCTCAGCTTCCTGAATGACTGGGATTACGGGCACGAGACACCGCAACTGGCTTGTCCAATTTCTCTTATTTGGTCCAAGTTTTCCGTTCTGGGATTTCATAAAATAAATTCAACCTCTTTTTCCTATAAACTCCTCAAATATTGGTTCCCAGACTTGTCTGTACATTAGAATCACCTAGGGAATCTTAAATAATTTAGGCTACACTCCAGGCTAATTACAACACAATACTTGGGAGTGGGACATAAACATCAGTATTTTTTTAACCTCCCCAAGTGTGAGATTTTCAATGCGTAGACTCTCTTGGAAATCACTGTCTTCAAGTATTTGAAAGGCTATGTCTCTTTTTAATAACTGTTTCCTCCAACAATTTTTTGTGAGATAATTTTCTGTCCCTATTCTATAAATATACACCGAGTGCCTACCATCAACCAAACCCTGGAGAAACCGTGGTAAATAAAACACAGTCTGTGCCCAGGTGGAATTTACAACTACTGGGACTACTCCCATCCCTCATTCCTGTTAACTCCATGTCCAAGCCAATCATATTCCTATCACCATCATTATTATCTTGGTCAATTACATTCAAATCAAGCCCTTTTACTGTTTGGTTGCACTTACTCCCACTGACATACTATATGTGCACATGTCGACTCCATAAACGCAGGGACTTTTTCTGTTTTGTTTATGCCTATCCCAGGGCCCTGAACAATGCCTGGCCTACAGAAAGCTCTTAGTATCCAATGAGTGAATTAAGTAATCTTCACCTCTGCTACAGTCTTAGTCTTCAACTCCTGTAGGTTTTTCAGTGTTACATTTACCTCTCATCCTCACTGCCACCATCAACATCTCACCTGGATTACTGCAAGAAATTCCCAATTCATCCCCCAGCCTCACGACATCTTAGTCTCCACACCTGTTTTTCTACACCACACTCATCCTCACTCCTTCAGACACGGAGCACAGGAGTAGAAAGTGGAGTTTTCATGCTCTCTTCCCACTTACGCTTGAAAATGCATTTGGGTGCTAGTGAAGCTGCGGTGTGGTCAAAAAGCCTTTGGGGGTATTACCAAAACAGCAGCTTACGCCTTTCCGGCCCGCTACGTCCACGTGCTTGCGAATTTGGGGATGGGGATGGGGCTGGGCTTGAGGGTGGGAACAGTGAGGAGGCGCGGCCCCTGACTCCCCAGGCTCAGGCGAACCAGACTCTCTGAACCGCAGCTCTAATCGCGACAATCGGGGCAAAGCCGCCCTCACCCCAGCCAGTCGCACCAGCCAACTCCCCATGTTCTGGGTCCACGTTCCCCTAGCCGGGCAGACCCGCAGTGCCGTAAAGACGCTGCTCCCCTTGTCTCCCAGCGACCAGGCCTCACCTTGTCTGGTGTCTCTTTGGCCACGCCGCAGCGGACCCAGGCCACGCACGTCACCTGGCGGCTGCGGTTCATGATCCTTAGGTCAAGGGCGTGTCAGGCTAGAAACCCGGCCGCAGCGGGCGGGACCACAGCCTCGCTGCGGCCACACGCTCTTGTCTCCGCACAGGGTCGCTGCCAGGGCAGAGCGCATGCGCGGGCTCCTTCTCGGGCAGCGTTGGCGCTCGTTTTGACGTCATTTTGAGGCGCCGAATGGGAAATGGGAGGGGACAGAATGGAAGCGGAAGCAGCCGGGCGAGGAATCCACGTGGGCTGGGCTGGGCTGGGCTGTGTTGAGTATCGAGAAAAGGCATTTCAGTACTGCATGTGACGATGCCTGCGGGCTTTGTAACGGCCAAGAAAATATTTGGGACTGTAGGGGTCATTCAGAAGCTAAGTTCCACCAGTCTTTATTTTGCTTGCAGTTCCGTAGACTTCAAGCTGACAAATAGCAGAGGTTTGTGGTTTGCGTTTTTTAAAGCTTTCTCCAAAATGAATTTGTCGTTTCATGGAGATCCCACCATTACATTCCTAAATGTTACTTTCTCACTTTAAAACATTGAGCACCAATTATATACTAAGTATGCGGTAGTGATTTAGTATTGGCAAACACAAAGTGCTTGCTTATGTTGAAGTCGCTCTTTTGAGTGCGGTATAATATTCACGTGATTACTTACCTCTTTGTGGGAGGTCCTATTTCCCTTTTACACCTGGGAAAACAGGGAAAACAGCGATCCTTCCCAAGGTCACACTGCTAGTAAGTGGTGCAGCTGGGATATGAACCCAGGCAGTGTGACTCCCTTGTATTTATGTCACGCTTCTCAGCTAAGATCAGTCATCAGTTAGAACTTGTGAGTGGCTGGACGACTGTAGAATGGAAAATCTCAAACTAGCATCCCAGAAAAAGCTGGGTTTTGATCTCTTTTTCTTGGCTATGTGTCTCTGTACTGGTCATTTACCCTCAATGCATCTGCCTCTGAGAGAGGCAAGCAAAAGACACAGGAAGGTGGCTGCTATGGGGAAACAGTGGCAAGGATAAACTGGCAGTACACATGATCTTCCCCAGTCGCATTGTCAAACGGGAGGTGTCCACCTGTGGGCTCTATTCGGGGACCTTTTTGCAACACATTTATCTTTATATACAATATTTTACTTGGTTCTCACAACACTTTGTTTTAAAGATGAAGTTACAATCCCCAGTAGTCAAATACTTTCCTACTCAGATCACACACTCAGGAGCTGATACAACTACGAGTTCTGTCACCAGCTCTACTCAGCCTAGTGTCCTTGGCAATCTCCCAGCCTGAGGAGAGACCCTCCCAGGAGTAAATTGCTCATTGTTTGTGTAGGCAGATTTGTTCATTAAGGCTTCTCCCCCTGCTCTGTTTCTGTAAGATGATTCTTCTGTAGTTTCTTTGCTTTTAATCCATTTTAGAAAGATCATATGGCAGATAATATTTTTCAAGGATGGCTGCAACAATATAGTCCTTCACATATGTTTACCTGCAATGTGATCTTGATATTCCTGCATCAAAGCACACCCCCGTCCCCAACTTGAATCTGGGTAGTTGTAGGTCTGTTTTGCCCAATAAAGTATGACAGAAATGACACTTCCAAGGTTAAGTCATAAATGGGATGCAGGTTTTGCTTCTGCACCTCCACACCCACTTCTCCACCTCTACACTCCCCTTCCCCACCACTGTAGAACACTAATGTTTGGAGCCCTGAGCCACCATATAAAGTTTGGCTACTGTATTAGTCTGTTCTCACACTGCTAATAAAGACATACCCAAGACTTGGTAATTTATAAAGAAAAAGAGGTTTAATGGACTCACAGTTTCAGTTGGCTGGGGAAGCCTCACAACCATTACAGAAGGCAAAAGAGAAGAAAGGCATGTCTTACATGGCAGCAGGCAAGAAGAGAGCATGTGCAGGGGAACTCCCCTTTATAAAACCATCAGATCTCGGTTGGGTGCAGTGGCTCACACCTGTAATCCCAGCACTTTGGGAGGCCGAGGCAGGTGGATCACAAGGTCAGGAGTTCAAGACAGCCTGGCCAATATAGTGAAATCCCGTCTCTACTAAAAATACAAAAATTAGCCAGGCATGGTGGTGCATGCCTGTAGTCCCAGCTACTTGAGAGGCTGAGGCAGGAGAATTGCTTGAACCCAGGAGGCGGAGGTTGAGGTGAGCCAAGATCACGCCACTGCACTCCAGCCCAGGCAACAGAGCAAGACTCTGTCTCAAAAAAAAAAATACTAAATATAAATAAACAGTTAATAAAACCATCAGATCTCATGAGACTCATTATCATGAGAAAAGCACAGGAAAACCCCACCCCCATGATTCAGTTGCCTCCCACTGGGTCCCTCCTACCACACGTGGGGATTATTACAATTCAAGGTGAGATTTGGATGGGGACACAGAGCCAAATTATATCAGCTACCCTGAGCCCACTATGCTGTGAGGAAACCAAACCACATGGACAGACCACATGTGGTACTCCAGTAGACAGTTCTGGTTTTTGAGTTAACCCAGACCTGTAAATGAGAGTGCCTTTAGATGAATCCAGCTACCAGACATTGATTCACTCCCAGCCTTTGAGTTTGCTCAGCTGAGACTCAGCCATCATGGAACAGAGACAAGCCATCCCCACTGACTCCTGCCCAAAGTTCTGACCCCCAGAATCTGTGAGTTTAGTAAAAGATTGTTTCTAACCACTAACTTAAAAAAAAAAAAATCCTTCCATAATTTCTTTTTTATTCTGGTAAAATATACATAACGCAAAATTTGCCATTTTTAAAAAAAGACAGATTTAGGATGGGCTCAGTGGCTCGGCCTAAATCTACTTGGCCCTCCTTTGAGAGGCCAGCACTTTGGGAGGCCAAGGCAGGAGGATGACTTGAGCCCAAGAGTTTGAGACCGGTCTGAGAAACATAGCAAAACCTTGTCTCTACAAATAAAAAAATTAGCTGGGCATGGAGGTGTGCACTTGTGGTCCCAGTGATGGCAGCAGCTGCTGGCATCATGCCGGCTACAGCAAGGAGGCACAGCTGGGACTGCATGCTCCATGGAGCCGGTGGGAGCCCTGCCCCTTCTGAGTTGGGGCGGGAGCTCCCCGGGTACTGCTGCAGTCACCCAAACTGCAGCTGCAGACCCAGGCCTCCTGCTTTATGGAGCAGGCAGCAGCCACCCAAACTGCAGCTGTGGATCTGAGCCTCCCTGTGCTCTTGGTGGGGGTGGCGGGAGCAGGCAGGATCTGCTCTCCCAGGTGCAGCTGCAGCCGCCTGACCAGTGACAGCAGACCTGGGCCTCCTGCTCCATAGAGTAGGCAGGAGCTGGGGACAGGTGGGATCCCTGCCCCTCCCGAGTTGACAGGGTGGGAGCTTACAGGGTGCAGCCGTGGCTGCCCTCCTGGGCGCAGGACCAGGCCATCTATATAGCTGGTGGTCTCAGGGGCCCGGGAAGGGCCCCCAACCCTGTCACTCAGGGCTGTCTGCTTCTACTGCCTGACTTCTCTCCTCTCTTGGAACCTGCTCAGATCTTGGAGCAGGCTTAGGCATGAGCCCCAGGGCCATGAATGGCATCAGGAGGCAGACAGATTCCTGGGCTGCGGTTCCCCAGTAAGGCCTGATCTTCAGGCCAGGGAGAGCCTGAAGGCTGGGGGCCAGCTCCCAGTTCCGACGCCAGGAGTGGGGACTCATGGTGCCTCTTCTGGGCCACCAGGGGCCACCCATGGACCAATGGGCATGTACTTCCTCCCCTCTGAGGTCCATAAAAGCCCGGGCTCAGCCAGCGCATGAGAGAGGATGGCCAGAGCAGGGCAGAGGACGCAGACTATGGGAGGACCAGCTGCAGAGAGCAGCTCTCCTCTACTGATAGCTGGAGATGACAATACGACTTGCCGGCAGAGAGGAGCCACCCTCTCCTGGGCCTCCTCTCTGCTGAGAGCTGAACGCTCGACTGGCCGACCTGCCTACAGAGAGGAGCTGCCCACTGTGGGTCTTCTCTGAGCTGTTTTAACACTGAATAAAGCTCATCTTCAGCATGTTCACCCGTCACTGGTCTGTGTTCCCCATTCTTCCTGGACTCAGGGTAAGAACTCAGGCAAAGGTGCCACCTGCCACAGAGGTTTCTGGCCAGAAAATCGACACCTCAAAGATCCCATAACACCAGCTATTCGGGAGGCTGAGGTGGGAGGATTGCTTGAGACCAGGAGGTTGAGGCTGCCGTAAGCCATGATTGCACCCACTGCCTGGGTGACAGAGTGAGATCCTGTCTCAAAAACTAAAAAATAAAAAGGAAAAAAACAAAAAAACAAAAACAAACCCTGAGTTGCAGGTTTGGTGCTCCCTTCTTGCAGAGTCCAATAACAAGAATGAGGTCTGGTATTAAAAAAAGTGACTTGGCCAGGCACGGCGGCTAACGTCTGTAATCCCAGCACTTTGGGAGGCCAAGGCCGGTGGATCACCTGAAGTCAGGAGTTTGAGAGCAGCCTGGTCAACATGGTGAAACCCTGTCTCTACTAAATATACAAATATTAGTCAGGTGTGCTGGCACATGTCTGTAATCCCAGCTACTTTGGGAGGCTGAGGCAGGAGAATTGCTTGAACCAGAGAGGCGGAGGTTGCAGCAAGCCAAGATGGCACCATTGCACTCCAGCCTGGGTGAAGAAGCGAGACTCTGTCTCAAAAAAAAAAAAAAAAAAAAAGTGACTTTTAATTCCAAAGCTAGCTTAAGGGAAGAAGTATAGGCTTCCTGCCTTAAGGGTAGGAAGTATAGGCTTCACTTCTGGGGCAGAAAGCTAGGGCTTTTAAAGGAGGATGTGGCATGAATGGCATGCATGGGAAAGGGCAGGCAAATAGGGGCCTATGTGACTTGCTTCAGTGCCTTATCTACCAGATGGTTGAGCTGGTGCCTTCATGGGCAGAATTAAGTTGTAAAAATGGCCCTTGTCTCCAGATACTCTCTAGGTGAGGGAGTGTTTTGTAGGAGACACCCCGTAGTTGTAAATTGACTGTTGTCTCTCGAGGCAGTCTCCTGGTGGGAGAAATTTCCACTCTGGAGCTTTTAAGCACATAGTTAGATAAGCTTGCCCTGTAGAGTGTCTGGTGAAGGGAAGGTAAAAGGTTATAATTGCATTTCTAAAGAGCTAAGTAGGAAGTGGGGAACAGGGGAAAAGGAGAAAAGAAAAAAGAATAATGAAATTTAAAAAATAACTCATTCTCTTAAAAAATGGGGGTGGTTGGTTACAACTCTGTCATCCAAGCTGGAGTGCAGTGGCATGATCATAACTCATTGCAGCCTCGAACTTAACCATTTTTAAGAGTAGTTTAGTGGTAGTAAGTACTAAATCACTAAGTTTTGAGGTCATCTTTTAATGCAGCCATAATAAAGCAGGTGAGAACTGTGCTGTATTTAGAATAAAGCGCATGAACTGATTTCTTAGCAGAGGCTGATGTATTAACCCCTGGCTAGGCTTACATGGGCTCACCTGGTATACGGGACTGGGCTTAGGCTTGAGTATTTGACTCTAGGTCTTTTGCCCCCGTGGATTGCCCTCTCATGAGCCAGCTTCTGCTCCATGATGGCCCAGTCCCTGTCAGCTTTGCTGTCACACCCAGCACAGTGCCTGGTGCAGGGCGGGCTCTTGATAAATATTAACAGTTGTTAAGTGAGTGAATAAGTTAAATAATAGAAGGTAAGCTAGGATTCCAGTTATTTTGGGCCTGCTCAACTCAGCTTCTTTTACAGGACTTATTTCTGACATTCTGCCACTTCAGCCCAAGCTGTGAATTCCTTTTAAAAATGAAAATCCCATGGCACCAGGTATGATTAGTTCCTTATAATGAGAACTGAAAGAGATTGAGCTTAAGTAGCTCTGTTTCTGAGCCTTATTATTGGGAACTGATGAACATATTTAACTTGGAAAAGTCTCTTTGCCAGAGGCCAGAAAAAATGTCGTTGGTGGCACGCTGGCTATTCTTAGTTAAGGGTCCTAGAGGATCGAACCCTGGGCCGTGCCAGGCTCTTGTTACACCCTCTAGTTCAGTGTCATCTGTACTTTGGCTCATAAACATTTTTTTCTAAATGGCATTGAGTGCTGGGAAGGAAAAGAAGGCTGTGGTACCCTCCTCCCCCATTGTACATTTTGTGTATTCTGTTTCTTGCTCCTCCTCTGGCTGACCCTACAATATTAGCTGATAAGGAGTGGGAGGAATGATAGCTACCAGTTACCAAGTGCTAGAGACTTAGACCACAAATAGATTTGACGGTGACAAAATCAGGTGTACAAAAATGAAACTTGATTTTTCTAGAACTGAAGTTAATTGGCATTTTCACAAGGACGAACGCCATGAGGGTCTTGTTACCAACGGTATTGCCAAAACCTGGCAGAGTGCCTGGCACAGCAAATTTCAGTAAATATTCGTTGAATAAATGAATAATATTAGAGTTCTAAACTGAAGTTCAAATACATTAGGAAGGCTAGGCGTGGTGGCTCAATCCTATAACCCCAGCAGCACTTTGGGAAGTCGAGGTAGGTAGATCACCTGAGTTCGAGACCAGCCTGGCCAATGAAACTTCGTCTCTACTAAAAATAACAAAATTAGCTGGGCATGGTGGCACACGCTTGTAGTCCCAGCTACTTGGGAAGCTGAGGCAGGAGAATCACTTGAACCTGGAAGGCAGAGGTTGCAGTGAGCAGAGATTGATCGTGTCACTGTACTCCAGTCTGGGTGACAGAGCAAGACTCTGTCTCAAAAAAAAAAAATTTTTTTTCAGGAAATTTGCCCAATGTCACAGAGTTAGTAATCGCAAGATACTACCCCGACTCCTGAGATAGGATCCTGTCATGTGACACACGTTTTCTAGTAGAGTTGCTCATCAATTCATTCATTCATTCCTTGGTCTGTCAGGACTCTCTTGAATGCAATTGACAGCTAACCAACTCCAATTGCCTTGGGCAAGAAAGAGAATTTACATGCTTGGTAGCTCAAGAACCTACTGACGTAAATAGTTTCCGACATAGCTGGATCTGGGGCTGAAGCCACTGTCATCAGGATTGGACCTCTCTCCCATATTTTGTCTCTGTCTTCCAATCTGTTCACTTAACTTTAAGCCATCAGCAGGCTTCGGGCTTGCTGCATCTTTACTACTTGCAACCTCAGCAGAAAAAGCACTTGCATTTCTCTCTACTTCTCTCTTTCTCATTTGCCTCTTTGGTTCTGGAATGATCACTAGTCACTGTGGTCAGGAGAAGGTAATGTTCTGCTTAGCAAAGCCTGAGCCTCATGCCCAGCCCTGGAGCCAGAGACAGAATTAGGTGTACAGGGAACACAGACTGTGGCAGCAAGAATTCTCTGGAGGAAACCTGGGGTGCTGCTGCGAGGAGGCAAGAAGAACTGTCACCCATGCCATGCAACAAATGTTTTCTTTGCCATCTTTATGCAGGACAGTTTGGGAGACAGGGAGCTACAAAAATGAACATGACACAGCCTTTCCCTCCAAGGACTTTGTACTCCAATGTAGGATCAGAGGTTTATGGTCGAGGGAAAATTAAATAAGACGTGCAAGCAAATGTGGTTGTGACAGTCTGATTGGTGACTACTTCATTCTGTTCACCATCCAGTTGCTGGGTGGCAGCTGAGGTTTCTGACCATCTACCCTTTACCAGAAACTGCATTCCCTCAGTCCCCTCTCCCTTGATGCCACCACCATCACCACCTGTCAGAAAAACTCCTTTCCATGGACTTGAGTAGTTTTCTGCCGCCTCTAGCTTCTGTGTAACAACTCAATGTTAAAGTGAAACTTCAACCCTATACGCTTTCCAACTCAAGTTCTACCTTGGTTTTCTGCTCCAGTCTGTCTCCAGATGACCAGCTGTGTGGTACCAGGGTCACAATCCCAGAGATGAGGCTGGAGCAGTGTGAACAAGGAGACAGAGAAGAGGGGTGACAGGGAGCCAGATGATGCGGTCTTGCTGTGGGTGGATAGGGAGGCACAGGGCTGTGGGTCGGGGCGTAGGATGATGAGTGACACCATTTGACTTAGGTTTCAGGTCATTCCAGCTCCTGCATGTGGAATGCAGGGGTGGGGGTGGTGGGGTGGGCAGAGTGAATGTGGGGAGAACTATGAGGAGGTCATTGCAGTAATCAAGGGGCAGATTCCGATGACTTGGACAAGTGTTGCCTGGCTGCGGGATCGAGGGGAGTAGAGAAAGATGCCATCTCCTGATGGGAAAGTCTGTCAAGAATTTGTGGCTACATTTAATCTACCACAGCTGGGAAGACTAACGAGAAGAAGGAGGTGACTGACCTAAGACCACACATCATCTAAGTGTCAAGATGGGGGACAGAGCCTGGGTTTTCCGACTTTAGTCCTGTGTGATTCCTTCCATACCCATGCCACCTCTTTTGGAAGGAAAGACAGAAATGTGTGCCCAGGGAAAAGTGAAAGCCTCCACCAAAGCCCTGGATATAATGAAATCAATCACATCCTTGCCATCTCAAACCCCACCTGATATGGTGTGGCTGTGTCCCCACCCAAATCTCACCTTGAATTGTAGCTCCCATGATTCCCATGTGCTGTGGGAGGGACCCGGTGGGAGATAATTGAATCATGGGGGTGGTTTCCCCCATACTGTTCTCATCATAGTGAATAAGTCTCATGAGAGCTGATGATTTTATAAGGGGAAACCCCTTTGTCTTCATTCTCATTTTTGCCCTTGCCTGCTGCCCTGTAAAACATGTCTTTCACCTTCCGCCATGATTGTGAGGTCTCCCCAGCCACGTGGAATTGTGAGTCCATTAAACCTCTTTTTCTTTATAAATTACCCAGTCTTGGGTATGTCTTTATCAGCAGCATGATACCCCACTTATGTGGCACTCACAGAGATTTCTGAGAGGACAGGGAAATGGACCAGACTGTTCATGAGAAGCAGAGGAAGGATGGGCTGGGCAAACGTTTTGATCTCTCCCTTCGTGATGCCAGAGGAGAAAAGAGGATCTGAGCATGGTTACTGGGCCCCTCCAGCCAGGCTTTGGCAGGTGTCAGTCACCATGTAGGTCAGGCTGAGTGGACACCGGTCATATGTTTGTCTTCTCCACTAGATGATCTTATCCATCTTAGCATGCCCAGGGACTGGGAGAGAGTACACGCCAAATAAATACTCAAGGAATAAGTGGAAGGTGACTTCTCAGACCTTGTTAAGGATAGGATGGTGTACTTGTTGCATGGCTGTGAGATTCATCACAGAAGCAAATAATTTGTTGCTGGAAGATAATTACAGCTCCTAAGTACTGCATTTAGTGTTGGATTCCCATACCTGGCACAGAGTGGGTGCTGAGTAAATATTGAATGAATGAATGGATGAGTGAAACTTAATCCCTCAAGTATGAGCCACATTCACGCTCTTCAATAGAAAAAAAAATAATAATTAAATTCTTGGGAACCCAAGAATGCAGAAGTGTGGCTCCACCTAGTGGACACTCCAGGATTATGCCTGGACTTTTTTTTTTTTTCCTTTCTTTCGAGAGGAGTTTAGCTCTTGTTGCCCAGGCTGGAGTGCAATGGTGGGATCTCAGCTCACTGCAACGTCTGCCTCCCGGGTTCAAGCGATTCTCCTGCCTCAGCCTCCCGAGTAGCTGGGATTACAGCCATGCGCCACCACACCTGGCTAATTTTGTATTTTTAGTAGAGACAGGATTTCTCCATGTTGGTCAGGCTGGTCTTGAACTCCTGACTTCAGGTGATCTGCCCGCCTCGGCCTCCCAAAGTGCTGGGATTACAGGCTTGAGCCACCATGCCCAGCCTTTTATTTATTTATTTTTTTAAGACAGGGTCTAGCTCTGTCATCCAGGCTGGAGTGCAGTAGTGTGATCTGTGCTCACTGCAACCCCTGCCTCCTGGGCTCAAGGGCTCCTCCCACCTCAGCCTTCCCAGTAGCTGGGACTACAGGTGCGCACCACCATACCTGACTAATTTTTGTATATTTTGTAGAGACGGATTTCTAACATGTTGCCCAGGCTAATCTTGAACTCCTGAGCTCAAGAAAATCTCCTGCCTCTGCCTTCCAAAGTGCTGGGATTACAGGCATGAGCCGCCACACCTAGCCTATGCCTGGACCTTGAACATTTTTTTCCCACTTGTTTTGTTCTGTGTCTTCCCCAGTTGTTCCTGCTTTACCCACTTTGGCACAGACTACCGAGCATGGCACTGTGGCCCTGCAGGTGGGCAGAAGCCTATCTGGAGCCCTGAAATGGGCAAGAAGTTGTAGGGGGCAGAGTGGACTAGATGAGTTGGCTTAGAGCTGCCGATGCTATGCACAGGACAGTGGACCAGGTGTGCTGAGGACTGTCACTAGTTTGCTGTGTGGCCCTGGGCAACCCACTTTCTCTCTCTCAGCCTCATTTTTATTATCTAGCAAGGCAGAGGCTGAGATCAGACACAGCTGTGATGACTGAGCCCTTACCTTGTGCCCCCGGGGCTAGTTCTCAGATTCCAACGCAGCCTCGCTTGACTGGTGGGGATGATTAGGCTTTAGGTTAAAGTAAGGAGCCCAAGGCCTCACAGCTAATAAGGGTCAAAGCCTGGAGTTGAACTTGGATCTGCTTGACTCCAATGCCTGAACCACTCTTTATAGACTTTCTGAAGCCTTTCTATGATTCTACACATCTTCTTGAGTCTGCCTCTCTCCTTATGAGAGGATGTATATGAAAATGGCTAAGGGTGGTGGCCTCTGGAGCAGAACTTTCTCAGTTTGAATCCTGATTCAACTTACATACCTACTCCTGAGGTGCGTGACCTTGGGCAGGTCACTCAGTCACTCTCCGTTTCGGTTTCCCCATCTGTAAAATAGGAAGATGACAACAAAATGTTGCCATAAAAGTTTACATATGGCACACACCTGTAATCCCAGCACTCTGGGAGGCTGAGGTGGGTGGGTCACCTGAGGTTGGGAGTATGAGACCAGCCTGGCCAACATGGTGAAACCCTGTCTCTACTAAAAATATAAAAATTAGCTGGACGGGATGACAGGCACCTGTAATTCCAGCTACTTGGGAGGCTGAAGCAGGAGAATCGCTTGAACCCAGGAGGCAGGGGTTGCAGTGAGCTGAGATTGCACCACTGTACTCAGACTGGGTGACAGAGTGAGACTCCATCTCAAAAAATAAATAAATGAATAAATAAAAAATAAAAGTTTGTACACACACATATCACTTAGAATGCTACCCAACATATCCAGTTTTTATGTTTTAACTATACATAGTTATACATATATGTATATAAACATGTAAGTACTTGTATGTTTTAACTATTATTTTCTGCCTCTGAACTTTTGTTGCTCCTTATGATAAAGCCTCAAAGAGCTGTAAATTTTGATCTTTAATATATTTCTAAGTAAGTATATTTATAGTTACAGAGACACACTGACAGGACTGAGGAAAAGAAAGCTTCCTTCAGGTTGTACCCTACTGTAAGGCAATCCTGTCTCTAGGGCACTGTGAGTTAATATATAACTTGTATAAATATTGCAATTATATTGTGAATAGTACAAGTACATTGCATTCCATTAGTGGGGGGTAATGGGGTAATTTCTTACATGCAAATATTTATATTTCTTATGTGCAAATATTTAAAATAAATAGAAATTTTTATAATTTTATTTTGGCCTCTTTTTGTACTTTTGTACTTTTTTTTGAGTAGATTCCGGTTTCACCATTTTGGCCAGGCTGGTCATGAACTCCTGACCTCAAGTAATCCTCCTGCCTCGGCCTCCCAGAGTGCCAGGATTACAGGTGTGGGCCACCACACCCCACCTCTTTTTGCTTTTACAATTTGAGCCTCCAAGGCAGTTCCAAGATGGCCAAATAGGAACAGCTCCAGTCTACAGCTCCCAGCGTGAGCAACACAGAAGATGGGTGATTTCTGCATTTCCAACTGAGGTACCGGGTTCATCTCACCGGGGCTTATAGGACAGTGGGTACAGGACAGTGGGTGCAGCCCACTGAGCATGAGCTGAAGCAGGGCGAGGCATTGGGAAGCACAAGGGGTCAGGGAATTCCCTTTCCTAGCCAAGGGAATCTGTGACAGACAGCACCTGGAAAATCGGGTTGCTCCCACCCTAATACTGTGCTTTTTCAACAGTCTTAGCAAACGGCACACCAGGAGATTATATCACATGCCTGGCTTGGAGGGTCCCACACCCACGGAGCCTTGCTCATTTGCTAGCACAGCAGTCTGAGATCGAACTGCAAGGTGGCAGCGAGACTGGGGGAGGGGTGCCCACCATTGCTGAGGCTTGAGTAGGTAAACAAAGCTGCCGGGAAGCTTGAACTGGAGGGAGCCCCCAGCAGCTCAAGGAGGCCTGCCTACCTCTGTAGACTCCACCTCTGGGGGCAGAGTGTAGCCAAACAAAAGGCAGAAGAAACCTCTGCAGACTTAAATGTCCCTGTCTGACAGCTTTGAAGAGGGTAGGGGTTCCAGCATGGAGTTTGAGGTCTGAGAACAGACAGACTGCCTCCTCAAGTGGGTCCCTGGCCCCCAAGTAGCCTAACTGGGAGGCACCTCCCAGTAGGGGCAGACTGACACCCCACACGGCCAGGTACCCCTCTGAGACAAAGCTTCCAGAGGAATGATCTGGCAGCAACCCTTGCTGTTCAACAATATTTGCTGTTCTGCAGCCTCCGCTGCTGATACCCAGGCAAACAGGGTCTGGAGTGGACCTCAAGCAATCTCCAACAGACCTGCAGCTGAGGGTCCTGACTGTTAGAAGGAAAACTAACAAACAGAAAGGACATCCACACCAAAACCCCATCTGTATGTCACCATCATCAAAGACCAAAGGTAGATAAAACCACAAAGATGGGGAAAAACAGAGCAGAAAAGCTGAAAATTCTAAAAATCAGAGTGCCTCTCCCCCTCCAAACAGAACGCAGCTCCTTGCCAGCAACAGAACAAAGCTGGACAGAGAATGACTTTGACGAGTTGAGAGAAGAGGCTTCAGACAATCAAACTTCTCCGAGCTAAAGGAGGAAGTTTGAACCCATTGCAGAGAAGCTAAAATCCTTGAAAAAAGATTAGATGAATGGCTAACTAGAATAACCAGTGCAGAGAAGTCCTTAAATGACCTGATGGAGCTGAAAACCATGGAACGAGAACTACGTGACAAATGCAAAAGCTTCACTAGCCGATTCAATCAACTGGAAGAAAGGGTATCAGTGACTGAAGATCAAATGAATGAAATGAAGCAAGAAGAGAAGTTTACAGAAAAAAGAGTAAAAAGAAATGAACAAAGCCTCCAAGAAATATGGGACTATGTGAAAAGACCAAATCTACGTCTGATTGGTGTAACTGAAAGTGACAGGGAGAATGGAACCAAGTTGGAAAACACTCTGCAGGATATTATTGAGGAGAACTTCCCCAACCTAGCAAGGCAGGTCAACATTCAAATTCAGGAAATACAGAGACCACCACAAAGATACTCCTTGAGAAGAGCAACTCCAAGACACATAATTGTCAGAGTCACCAAAGTTGAAATGAAGGAAAAAATGTTAAGGGCAGCCAGAGAGAAAGGTTGGGTTACCCATAAAGGGAAGCCCATCAGACTAACAGCAGATCTCTAGGCAGAAACTCTACAAGCCGGAAGAGAGTGGGGGCCAATATTCAACATTCTTAAAGAAAAGAATTTTCAACCCAGAATTTCATATCCAGCCAAACTAAGCTTCATAAGTGAAGGAGAAATAAAATCCTTTACAGACAAGCAAATGCTGAGAGATTTTGTCACCACCAGGCCTGCCCTACAAGAGCTCCTGAAGGAAGCACTAAACATGGAAAGGAACAACCGGTACCAGCCACTGCAAAAACATACCAAATTGTAAAGACCATCAATGCTAGGAAGAAACTGCATCAACTAACGAGCAAAATAACCAGCTAACGTCATAATGACAGGACCAATTTCACACATAACAATACTAACCTTAAATGTAAATGGGCTAAGTGCTCCAATTAAAAGACACAGACAGGCAAATTGGATAAAGAGTCAAGACCCATCAGTGTGCTGTATTCAGGAGACCCATATCACGTGCAGAGACACACATAGGCTCGAAATAAAGGGATAGAGGAAGATCTACCAAGCAAATGGAAAACAAAAAAAGGCAGGGGTTGCAACCCTAGTCTCTGATAAAACAGACTTTAAACCAACAAAGATCAAAAGAGACAAAGAAGGCCATTACATAATGGTAAAGGGATCAATTCAACAAGAAGAGCTAACTATCCTAAATAGATATGCACCCAATACAGGAGCACCCTGATTCATAAAGCAAGTCCTTAGAGACCTAAAAAGAGACTTAGACTCCCACACAATAATGGGAGACTTTAACACCCCACTGTCAACATTAGACAGATCAATGAGACAGAAAGTTAAAAAGGATATCCAGGAATTGAACTTAGCTCTGCACCAAGTGGACCTAATAGACATCTACAGAATGCTCCACCCCAAACCAACAGAATATACATTCTTCTCAGCACCATATCACACTTATTCCAAAAATGACCACATAGTTGGAAGTAAAACACTCCTCAGCAAATGTAAAAGAACAGAAATTATAACAAACTGTCTCTCAGACCACAGTGCAATCAAACTAGAACTCAGGATTAAGAAACTCACTCAAAACTGCTCAACTACATGGAAACTGAAAAACCTGCTCCTGAATGGCTACTGAGTACATAACAAAATGAAGGCAGAAATAAAGATATTCTTTGAAACCAATGAGAACAAAGACACAACATACCAGAATCTCTGAGACACATTTAAAGCAGCGTGTAGAGGGAAATTTGTAGCACTAAATGCCCACAAGAGAAAGCAGGAAAGATCTAAAACGGACACCCTAACATCACAATTAAAAGAACTAGAGAAGCAAGAGCAACACATTCAAAAGCTAGCAGAAGGCAAGAAATAACTAAGATCAGAGCATAACTGAAGGAGACAGAGACACAAAGAACCCTTCAAAAAATCAATGAATCCAGGAACTGGTTTTTTGAAAAGATCAACAAAATTGATAGACCACTAGCAAGACTAATAAAGAAGAAAAGAGAGAAGAATCAAATAGACACAATAAAAAATGATAAAGGGGATATCACCACTGATCCCACAGAAATACGAACTACCATCAGAGAATACTATAAACACCTCTACGCAAATAAACTAGAAAATCTAGAAGAAACGGATAAATTCTTGGACACATACATCCTCCCCAGACTAAACCAGGAAGAAGTTGAATTCCTGAATAGACCAATAACAGGCTCTGAAATTGAGGCAATAATTAATAGCCTACCAGCCAAAAAAGTCCAGGACCAGACCGATTCACAGCTGAATTCTACCAGAGGTACAAGGAGGAGCTGGTACCATTTCTTCTGAAACTATTCCAATCAATAGAAAAAGAGGGAATCCTCCCTAACTCATTTTATGAGGCCAGCATCATCCTGATACCAAAGCCTGGCAGAGACACAACAAAAAAAGAGAATTTTAGACCAATATCCCTGATGAACATCAATGCAAAAATCCTCAATAAAATACTGGCAAACCGAATCCAGCAGCACATCAAAAAGCTTATCCACATGATCAAGTAGGCTTCATCCCTGGAATGCAAGGCTGGCTCAACATACACAAATCAATAAATGTAATCCAGCATATAAACAGAATCAAAGACAAAAACCACATGATTATCTCAATAGATGCAGAAAAGGCCTTTGACAAAATTCAACAGCCCTTCATGCTAAAAACTCTCAATAAATTAGGTATTGATGGGACATATCTCAAAATGATAAGAGCTATTTATCACAAACCCACAGCCAATATCATACTGGATGGGCAAAAACTGGAAGCATTCTCTTTGAAAACTGGCACAAGACAGGGATGCCCTCTCTCACCACTCCTATTCAACATAGTGTTGAAAGTTCTGGCCAGGGCAATCAGGCAGGAGAAAGAAATAAAGGATATTCAATTAGGAAAAGAGGAAGTAAAATTGTCCCTGTTTGCAGATGACTTGATTGTATATTTAGAAAACCCCATCATCTCAGCCCAAAATCTCCTTAAGCTGATAAGCAACTTCAGCAAAGTCTCAGGATACAAAATCAATGTGCAAAAATCACAAGCATTCTTATAAACCAATAACAGACAAACAGAGAGCCAAATCATGAGTGAACTCCCATTCACAATTGCTTCAAAGAGAATAAAGTACCTAGGAATCCAGCTTACAAGGGATGTAAAGGACCTCTTCAAGGAGAACTACAAATCACTGCTCAATGAAATAAAAGAGGACACAAACACATGGAAGAACATTCCATGCTCATGGATAGGAAGAATCAATATTGTGAAAATGGCCACGCTGCCCAAGGTAATTTATAGATTCAATACCATCCCCATCAAGCTACCAATGACTTTCTTCACAGAATTGGAAAAAACTACTTTAAAGTTCATATGGAACCAAAAAAGAGCCCGCATTGCCAAGACAATCCTAAGCCAAAAGAACAAAGCTGGAGGCATCATGCTACCTGACTTCAAACTATACTACAAGGTTACAGTAATCAAAACAGCATGGTACTGGTACCAAAACAGAGATATAGACCAATGGAACAGAACAGAGCCCTCAGAAATGATACCACACATTTACAAACATCTGATCTTTGACAAACCTGACAAAAACAAGAAATGGGGAAAGGATTCCCTATTTAATAAATGGTGCTGGGAAAACTGGCTAGCCATACATAGAAAGCTGAAACTGGATCCCTTCCTTACACCTTATACAAAAATTAACTCAATATGGATTAAAGACTTAAATGTTAGACCTAAAACCACAAAATCCCTAGAAGAAAACCTAGGCAATACCATTCAGGACATAGGCATAGGCAAGGACTTCATGTCTAAAACACCAAAAGCAATGGCAACAAAAGCCAAAATTGAGAAATGGGATCTAATTAAATTAAAGAGCTTCTGCACAGCAAAAGAAACTACCATCACAGTGAACAAGCAACCTACAGAATGGGAGAAAATTTTTGCAATCTACTCATCTGACAAAGGGCTAATATTCAGAATCTACAAAGAATTCAAACAAATTTATGAGAAAAAAAAACAACCCCATCAAAAAGTGGGTGAAGGATATGAACAGGCACTTCTCAAAAGAAGACATTTATGCAGCCAACAGACACATGAAAAAAGTGTTCATCATCACTGGCCATCAGAGAAATGCAAATCGAAACCACAATGAGATACCATCTCACACCAGTTAGAATGGCAATCATTAAAAAGTCAGGAAACAACAGATGCTGGAGAGGATGTGGAGAAATAGGAACACTTTTACACTGTTGGTGGGACTGGAAACTAGTTTGACCATTTGGAAGACAGTGTGGCAATTCCTCAAGGATCTAGAATTGGAAATACCATTTGACCCAGCCATCCCATTACTGGGTATATACTCAAAGGATTATAAATCATGCTGCTATAAAAACACATGCACACATATGTTTATTGTGGTACTATTCACAATAGCAAAGACTTGGAACCAACCCAATGTCCATCAGTGATAGACTGGATTAAGAAAATGTGGCACATATACACCATGGAATACTATGCAGCCGTATAAAAGGATGAGTTCATGTCCTTTGTAGGGACATGGATGAAGCTAGAAACCATCATTCTCAGCAAACTATCTCAAGGACAAAAAACCAAACACCGCATGTTCTCACTCACAGATGGGAATTGAACAATGAGAACACTTGGACACAGGGTGGGGAACATCACACACCAGGGCCTGTCATGGGGTAGGGGGAGGGGGGAGGGATAACATTAGGAGATATACCTAATGTAAATGACGAGTTAATGGGTGCAGCACACCAACGTGGCACATGTATACATATGTAACAAACTTGCATATTGTGCACATATACCCTAGAACTTAAAGTATATAAAAAAAATAGACTGGATGAAGAAAATGTGGTGCATATACACCATGGAATACTATACAGTCATAACAAACAATGAGATCATGTCTTTTTCGGGAACATGGATGGAGTTGGAGGCCATTATCCTTCTCAAGATAATGCAGGAACAGAAAAACAAATATCGCTTATTCTCACTTATAAGTAGGAGCTAAGTGATGAGAATACATGGACATATAGAGGAGAGCAACACACACTGAGGCCTATGGGAGGGTGGAAGGTAGGAGGAGGGAGAGGATCAGAAAAAATGGCTAATAGGTACTAGGCTGAATACCTGGGTGACGAAATAATCTGTACAACAAATATTCATGACCACAAGTTTATGTAACCAACCCGCACTTGTAGCCCTGAACTTAAAAGTTTTTTAAAAGGCTGCAAAAAAAAAAAAAAAAAAAAAAAAAAGGAAAAGACACTTGTACTGTATTTCCACCATATGGAGGACACAATGAGAAGGGGCTGTCTACAAGCCAGGAAGAGAACCCTCACCAGCAACCAAACCAACCATGCTGGCACTCTGCTCTCAGACTTCCAGCCTGCCTCCAGAACTGAGAGAAAATAAATTTCTGTTGTTTAAGCAATAATAATAATAATAATAATAATAATAGGAGCCTCCAAAATGTATGTGACCTGGGTTTCTCTTGACCTCCCAGAAGCCGTAATCTAGGTCGAAGGACCAGGATTAGAAGAAGCTAAAAACCCTAGAAATCCCTCTGAAGGGCCGAAGTGTCAATACCTGAGCTCTGATGTCATAAAGCGCCCTGGGGTGACACAACCGAATGGGACTGGACTTGGCTCTGGAATGCAGCACAATCTAGCTCATCCCAGAGGCTGTTGATGTTGCTTTTCCTGTGGTTGGAGAAACCATGGAGGAAGTGCTGGCCCCTATTCCTTCAATATTACTGTGAATATTCCTGTGCTTTGCAGTGAATGGAGGCTCAACCCCATCTCCCAGAACAGAGCTTCTTAACCTCAGCACTACTGACATTGGGACTGGAGAATTCTGGGTTGTAGGGGACTGTCCTGCACCATGTAGGATGTTCAGCAGCATCCCTGGCCTCTGCCCACTAGTAGCACCCCATTGCCAGCTGTGACAACCGAACACATCTCTAGAAATTGCCAAATCTTCCCCAGTACAGAGCCACTGCCCCAGAAGAAATAGAAAGACTCACGAGGCAGGTGGTTTGCTAAACTTTTTCCAAGTAATGTGACTAGTCTCCCCTGGTCTGATACTTTAGCGAAAGCCGTGATGATGTTGTATATAGTGGTAGTGGTGTCGGGGGCGGGGGAGAGGTTGGCCTTTTATTATCTGGATAATTGATCAGTCCTTCTTCATGCCATGTTGTAGACAGGACCATGGTCTCCTTTGGATGAAAAGAAACACTTTTTTTGTACTACAGAAAAAGTCATGTTTCATTAATAGGATGACAGGGACATAACCTAAAGGCTGAAATCTTAGGAGTTTGGGGCATTCTGTAAAAATCCATTTCTTATTATTACTTTTACATTCTCAGAGGACATTTCTAAGGAAGACATTTCAAATTGTGACTTTTGCCCCGTAGATATACCATTCAGAAGTCCCCCTTTAAGCTGTCTTCATCCATCTGGGCTGCTCTCACAAAAATGCCATAGACTGAGTGGCTTAAACAACAATTTATTTGTCACGGTTCTGGAGCTGGGAAGTCCAACATCAAGGCACCAGCAGATGAAGTATCTGGGGAGAGCCTGCTTCCTGGTTCATAGACTGCTGTCTTCTCACTGTGTCCTTCCATGGCAGAAGGGGCGAGGGAGCTCTCTGGGGCCTCTTTTATAGGGGCACTAATCTCATTCATGTGGACTCCACTCTCATGACCTAAGCATCTCCCAAACACCCCATCTCCTAATACCATCACATTGATGATTATGAATTTTGGGGGGACACAGACAGTCTATAGCATAAGCCATACAAAAACTTCCTTCTCTTTAATCCCTTTCTCTGCTCTTTCCCCTTCATGGCCCATCTGTCCTACTTTGGGCACAAGCTGGTTTTGGCAAACCTCACACATGTGTATGTGCTTTTAGAAAAAGCCCTTAACCTTCTGTGTCATCATTCTCCAGAATGGAATGGTTTTTGTCTAATGATTGGTAAAGAAGCTATTCATAAAGTTGTCAGCAGAAGCAGGTGGCTGGAAAGGGTGATTGCTTGCACAGTGCTCTAAAGCTTTTTCACAGCGTTCCCCTGGTGAGAGACAGCAGGGGAAAAAAACATCTAATGGGTAAGGTAATTTAACAGACATTCATAGTGGGCTTGAAAAACATCTCACACCTCTAGTCAGAGGGGAAATCATTGGCAATAGATGGGTGCACAAATGACTTTCAGAAAATGCCTCAGAGAACATGGAGTTCTTAAAATGACTTATTACAGATAAATACAAAAACATCTTAAGGATCTTACCTGAGTCCTGACCATATATATAGATGATCTCTTTTTTTTTTTTTTTTTTGAGAGTCTCGCTGTGTCATCCAGGCTGGAGTGCAGTGGTACGATCACGGCTCACTGCAGCCTCAACCTCCCAGGCCTAAGCAATCCCCCCACTTCTCCCACTTCAGCTTCCCAAGTAGCTGGGACTACAGGTGTGCACCACCACACCCAGCTAATTTTTTATTCTTTTGTAGAGATGGGGTCTTACTATGTTATCCAGGCTTGTCCCAAACTCCTGGGTTCAAGCAATCTGCCTGCCTTGGTCTCTCAAAGTGCTAGGATTACAAGCATGAGGCACCACGCCTGTCCTAGATGTTCTTTTTTTTTTTTTTTTTTTTTTAGGTATTCTTTCAAGTATCCTCTGAGAGAGAAGAGCAGAAGAACCCGATACCGTCGCAGTGACCTGGGAGAACAGAGCAGTCCTCCTCAGACCTCAGTGTGCTCAGCACTGGGCCTCTAGTTAAAATGCAGATTCCGTGGTAGTAGGTCTGGAATCGAGGCTGAGATTCTGCATTCCCAACAAACTCGCAGTGATGCGGAAGCGACTGTCCGGCTCCACTTTGGAAAGCGAGGAAGTCGAGTACTTATTTGGGGAAAAGCCACAAATGCTCACAGGGTTGGAGAAGCAGTGACCCAGCAGAGAAGTTACTTACCTTGCCCAAAGTTGCAAACAACAGTGAGAGTGAGCGAGATCTGCGGCTGGCGCTCCTGGTTCCTGAGCCCGTGTTCAAGTCTAGTTGATGCTGTTTCCCTCATTCCAAGTACAAGGAGTAGCTGCTGCAAGGTAACCTCCCCATCGGACAATGAAAGGATTTTACACCCCACTTGAAGCTGCATCCTACCCAAAACTACCTAAGGAGCCATTACCCTTCTTTAAAGGCAATTGCGTGACCACTTAGGAGTGAAATAACTCCACACAATGAGCCAGAACCATCCAACTCAAGGCTGGCATTCCTGAAGGCTTGCACTGGGAGGAGCCCACCCTGCCGCTCAGCCCTGAGTCCACAACCCCAGCTGCAAGTTGCTCAATGTCCTGACCTCCTGCTGCCTCGACATCAGAGCTATTTACCGATTTCCTCTCTTTACTGAAACAACCACCACCACAACAACAAACTTCTGATGAACTGGGGTTTCCCAATCTGCCCTCGCACTTTTGCTCCCCAAGAATCCAGTGCTGTATGAACAGTGGGAAATGGAAACAATGGAAGCATGTTTCAGCTGAAACTGGCACAATTAGAAAAAATCCACCAACCACAAAAAAAACTAGAATGCCTACATTAGCTTGGGGATTTTTTGGTGCTTTATTCTTAAGACGCTTTTGAAAGGTTGCAGCTAAAAGTAAAATTTGTTTTGGTGGCATTCTCAGCAATAGAAAGCAAAGGAATGTCTTGTCCTCCCCACGGAAGTAAAAAGAAGGAGCCCAGTTGCTGCCCTGCAGAAAGTGGCCAGAGAATTTGCCTTCTCTGTCCTTAGAATGAAGAGCGTCAAGGCAGCCTTCATTTGCAGGCTTTGCAGGACTTTGCTGATATAAAAAGCCTTAGAAGCCGTTGAGTCTTTGAAGTCTTTCTTGACTCTAACAGGAGGCTAAAAGCCAAGTCTCTCGAATTCAGATTGTTCCCCGGGCCTGGAAAGAGACTGAAATCCAGCTTGGTGGTCACCCAACCACACCTGCTCCACCACACCCTGCGGGAACAGAGTGAGACCCGGAGGCCAGCAGACGGCCTTTTGGGGGTGTGTCCCTGGCAAGTGAGGTACCTCACTGAGTGACTGTTTGGGGTGAAATCAGCCTTTAGGGAACATTTCTCAGATACTTTTCTTGCTTTACTAAATGAGGCTGAGCACCCAGATTGGTGGGACCTTGGCCCAATGAAAGCCAAAAGTCCGAGTTAGTGTATTAGTACAGAGAGAAACAAAGTAAGTATGAAGAAAAAAGTATTTTAAGAATCTGAGTTAGGAAAGGTGCAGACTCAGATAAAAGAAGCAAAATGGGTCAGTCACATCTCCTGTTGAACCCAGTGCCCAGCTGAGCTTGACCATGACAATCAGTAACCGTGGACCCACCTGCCAGAGGTGCCTGGCCATCCTGGGGTGGTGGGTCCTCAGTGGCCGTCTGTCCCCACTCCTGCCCCCTCACTTCACATCAAAAGAGTTGGCTTGGCAGCAACTAAGCCCCCTAGGCTGTGTCTGTGTGTCAAGGAGCAGCTCGAGGGACCCCGTCTTCCACACCTCTGTGTCCCCTCTGTGTCCTCAGTCCCATTAAACATTGATGTATCTACATTGAATCCTCATGCCACCTACTATCTCTTTCTCCCCCAAACAATAATCACCAAAAAAATGACATCCAGAACAAGTAGACCAGTCATTACAGTTCATCACAGATACACATGACTAACATTTGTCTTAGCCCAGAAAGCTCTTTCTTCCTCCTTCTCCTTTTTTCTTTTTTTTCTTAAAGACAGGGTCTCACTATGTTGCCCAGGCTGGCCTCGAACTCCTGGGCTGAAGTGAGTCTCTTACTTCAGCCTCCCAGTGTGTTGGACTACAGGCACATGCCCCCACACCCAGCTGATCATATTTTTTATTATTATTGTTTTTTGAGACAGGGTCTCATTCTGTCACTCACCCTGGAGTGATCTTGGCTCACTGCAACCTCTACCTCCTGGGCTCAAGCCTCCTGAGTAGCTGGGCCTATAGGTACCTGCCACCATGCCCGGCCAATTTTTTTTTTTTATTTTTTGGTAGAGACGGGGTGTCACTTTATTGCCTAGGTTGGTCTCAAGCTCTGGGCTCGAGCAATCTGCCTGCCTTGGCTTCCCAAAGTGCTGGGATTACAGATGTGAGTACTGTGCCCGCCTTGATCATATTTTTCAAAGCAGTGGAGAGGGGAGGCGCATCTTATTCACTCCCCTCTCTCTTTAGAGCAGGCATTGTAACTGAAGAGGCACCGCAAAGAGTTGGGCTTAGAGGTCAGGTCAGCCTAGGTCCACATTCCCTCTCGGCCACTTTTTAGCCTTGTTGCCTGCACCTCAGTTTCCCTATCTGTAAAAATGGGAATCAAAATTCTTACCATATAGGATTTATTATGAGAAGTAAGATAAAGGCATAAAGAGGAGCACAAAATATAAAGGAATGGAAAAGAGCAGCCCCCCATGTACTGAAAATCGCCCATGATGTTTCAGCCACGTAGAGGCGTTTCCGACGCAGCACACTCAGAGGCACGGTGTTCAGGCATCGTTTCCATTGCCTCTGGGATGAAATGTGACAACTGGCTGACAGTCACATAGTCACATTCCCTCCCGAAGAGCTCAGAGCAGGAGATGAACAAAATGCTGGGGTCCTAGGGGACTCTGGGGAATGAGGCTGTCAAGAGGGTGCTGCGAATCAAACTGGAGCCTGGTGGATGAATCCTCATACTCCACAGTGGAGTAAGAGTGCAGCCAGTAGGCTGCCTCAGGCTGATGGCTTACAGAACCACTGCTGGCCTTTGGGGACCTGAGGCTGCTGGGGAGGTGGAATTAACCAATCCATGATAAAATTGGAGGCGGCCATGTCCAGGGCACAGAAAATCCCTCTCTTGCCTCTTGCTTCTCCCTTCATTTTGACAGAGTTCTCCCTTCCACCATTGCTGCACAAGTGTCTCTCTGTCACCTGTCGTGTTAATGCAATGACATTCCCATTCTGCAGGAGGGGAGACTGAGGCTGACAGGAGACCTCACTCACCAGCCACTTGTGCCAAACTGATGCATGACTCATGGGTTTTCTTTGTTGAGTGTGGTTTAAAAAAATGCATATCAGACATGGTGGACGTGTGCAAATTCACATACCTGGATTTCATCCTACTCTCAAAAATGGCCTTTCCCCAGCTTGACCATTTTACTGAAATGCATTTTTTTCTTTATAAAAAGAAGTCCTACTTTTCAGTGACCAAATTGCTTCTAGCTACTTTTTCTCTTCCCAGCTGGTAAGGTTTTGTGGACAATTTTTCTTGCTTCTGTATTAGATAAGTAAGAATAATGAATTGATCTGTTGCCTCACAACCCGATGAAGATAAATAGGGTAGCGTGCTGTAATAAAATGCAGCAGTGGCCAACAAATGAAGACTGGGAGGTCATTACAAATTCTACGTAAGCTATATCAAGATTGATATCCATTTTCTGAGGCCAAATAGATGATGTGTATCAGAAGGAGGGAACTAATAATGACAACGCCCCTGAGTTGTAAGGAACCTGTAAATTCTACCCTCCCTTTATTGCTTGAATCTCTCTCGAGGGGTTGGCTAGCATTTTCTGGAATGGCTCCTGTCATGGAGAACTCACTACTACCTCTTCATTCCATCTTTGGAAGGCATTGCTCTGACTGTTAAAAGTTCTTATTTATACTTAGGTGAAATCTAAATCCTTCAAGGGTCTATCACTGGGACAGCTCTTATCTTTGTTATCATACTCAACAAGGTAGTTCCTTTTTCTTTTCTTTTCTTTTCGATGGGGATCTCGCTCTATTGCCCAGGCTGGGGTGCAGTGGCATGACTACTGCTGACTGCAGCCTCTACCTCCCAGGCTCAAGTGATCCTCCCACCTCAGCCTCCAGAGTAGCTGGGACTACAGGATGAACCGCTGCACCTGGCTAATGTTTTTAAAATTTTTTGTAGAGATGGGGTCATACTATGTTGTCCAGGCCAGTCTTGAACTCCTAGAAACAAGCAAACTTCCTGCCTCAGCCTCCCAAAGTGTTGGTATTATGGGCAGGAGCCACCACACTCAGCCTGATTCCTCTTATCTGTGAGGCCTCTTCTGCCGTTTGAAGACAACTAAAATTAAGATGGTCACCCAAGTCTTTTCTTCTACAGGCCAAATATCCCAGTTCCTTTGGCTGTTCTTTTTTTTTTTTTTTTCTTTTTGAGTCTTGCTCTGTTACTCAGGCTGGAGTGCAGCAGCATGATCTTGGCTCACTGCGACCTCTGCCTCCTGGGTTCAAACGATTCTCATGCCTCAGCCTCCAAGTAGCTGGGATTCTAGGTGCCTGCCACCACACCTGGCTAATTTTTGTATTAGTATTTTGTATTTTTGTATTAGTAGAGATGGGGTTTCATCATGTTGGCCAGGCTGGTCTCGAACTCCTGGCCTCAAGTGATCCACCCACCCCGGCCTCCCAAAGTGCTGGGATTACAGGCATGAGCCACCACGTTCGGCCTCTTTGGCTGTTCTTTCACCTTTGGTTACTTCCTTCTGATGAGGCTGCAATTTCTCTGTGACTTTCATCAAGCACAGGGGACATTTGTCATGTTCATGGCTACCCATCATCTTTCTATATTTGTAGAAATCACACAGTACATTTCCTGTCTCCCTAACGTAGCGGCGAGAACTGAAACTGCCAGCCTCCCCGGCAACTAAGGTGCAGGCATGTGACCTAGGTTCTGCCTGTCAGATGTGGATGTACCCAGTGAAATTTTGATACTAAAGGGCCAACACGAGGAGATGGGAGCTTCCATTATGTAGTGCAAGTGGAGGCAGAAGCACTGAGCTTTTTGGGGTAGGACGAGTTCCTGATGTAGGAACGACATTGGTGCTTGTGGAAAGAGCAGTGACTGAAGCCAGGTTTCTGGGAACTACAGAAATACCGTTAGTGATTTCTGCTTCCATATCATTTGGTGGAAGCAGTGGCAGCAATGAGCTCATCAGGCCAGTTCAGTGTCATGGTTTATAAGTTATTATAAAAGGTTCTGCCTTTAATGGTTTCTCCAGCCTTCCCGACAACTGTGTACATCTTCTAATAGTTTTGAATAAACCCTCTTTCTTGTTAAATGAACCAGAGTTGCTTGCTGCTAGAAACCTTGACTCATGCAGGATATGATCTGAGTGCATAATTCCAGCAGAAAGCCCTCCAGTGCACAGTGGAGCACCATCACCTCCATCATTCTAGCAATCTTGCTTCTATTAATGTAGCCCATAGCTAAATGAACTCTTCTAAGCAGCCACATTACACAGCTGACTTACATTAAACTCACTGGTCCACTGAAACCCTCACATTTTAGGGGCAAGGAATCATTCCTTGGCTCAAGGAATTTCTAGAAGAAACAGACTTCATTTACTTTCTCATTACTTATTCAACAGAAAACACTATCTGAGTTTTTTCCTTCCCCAAACAAAATATTTAATGCATGACAGCGAGTCCCTTGAAGTGCCGAAAATGCAGTCGTTCCTTTCACAAGTAAAGAAAATAATGAGTAATTATGGATAAGATTCTACCAGTTTTTCTTCTTCCCCACCCACTCATTCCCTATAGCATACAACTGAGAAATAGCAGGGTCACCCAGCAGCCATTTTGAACCAGATACTCCAGCGTCCCTCTCCACTATCAAAGTGTTGTGAAGTGGACAGGGAGGGGCAGCATCTTTGATTCTTCCCTTGTTGATTCTCCTGGGTGTCCCTGCCACCCCAGGGGGGCTCTGTGAGTGCAGAGAGAAGCCTCAAAACATAGTCTGAAAATAAACAAGAATCTTTTCTTTTCCTTCTGCCGCCAACCCTGAAGGAAACAGGACAAAGAAAAGGGGTGAGGTCACCTTTGGTTACCTTTGCTTAATGCCATTGCACAGAGGTGGGTCTCTTATATTAGGGCATCAGTAAATACCCGTGAAATAAATAAACTTGATTTAGATCAACAACAGACCAGGGAAAAGTAAGGCAGAGTGAGGTTATGAGTAATTCCTTCGCTTAATTCAGAATGTTAGAGCCCTCCACCTAGGAAGACAGAATTACATTTATTTATCTTTATAATTATACTTTAAGTTCTAGGGTATATGTGCAGAATGTGCAGGTTTGTTACATAGGTATACATGTGCCATGGTGGTTTGCTGCACCCATCAACCTGTCATCTAGGTTTTAAGCCCCGAACGCATTAGATATTTATCCTAATGCTTTCCGTCCCCTTGCCCCCACCCCCTGACAGGCCCTGATGTGTGATGTTCCCTTCGCTGTGTCCATGTATTCTCATTGTTCAGCTCTCACTTATGAGTGAGAACATGTGGTGGTTGGTTTTGGAAGACAGAATTTCAATGATTTTTTTCGGATGTATTGTGAAAATATCTCCCCTGGGTCAGAAAGAAAGGCTCGTAATAACTCTCAAGGTTGAGACTCCAGAAAGGCCAGGTGACAGAACAGGTGTCACAGGTTGGTCTGGCAGCAGAAAGGGCTTGAGATGAATCTCTGACTTCCAGACTCCACACCTTTGCTACTCAAAGTGAGGCTCCTGGACCACCAGCAGCAGCAGCAGCAGCAGTGCTGGGATGCTTGTTAGAAACAATGAATTTCAAGCCCCACTCCAACCCCATAGAGTCACTTTAACAAATTTGGGAAGCACTGCCCTACACCATTAGTGAGATGTCTAGAAGTCGTCAATTACAGAAAGACCTAGTTTGGGAGCAGCCTGGACAACATAGTATAACCTCATCTCTACAAAAAAATGAAAAAATTAGCCAGGCGTGGAGACTCCCACCCGTGGCTACTCTGGAGGCTGAGGTTGGAGGATTGCTTGAGCCTCGGGAGGCTGAGGCTGCAGTGAGCCGTGACCAAGCCACTGTACTCCAGCCTGGGTGACAGAGAAAGCCCCTGTCTCTTTCTCTGGTTAAAAGGTGATGGGATGCTGGGGAATGCTACTCAGCAATGAAAAGGAACAAACATTCCGTATGTGCAGCCTCCTTGGATGGGTCTCTGAGGCATTCTGCTGAGTGCAAAAAGCCAGCCTCGCCGTTTGAGGTGCTAACACCTGTAATCCCAGAACTTTAGGAGGCTGAGGCAGACAGATTGCTTGAGCTCAGGAGTTTGAGAGCAGTCCTGGCAACGTGGCGAGACCCTGTCTCTACTAGAAAATTTTTGAAAAACTGATCTGGTAGTGGTGTGCATGCCTGTGGTCCTGCTACTCAGGATACTGAGGTGGGAGGATTGCTTGAGCCCAGAAATTCGACACCAGCCTGGGCAACATGGTAAAATCCCCATCTCTACCTAAATAAGTAAATAAATAAAAATTGGCTGGGCATGGTGGCTCATGTCTGTGGTTCCAGTTACTTGGGAGACTGAGTCAGGAGGATTCTTGAGCCTGGGAGGCAGAGGTTGCAGTGAGCTGAAATCGCACCACTGCACTCCAGCCTGCGTGACAGAACGAGACCCTGTGTCAATAATAATAATAATAAAAACACCAATCTCCAAAGGCCACTTACTATATGGTCTCATTGACATAACATTCTTGAAATAACAAAACTATAGAGATGGAAAACAGATTAGTGGTTGTCAGGGGTTTGGGATGAAGTTGGTGGAGGAAGGGCCAGAGTGATTCCAAAGGGGTAGCATGAGGGAGATCTTTGTAGTGAGGGAAGAGTGATCTTGGTGGTGGTTACATGAATCCACACGTGACAAGATGTCACAGAATGATACACACACATTGTAGCGATGTCAACTTCCTGGTTTGGATATTGTACAAGATTTATCTAAGATGTCACCATTTGGTTACTCTATATTATCTTTGCAACTTCCTGTGAATCTGTAATTGTTTCAAAATAAAAAGTGAAAAAAAAAAAAAACCCAAAACCAAAAAGGAGATGGTGGTCATGTAGCAATGATCCAGAGAGATGCCATCTTCATGATAAGATAGCTGAAGCCTCATTCTAACGCTTTATCTGGTTTCCTGCTGGGAGCCTGTTTTGCTGAAGGCATCATTGTGAAATGATGAAAAAGGTCCCTTTTGCTAAATCCTCCTGGTTGCAATCTAGAATGTTCTATTACACAAAATGATGTTCTCACAAGGCTCTAATATAGGAGCGTGGTAAGGAGAGTGTGACAGGTTCCGGTCTAGGCTCACAGGACATCAAGTTAGAAGGAGTTGAGGAAACAGGTCCAGATGGAGAAGAGGCCTGAACCAGGTCACCCACGTAGCAGATGACAGATTCAGGGTCAGGGGTGAGATGTGGTGCCCAGCACAGAGCCCCTCCATTGTACCAATCAGCCTCTTCCCTTTGTAGCTCTTCATCCCAGAGGTTTTCCACAGCATTAAAATTCAGAACTCATCTGAAGGTTAACTCTGAAAAGCAACATCCAGAGAACGCATCAGTGACATCAGGGCATCTCTTCTAATTGCCTATTCACACAGACAGATTGTCTTTTCAGATTCAGGGCTAAACTTGGAGATGTGTCCTTTCACAGGGCACTCGTTATCTGCCTGCCTCATCAGTGATGGGAACTAAAGCACGATGTGATTGCTGAGTATGAGTTCTATTTTTTTTCTGCCAAGCAGGAAGTTCAAAATCTGTTGAGTTATTTTTAAAGAGGGTGGAAAAAATAGGCATCATAGCAGCTTCTGCAGTGGCCCCAGCCAAAGGCACGTGCTGCTTTATTCAAGGCATTGGCCAGGCTGGAAGGAACGGAGGTGACGTGAAGTTCCACCAGGGAGGTTTCTTGGTGGAGTGGGGGCGGGGATGAGTGTCCACTCAAGCGGCAGCACAGGGCATATGGGCTTGCCTGCTAACTTGATGAGGACAGCAGTCCCAGATTTTTCTGGAGGGATATTTAGCAGTTTGTTTCATTTGGGGGTTTGTGGCTACCCTCTCCCTCTCGACAGAGTCGTGGTCCTCAAACCCTGGACTGAGAGTTGGCTCTGGTGGGCCTGGGCCCTGCTCAGCCATTTGTGGGGTCTTTGACCTTAGTCACACACCATGGGAGTCTTGTGTCATCCAAGTCACACATGTGAATCTCACATTCCTGTGTATTCTCTTCCAAGGAATTTGGAAGAGTGAATCCCTGCAACTCGAATCTTTTGAAAATACCATGTTTATATGAAAGGAAATCCAGGTGTACTTGGCTTCTATTTGCAAACATTTCTTGATTACTTTGTGTGAAGCACTGTGCTAGGAACTAGAATCACAAAAGAGCTCAGTTGTGGGGGAATTCTCCTATACTCCTCAGAATAAGTAGCAAAACCCTAGAGAATCACAAATCACCATGGGAACCGCTGCTGTAGAAAGTTCTAGAAATGAAGGCAAAGTCATTAGCCTTTCTTTCCTTGTATGAATCATCAATTTCCCCTTCCTTCTGCTCAGTCTTAGAAGTTTAGAAAAGCCTTTTGCCTGCTACTAACAGTGTGAGACTCATACAAACTATCTCCTTTAATCCTCCCAACAACACTATTCACTAGTTATAGTGGTTTTATTTTTTTCTTTTTGAGACGGAGTCTCGCTCTGTTGCCCAGGCTGGAGTGCAGTGGCACAATCTTGGTTCACTGCAACCTCTGCCTCCCAGGTTCAAGCGATTCTCCTGCCTCAGCCTCCCCGAGTAGCTGGGATTGCAGGGGCCTGCCACCACGCCCCATTAATTTTTGTATTTTTAGTAGAGATGGGGTTGTGCCATGTTGGCCAGGCTGGTCTTGAACTCCTGATCTCAAGTGATCTGCCCACCTTGGCCTCCCAAAGTGTTGAGATTACGGGCGTGAGCCACAGCGGCCGGCCACTAGTTATAGTTAAACCCTTTTTTTTTTTTCGAAAGAGGAAGGTGAATACTAGATAGAGTAAGTAACTTGTCCAAAGTCTCAAAGCTAGTCAGGGGTTGAATCCAGTCGGAACAGGGTTTTCAGGTCTGTGCTGGAGTCCAGGGCTCAGCAATCAGTGCTGCCAACAGAAGGTGCTCAATAGATGTCTCCCTGAGTGGAGAAACCCAGGAAACTGCTGGCCATGGAGGCTGTGTAGGGGCCAGGCAGAAAGAACTATAAGTGGGAGAATGCGAGCCCCTCTGCGACTATTCATTCATCTCTGACGCAAGGTGGGGGTGGAGGGAGGTGGACGCTGAATTCCGAAGCCAGAGGACTCAAGACTGGTGAAATAGATTTTCTCAAAGAACCCTTTATCCACACAGCCCGATGCTAGCAAAACACTGTGTAATAAAAGTCTTGGTATGACAACATGCAGTCGAATAGCACTTTTTGCCTGGGGCTTTACAGGAAGAAACAATGTGAGATCCAAAAGCAGAATCGCAGAACGGGGAACACAGAACAAAAGCAGAATCACAGAATCTCAGGGTGGGGGAGGTCCTAGAGCTCCTCCTCCAACCCCGCCCCCATGCCTGACTGCATCATCTTCCGGTTTCTGCCTGGGCATCTCCGTGATGGGAGCTCACATCCTGATCTTCATTTTCAGTGGATTCTCCTTCTTTTGAGGAGAATGAATGATATCCAGGTATGGTATATGTAAGACCAATGGCCATGGGGGTGGGCACAGAAACTAAGTCGGGTCCTTGTGTTTCTTGGGGGCGCCTGCACGTACACACTCCTTCCAGTGCCCCATTGCAAATGGAAGGGGCGGAGGGAACCTGTGGCAGGCAGCGCCCCCCCCCCAACCCCGCCCCGCCCCACGCTTTCTTCCACACCCTAAGATGCTAATGGGCCCCTGCATGGGCTTTGCTGAGGCCTGAATGTCAAAGCCACCTGTCAGACAAGTACAAGGCGAATGGGGTAGCATGCACTTTAGCATCCTAAAAGCAATAAGTCAAAAATGCCTACTCACCCTGAAGCCACACCGAGGGCGACACACAGTCAAAAATAAACCGACCTTCTGCTTTCCTGGCCTGACTCACAGTTCTGGCCCTGGCACTGGGTTGCTTCCTATAGAAGGAACAGACCTGGATTGCTAAGCGGGCTTGAGCAGTCATTTCCGGGAGGTGGGGCGATGTGAGCTCTCTACCCGGCCTCACTGGCCCAGGTCTCCCAGGGCTGGCTGGGCCTCTCCCCAGACCTGCTTGTAGGCTTTTGTGGATTGGCCAGGGCGATTCATCTGCCCACATGCCTGGGTTGGGCCCAGGCTGGGTCAGGAGCCACAGCAGAGCCCCTGGGGACTTGGTTTGACCTCAGCAATGATGACACCCAGGAAGAGAGCTGCCTGTCCCTCCGTGACCCCCACCCCCATCCCATAATGCTGCCACCATCCCCTAGCGTCAGCTCACGCTGGCCCTTGGTGGGGACCCACCATGTGGAGATAACTTGTCTTTCTCATCCCCCTAGCCTCAAAAAGTGTCATCCAGGCACACGAGTGACAGCCAGAACTCCACCCTCTGCAGGCGAGTTCTCTGCCTTAGGCAGTGCTATGGCGGTGGCCCAGGTGGTGGCACCTGTAGCTTCTCTGCCTGATGTGAAAAAGGTCACTAGGGCTTGGCTGCCACACCGCCAGCAACAGGAACATTTGTCTTTTATCTAGTGTCTTCATTTCCCTTGACTTTTTCTGCGGGACCACATTGTCCAATCTCTTCACCGAGTGACGTTCTGAGGCTTGAACTGTTGGGATAAAGAGCTCACTCAAACCACACACATGGTGCACGGCCTGGGAAAATCATTTCTTTTAATGACAGAGAAAGCACACAAACGATAACAGAAGCCCCATTGGGAGTTGCCACTGTACAAATCAATGCCCGGAGGCCCTGAACTAGCATTAAGACATTCACAGGGAAGTCAGCTGAGGTTAAGGAAACATCCACGCAGCATCTCTGAGGATACAGAAGAGGGAGGAGGAAGGTGACAGCCGCGATGCACACGCTGTGTATCTGTAGCTTGGACTCTTCTTCAGGCAGTTCTTGTTTTCCTTCCACATTGGATGGTAGGGGCTGGGGGAGGTTTGCAAATGACCATGTGGAAGAGAGGCCTTGTGTATTAGCCTCGCAGAAGAGCCAATACTGTAGACAGATGTCACCCAGATGCTCCATGGGCCATGCCCATGAAGCGATGTTACGTTGGTCCTCTGAACAATGGTTCAGGGAGCTCGTACAACAGAAGAACAGTGGCTCCTTCACAATCTAGGGTCTGGTGCAACTTCCTGAAGGCATGCTAGGAAATAGGTTTATCAACAAAACTTGGCCGTCCCCAAGGGTAAAAGTCATTCTCCTAGTTTTTACTGCATGTATCTAGGTTTCAAATTAAAGAACGAGAAGAAAGGCCGCAACTGAAAAGTTATCTGGAATACTGTGGCACTTTACCAATCTCTTTTGCTTATAATATATGGCAGAGCCAACGAAACCCTGTTGATATAAACTTTCATTATAATCTATACTGTACACTCTCAGAATACAGAAAGAATCCATCCTATCATACATGTTTCATCTTTAAAAATAATCTAACATAGTCATACTCTCTGGCTAGTAACAAACTATTAACATCTTCTGAGAATACAGAGAAAACTCTGGGATTAATAGTAAATTCTCTGACGTGCTGCCCCCCTCCCCCCCATTCAGCATCATCTATGAACACATTTCTGCAAAAGCATCCCCAAATCATCCATAACTAGGAAAAGAAATGGATATGTTAGTTTCACCAAATGGAGTTTTAGCTAGAAATGATGGAACATTTTTACGTTGGCAAAAATGAAGCACAAACGTAACATTTCACAGGTTCGGACCCATGCAAATGCATGTTATGTGGGGGTGTTTTATTCTCACCCCGAAACCACGATTAGCATGCAGGTTGTTTTCAACTATTGAATTAGAGATACTTATTGGCAGTGCACCTCTTTTGTGTAATCATGATCACTAAGGCAAGATTATTTCGACTTGTTTAGAATATCAGCAGTATCTTATCAGATGCATGTTTACACAGTGTGGACCTGTGACTTACTATTTAAAAAAAAAAGGAAAGAAAAATCTCAAAACACAGATCCCTAAACACAATTTAGTTGAAAACGAACTGTTAAGCTTTTAGAAATATATTTTAAACTACAAGACTGCCCTGTTTTTGTTTTTGTTTTTTTTAAATGAACATTTTAAAAAGTTCCCACCCCTAAAAATTTGCCAAATTATTTCCTCATTACGGGTCACAGCCTCATCAATTTGCTACCATGGTTGACGTTTGCTGAAGCACAGCTACCAAGGTCCTCAATGTGTAATACAATCTCTTCAGGATCGGTACGGTGAAGTCCACCAACTGTCAACCTGGAACCTGAGTGACCTTTGAAAGTCCTCAATCCATTCATTGGACAGTGGTCCCCGGCAGTGGGTGTTCAAAGGTCCTAGGGTTGCTTTTGGTTGGGGTTAACTTGGTTGTCCAGTTGCCCATTAAGCTCTGGACCCAGGTGATCTGATCTGCAGACCGGTGGAAAGTCCTTTGTTTTTCAACAGGAACACGTGGGAGCAGTAGAGGCAGCTCCTTGGCCCAGCCAAAAACAGGTGCCAGGTGGAATTTGTCTGTGTTTGTGTAAAGCCAATGCGGCAGGAGAACTGGAAGGTTCCCGGGAAGCATTCGCTGCACTGGGCATTTCAAACCACGGAACCTTTGGAAGATGACAAGTGAATGGACTGAATTCTGATGGCCAACGTCCTCTGTAAGTCCTGGAGCACATCCTGGCCGGTCCCTTCACCATTTTTGTCATACAGGAGCTGCTTGAATGCTTCGTTTTCAATGAGGACCATCATGTTTTTGAGAAAGTAGCCTTCACAATATGCTGAGAGCTCCGTGACACCAAGAAACTGTGGAGAATGGAGAGGAAATGGGAGATGGTTATGCTTCTGAAAAGCACCTTTCAGATTATGCCTTCAGAGCTAATAATGGCGCACACCTGCTAAGGAAGACTGGCTGCAGAATGTCTCTGATTCCCCAGCACACACCCATGGGGTGTGACTTTGCAGCTCATCCTGTCAAAGGGCTGGAGTCCATTCCTCCATTCCTTGGCCTCGTGCCAATCAAATCACTTCTCTGGGCCTCAGTTTTCCAAGTTACAAAAGCAAGGGGTGGACTACAGGGGTATTGTGCTCTGCTGTGCCATTTAGGACAGGGATGCATGTAGTAATTCTGTGGTCTCCAAGAGGCTTATAAAGCTTGATGAAGTTTATCAGTGAGTGGACTAGTTATCCCACAAATGTCCATATAGATGCACAAATCCTGGAACTCTGGAACTGAGAGAGATCTTAGCAATCCTTTCATTCTTATTTTTTTGAGACAGAGTTTTACTCTGTTGCCCAGGCTGGAGCACAGTGGCATGATCTTGGCTCACTGCAACCTCCACCTCCAGGGTTCAAGTGATTCTTCTGCCTCAGCCTCCAAGGCGGGCCTCCCAAAGTGTTGGGATTACAGGTGTGAGCCACTGCACCTGGCTTAGAAATCTTTTCATTCTTTCAACATGAATCCTGCTCTTAGAATCACAGAGTACAAGGCTTCCTGGTACAGGTGAGGGAACTGAGGCTCAGAGTTGCCAATCTGATTCTGAGGACACAGTGAGCACCCCCCACCAGCACACCTGGCACTTGCTTTGTAGATTAGTGTCATTCAGCACATGTTAGTGGAAAATAAAAGCATAATATATACCTATATTGATAATATTTGATAGTATTTATTGAATGGTGACTGTATATCAACCTCTGGCCTATCTCCACACAACTAATTACTAACAGAACTGGGATTGGAGCTCTCATTCCCAAGACCAGTGGTTGGCAAACTATAGGCCTGAAGGCCAAATATGGCCCACCACCTGTTTTTATAAATAAAGTTTTATTGGAACACAGCCATACCATACCATTCATTTACATATTCTTTGGTTGCTTTTTGCAAAACTGAGTAGGTACAAAGCCAACTGTGTGGTCTGGAAAGTTGAAAATATTATCTGGCCCTTGTCCTAGACTGTAATTTTTTCAAGGGCAGAGACCATGTCTAATTTTTTTTTTTTATTATTATTTTTCAGACAGAGCCTCACCCTGTGGCTCAGGCTGGAGTATGGTGGCGTGATCTCTGCTTACTGCAGCCTTGACCTCCAGGGCTCAGGTGATCCTCCTGCCTTCTGAGTAGCTGGGACTAGAGGTGTGCGCCAGCATGCCCAGCAATTTTTTTTTTTTGTATTTCTTTTTATAGAGATGGGGTTTCACTATGTTGCTCAGGCTGGTCTCAAACTCCTGGCCTTAAGTGATCCTCCCACCTCAGCCTTCCAAAGTGCTGGGATTACAGGTGTGAGCCACTGCGCCCGGCTCCTCTAATTTCATATTATATTCTGAATATTATATTATATTCAGAATATTGTATTATATTCTGATGAATACAGCTCCTAGGAAATACTGGCTACTCAATAAACACTAGCGAAAAAATCCTTTGGTTTCCAAACCTGTGTTCTTTCCATCATGATGCACTGTTGAGCTTAACCACAACAGCTGAAATTCAGTCTGATGAACCAGCTTGTTCTTCTTCTCAAGAGACACGCTGAAAGGGCCACAAGAAGCTCCAGGGCCTCTTTTCATAACTGAATAGTTTGGTACAGGTTTACTAGGAAAAAACAGATGGCTAAGCCATGCATTTGTGGAATGGGTTTCTCCTCTGTATAAAATTCTGCAGCTGTCTCAAGCGGTTAGATGTAATACAGAGGTAACGTTGTGGAGGTCGTGGTCGACATTTGGAACGTGGCTCTTAGCATCTAAACGCCTGTATTGCCTGGAGTTACAAATGCTAAGTGTTGGTTTCTCTCTTTACCACTCTTTTTCCTAAACTAGCCTCTATTTGCAGCACAATCTGCCAGTCATCGAATCCACATGGTGTGTGGCCGTTAGCAGACTGCAGCATCCACAGCACAGGGGAAGCAGTGCACAGAAAGGGCAGGGGGCGGCTGGCATTGCACTGCCCTCCAGGTGACTATCACGAAGGGCAGATATTTCTCTTGGAAACACTCCAGGTAGTGGCCTGGATGTCTGAGGCAGAGCTGGTGTCCGTAAAAGCCAAAGCCCTGTCTGCAAAGGGTGTCTGTAGGTATATATATATGTATATATGTATGTATGAAAGAAGCAGTTTCTCTGCCATAGGTGTTCTAAGCCTGTATTCCCAGCCGGGGCTCACATTGCATCAGGCGACATTATTAAATCACAAGATATGCTACAGAAGCTGCCTGCCAACAAACTTGAAAAGATTAAAATGGGATTGTGAAACAGGCCTCACTGCCAAGGTGGTAGGCCACAGAAAAGCCACCGTGGATGTCAAGTTCATGGGGCAATTTGAGTGACCATGGTCGAGGAGGAGGGCAGAGGAGCACAAGGCTAATCAGTCTCTCTGCCTTGGTGCAGAGAAAGAGACCCCCCTTCTGCAAAGTAATCAGTTTAAGATTGAAAAAAAAAAGCTTGTGTCCTGAGAAACCAGATTTTGGTATAATCCTCATTTAACTAGAACCCAAGTGTGTGTGTGTGTGTGTGTGTGTGTGTGTACAATGTAGACTGACTGTACTTTTTGATTTACTGATAGCCAATCAGAAAATCTTGAGTATCAAGGATTATTGAAAATATTTCCAACATTTATTAAGCCAGACAGTAAACACAGGGTTAAGAACCTATGCTTTGGAGTGAGACAAATCTGGGTTCAAAAGTCTCAGTACTACACTTCTGGGGATATACCCCAAATAACTGAAAGCACAAATTTGAGGCCAGGCGCGGTGGCTCACGTCTGTAATCCCAGCACTTTGGGAGGCTAAGGCTGGTGGATCACCTGAGGTCAGGAGTTCAAGACCAGCGTGGCTAACATGGCAAGCATCTGTCTCTAATAAAAATACAAAAATTAGCCAGGCATGGTGGCGCATGCTCGTGGTCCCAGCTACTCAGGAGGCTGAGGCAGGAGAATCGCTTGAACCTGGGAGGCAAAGGTTACAGTGAGCCGAGATCATGTCACTGTACTCCAGCCTGAGTGACAGAGCGAGACTCTGTGTCAAAAAAAAAAAAAAAAAAAAAAAAAAAAAAAAAAGGCAGGGATTTGAACAGATATTTGTACACCCATGTTCACAGCAACACAATATTGTTCACAATAACCAAAAAGTGGAAGCAACCACAGTGTCTATTGATAGATGAATAAACAAAATATGGCATGTACATACAGTGAAATATTATTCATCCTTAAAGAAGAAATTCTGACGCATGCTACAATATGGATGAACCTTGAGGACATTATGCTAAGTGAAATAAATCAGTCACAAAAAGACACATATTGTATGATTCCACTTATGTGACATCCCTTGAGTAGTCAAATTCATAGAGACAGGAAGTAGAATGGTGAATACCAGGGCCTGGGGGAGGGGAGGAATGAGGAATTGGTGTTGAAAGGGTATAGTATCAGTTTGGAAAGATGAAAAAATTCTATAGATGAATGGTAGTGATGGTTGCACAACAATCAAATGTACCTAATACCACTGAACTGTATACTTAAAAATGGTTAAAGTGGCAAATTCTATGTTATGTACATTTTACCATAATACAGAAATCTCATTACTAGCTGTGTGACCTTAAGCAAGCTACTTCACCTCTCTGTGCTTCAGTCTCCTTATGATGACATGGGACTAGTGTAGCATTTACCTAAAAGGGTTGTAGTGAAGATTAAAAAACAAGATGCAACAAGGCTCTTAGCACAGGTGCCTGCACATTAAAAGGGCTCACTGAATGCTGTCTTAAGCAAGCAGCATCTCACATGCAATCTGATTTTTCGCAACAAGCAATAGGAGCGTCATTCACGTGCACTGTTATTGTCCAGAGCTGTGTGTGATATGGGAGTCATGTGTACTGGGCTCCAGTTATATAAAACAGGAAAATTTTGTTGTAAACTCCTAAAATAACTCTTCATCTTGGCTGGGTGCGGTGGCTCATGCTTGTAATCCCAGCTACTTGGGAGGCTGAGGCAGGAGAATTGCTTGAACCCAGGAGGAGGTTGCAGTGAGCCTAGATTGCACCATTGCACTTCAGCCTGGGCAACAAGAGTGAAACTCCATCTCATCAATCAATCAATCAATCAACCTGACTCCTCATCTTAACGGGTTTTATTGTTTCTTGCTGGAACTGTTAATGCCCCCTGTGCTCAGCACGTGGAACAAAATGCAGTGGTACCTGGACAAAGTATTTTACTTCTCTTGGGCCCAGTCTCCCCACTGATGAAGTGAATTGGATGAAATCAGTGGTTCCTGAAAACTGGAGTGAAGACTGGTTTGAGGGCTGATGTTACTCTAGCAGCTTGTTAAAAATATAGATTTCTGGGCTCCCTGAGAGGATACTGCTGAGGTCGTCGGGGATGGGGGACTACACTGGCATTCCGAAAGCTCCCCCAGGTGATTCTAATTCGTAGCCAGGTGTTGGGTCCACCTGATTAAGCAGACGCCAAAGACTTCAGCAGTGCTTACAGCTTGTTCTCAATCTTGGCCACATCTGAGCATCACCTGGGAAGCTTTGAAAGCTGCCTTTCTCCAGGTTCCACTCCCAGAGGCTGACTGATTAGTCTGTGATGGGTCCCAGGCATAGGAAGTTTAAGTAGTCCCCAGGTGATTCTAACGTGCAGCTGGCATTGAGAACAATTCTGGAAGGGCGGTTCTCACCCCTGAGCATGCATTAGAATCAGCTGGAGGGCATGCAAAGCCACAGGTGGCTGGGTCCCCCTCAAGTTTCTGATTCAGTAGGTCTGGGGTACGGCCTGAAAGTGTACCTTTCCGACAAGTTCCCTGGTGCTGCTGGATTGGAGAACCTCTGTTCTGGAACCTTAGAAGGTGTCCCTTAGATCATCAGCAGAGACATCACCTGGGAGCTTGTCAGAAAAGCTGAACAGGCCCATCCCAGTCTATGGAACCGGAGTCTGTGACATGAGCCATATGCACGCGAGAGTTTGCGAAGCACTGTTTGAGAACTCTGCCTTTGAAACTTCTGGGCTCCTCCCTTCCTTGTTCTGGGTGGGGAGGTGGAAGGCATCTTTTCTAGAGCAGGAAGCAGATCTTGGCTTAGCCTTCAGAAAACTGGCCCAGCACCCGCTCTCTGCCCTGCCTCTGTGTTTGCCAAGGAAAAGCCTCCACGGCTTCAGCGCTCCTGTGTGCGCACTGCGCAATAATGAGATTGATTACCTTGGCATGGTTGTAAATATCCACACAGTTGTCGGTATTGATGCTTTTCGCACAGATGATCTCACAGTGTCGCTGCAAAGCCTCCAGCTGGAAAAACTTAGCAGCAGACAGAAGCTAAAAACAACAAAAAGAGTCTGTTAGAGGCTGGGAGGTGGATGGAAAGGAGGTAACAGTAAGGAACCACAGTGGTAAGACAGTCTTATCCTCATCTTCCACAGCAGCGTCAAGGGTGGGGGACAGAAAATGATGCACAAAGGTAACAGAGGAAGAGGACAAAGATAGGATTCCGTCGTGGGGGAAGATGGGGGAGGAGGGGAGGACTAAACAAACTCAATTCATACCCATCACAGCAGGAGGTCAACCCAAAATGCCCAAAATTGTTATGTCCAGAAACAAGGGTGAAAATCAGGGTATTATCAGCAAGCTGGATATCGAGGTGGCTCACTCCCTCTGTTGGCCGGGTCTCCACTCAGATGTCGCCTCCTCAGAGGAGCCTCCCTCTACCCCATCTATCCTCCTTTCCTCCTTGCCCTGTCTCACTCCTCACAGTCACAGCACACCAGGTGTGACGTCACGGCTGCCTCCCTCACTAGAGTCCAGGAGGGCAGGGATCCGTGTCAGTTTTCATCACTGCTGTAACCTGGCCCAGAGTACAGTGCCGGCCTGGGAGATGCTCAACAGATGTGTGTTGAGAGAACGACAGGCTTTGGGGAGGGGATGGAAGAGCTAAGAGCAAGAGTTCAAAGGACTGGTTTTGGGAAC